>NC_081168.1:27630591-27990983 GCF_012432095.1 Onychostoma macrolepis
ACATTCTATGGGAAGTTGATGGTTTGCAATAATGAAATTTTCCTAAGCTAAAAACGCACAAATTGTGTGCAAATGGCTCACGGTAGCCCGTCATAGCTATTGCTAGCATGTCATGTTAAACCCACAAACACAAAGGACACCCTAATGATTGTGCAGGTGGACACTCTTGTAGTAATAGTTCAATTTCATTGTCCAACATTTTCTTTTGCCATTCTGCTCAGTACTGCACATACGCTAATGGAACATGTTCAGATGCACCTATGAGCAAAGAAAAAGACAAAAAAGGAAAAAGCAAAAGTCTCTTTTGTAAGGCCCTATTCTTATTCACCATTTGTGAAATGTATTTATTTGTTTTATTGTGGAACAATTGTAAAACATTGATTGATTTATTTTAAGTTGTTTTCACGATCCCTTCCATTCCATTTTTTTGGAAAGCAGTCGACCACCTCAGGCCTCATGAAAGTGCGAATAAATAGTATGCCAAATAAAAATGAAAACTCGTGGTATTGATACGCAAAAATGGACTTTGTCGTGTATATGGTACGCGATGGGTAGGATTGGGGTTGTGGGGTAGATATGTATCATATCATATGTACGCAAAAATTACGTATTATATGCACGCCAAACACGTTCGTATCATACATACGCCAAAGTCCGTTTTTGCGTATCAATACCACGAGTTTTCATTTTTATTTGGCGTACGCATTTTCATGAGACCGGACTCTTTTGTCATATGCGGCATTGTGCTGCATAAATCAAAATGGAGAGAGGCCTACATTTTAATTCAGCGATACTCACCCATATATATATATATATATATATATATATATATATATATATATATATATATTTCCACATAGCATAGGCTATAGCATAAGCCTACCATAACACAATTGCAGTCAAGCGTTTTTTCCCCCTAAAAAGCCTGTTTAAAGCCTATATATAAAATTGCAATCATCCTAGAAATATTTTAACCTCCAGAAAACAAAAACATTAAGAAAGAATGGCGAATAAAGGACATTTAGGTGAAGTTCTGTGAGCATGCTCCAGCTCTCTCGTCCTCCTCCTCGCCCTTTAGTTTTTCCGACCCGCCCAAGTGTGATCCTGTGCCTTATACATCTTATGCTACGAAGATGGTGTACAGTCAGCAATTTAACAACCTTAACTGGCCGAAGATGATTTTGAATAATAGCACGGTGGAGCGAAGCGTTGTGTGTGTTAGATTAATAACAATTTCAAGCGGAAATTTTAACAAAATCAATACTCCACTATAATATACAATCACAGGGCGCACAAGCAATTAAAACCATATCAAATCTCAAATCTCAAATGTCTTTAAAATGTTTGTCACAACATAGACTACACTTTATCATTTATTTATTTAATCAAATCAAATGAAAATGATAACTTCCTCATGACTCTTGCATGACAATGAAAAGCACACGCATGTATAAAAACTTGTTTGGAGTCGCTCTCCGTGTTTTGGAAGAGGTTCATCACCTTTGGACCTGAAATCTCTTTTGCACTTTGTAATGAACATTCTACGGGGTGATTTTGTGAAACTGGAGAGGTCCAGTCGATAAGCAATTCATGATGTGACATAATTTGGGTTAGCTACGTAACGTAACTTAAGTTTAACTAACGAAGTTTGCATGATCTTTATAAGTAAACCGCCTGAGGTATTCCCATTTTAAAGTGGCAAATATGTCTTTAATTCCTGTAGGCTATATATACGATTCTCATGCCTGTCACGACTTTCAAATAAAAAGCAGGTAAACTGCCACAAGCAGTTGTGTCGTCAACTATATGCTTTATTTTGTGTAGGCTACTTTTCAGGGTTGAGGATAAGAATAAAGAAAAATGTGCGATAAGTGGTCTTGGCACACAGAGGGCGCTCTCATCATTGCATTACGGCAGTGATGCGGGCAAATGTGCAACATAATTAATTTATGTACAATATTTGATCACAGCATATTTTTAAATCATCTTGTATACAGTCACGCTAAATGTATATTGTTAAGCTGATCGACAAGAGGGTCGAATAAAGATGAAATTGTTTCTACGTCAGTTGAAAATATAGGCAATGTAAGCGATGCAAAATCTAATTATTTCTTTGCAAAACCTAATTAGGCATTAAAAAAGGTTAACGCCAGCGCCTGAAACCGTTTTTGTTTAATAATCCCATTACTGACGGCTCATCATGTATAAAATGGCGCAGAAGGACACAAACTTTCCACTTGTTAAAGTGAATCTCCCAGAAAAAGACAAGACAAACTCTACATTAGCTCACTGTTAGGATATGACAGGATACCAAACGGAAAGGCGCATCACGGCACTGTAAGTAGCTAGAACATTTTAACGTTTTAAATTTATACCTTTTTGAACTCTCATATTCTTAAACTCTCTTTTATATGAACTGAAATCTGTTGGATATTTTGTCTAATGCTGAATGTTACTCGGTTTTAGCGACCGCTGAGTGCTGTGCAGTGTTTTTTCCTCTGAGATCACTGCACTGCTCTAACCATCAGCCTACGTGGCAGAGCAGCTGCAAATAGTTGTTATTCTCAGAGGAATCACAGTGTTTAACGGCAGCTCGTATTGATAAAGAGCAGAGATTTGTATAGATATCTTGCAGTGAGTTGTACAAAACGTAACAAAACAAAACAAAACAAAAATTAAATAAAAATAAGGGTCAGAATGCTTTGCTTTTTCCTTTGAATGTATTGCGCACAGTATATTGGTTTATTCTGCACTGCGTCACGTGAACGCATTTTTAGATAAACTGTTTATTTCATACAGTCAGTGTAGGGTATTTATTTTGAAGCGACTAAATTCAACAACATATGATCTTGGACAGTATATTACAATTTTATCTCAATTCAAAGCAGATGCAATGACTAAAATGTATGCATTAATGTTCTTGGCGTAGTCTCTGGAAAAAGAAACCAGCGACGAAGTAAAGCATTTTCGTAAAACCGAAGCAATTACCAGGGAAACCCTTTCACTTTTCCACCCTTAACCTTTCCCTATTTCGAAACGGATCCATCACATCTGACGATGGGCTTTCCGTCCAATCTGCATAGAAGCTAAATCTCAACAAAAGAGACGGATTGACATCTCAGAGTCAAAGACTGTGTAAAGCCAGAGAAATCAAAGACTGCAGTCAAAAAGAATGTGCTTTTTATCGAAAAAGAAGACTGTATTCTCTCCGCAGCTGTGTATCGAACCTAGAATAAAGGAATAAAACAAACAGGATCAGAAATAGAGCGAAACAAACGCAATTCTGGACAAGCGAGGAGAGGGGACAAAAGAAAAAAGGGATGCAGAAAATCGACTTTTAAAAGACCTCTCAAATTATTGATGAAAAGAAACATCGCATAACTACGAACGCGCGGGTTTAAAATGCAGTACGATTTTATGGCCGTGCGACACTGGGAAATAGTTAAATACTTTATTTTTTGTTTGTGATACAAATGAAACTGTAATTTATTAAACGGCTGTTTTTGGAATTTATAAAGGCCATTTTTCGCGTGTTTTCCCTCCCAGTTTACCGGCTCTGCGCGGCTCTTAACACAGGTTTTTAAACATTAAATCAGACTCACTGGAAGAGTGTTCTGTATTATTATTGCTTTACTTAGTGGACCTGGTTCCGCTAAATGGATGGGATAATGACTGTCACCCCAAATTACCGAGGCGTTTCAAAAATTTCAGGATGACATGAGCTATTGTCACTGCAGTGATCTTTAGGTTGCATTCAAACTGATGTGGAATTATGGGATGCATAGCCTAATAAAAACGAAAATGTTAGAATTTTAATTCGGATGTGTATTTCGATTAAAAGAATAGATCAATACATTAAGATGTTCAATATTTTTATTTATATTATATCATTTATTTGTTCAGTATTGTGACATAAAAATCGATTAGCTTAATAAAGTGAAATGATATTTTTACTTTTCCTAGGTTTTTATCATCTCATCTCTCTGATAACGTTACAAACAAGTTGGGTGACTTTGGATGAAAAACCACTAATATACAGTGGCAAATATCAAATTTAAAAATAACATCATTAAAAGATCAATTGAACTACATCTAAATAGCAGTACAAAAATAAATGAATAACACTTCAGTGGTTATTTATTAAGTATCATACTGAATACCAGTTCTGAAATAAGCTCAATATTAGTAAAAACAAGCACATACCGCAGACTAACGCGATGGTGCACAGACAAAACCCTCCTAAATATAATTGTCATCAATGAACTATTCAACAGAAGGAACAATAGGCAGCAGAACAATAAACAACACCTACCTTGACCAGAAATTAAAGCATGACAAAGATGCAAATTTCACAAGAAATCTAAGCAAGCCGTATATGTTAAATTGGTCAGTCATTGATAATTATTCTCTATATGTGCTTTATTAAGCGTTTAACATTTGAGTTAATCGGTTTATATTGTTTTCCTGAAAAGTATGTGCTTGTCGTTTTGGATAAAATTCAACCATGTGTATTTTATGTGTCATTTTCCCAAGCTGAATAGAGACATCAAATTAAAAATGAGTTATTGACAGGTTGAGGGAAATAAGCCAAGGCCGAGGTCTGCACACAAAGAAGCACTTTTATAACTGCCCCGTGGAGAATTTAATGTCAAGAGGACCATAACAGTATCGTTATTAACTATCAACTACAATCTCAGAATGACTTAATCAAACACAAGGAGCTCGAGTGGGAGTACGGATGTAATAATGGCTTTAAAATATGACGAAATTATTTCCCGTCATTGCAGAAAACAAATTGAACATTTATTGCATATATATTAAAAATTATACGCTGGTGCGTGGAGCTCGTGTCTCTTTTATTGAGGCGCTCGTAAAAGGTGAATCCTCTGAGGAAGCATTTTTTCTGTCTTGTTAGTCCCACTGGAGAATGTTGCAAAATTGCCTTGAATCTGCTAAATTGATTCAAAAAATAATTCATAACCTATGTGTGAAGAACAAAAACCTCACCCTTTTTAATGAGCTGACAAGTGCATTTCGCGCGAGTCTTAAAAACTGGCCTACTTCATGCTTTTGCTTCTGTTCATGGCCTTAAAATAATACGATCAGGACATAACTGGTAGTCTTGTTTATTGGTCTGCGTCACAATCCAAAAATTAAAAATAAAAGAAACCTCTCAAACTTATGATTGGTTTCCTAAACATAACGAGTATGGAGATACAATGCTTGCATTGTGGATTAGTCCTGAAATAGCGCAGACACCCGTCGGCATGGCGAAGAGGCCTGCTCTTTGTCTCTGATGGTAGATGAATGGTTGGTGTCACCCACATGATTGGTTTGCACTATTAAATTGTCAAAAAGAAAGGATTTCCCTAATAATGGTTTTTATGAAGAGTTATGGAATGTGGCGTTTCTGGGGACGGACGTGAGGACTAACAAGGGTTAAGAGGGGAGGGGCATTGCCCAAGGTCACGCAGAGTTTTCATCAATGATTATGCTTTAACCTCTCTGTGTGGTCAGCGAAGTTGGACGTAGTTTATTAGAATAGCAGAATAGACCTAACTCTGCTCTAAACAAGCTATCAGTGGTGATCCCCATGTTCAGGTGTGTTTGGTTAAGCGAATTCTGCTTTGAAGCCAATAGGCCTATCTAGGAACAGGATTGCGTGCTCTAGTCTGTAGTTTGACATCTTATCATGTATAAGCATCATTGCGTTTAGTGGCAATTTAGTGTGATATTCCGCTATTTTAAATAATAAATTTCGGCTCCACCTTTTTATATAATTACCGGTTAAATGGTTCTGCGGACACATCGTAGTAACATCGAGAAGTGTCGCATGTAAAACCCTCTTTGCTCAAACCCACAACGTGGGTAGATTTGTCTATTTTTGTGTTAAATAATAACAGTTCGGATCAACCCATTCTTTATCTAACAGCAAATTAGTGTTTTGACTTGAACACTCGGCCCCTTTGTATGCATTGTGTTGCCGACCTCAGCTGAAGATTTATGTATTTTTGATATTAAATTCCGTCTGTCATTAACACTGGTCTCTTGTTGACTTTTCTTGACCCATCGACCCGTTCCCCAAACTTTCCCATATTTAACGCGGGACCCCTCCTCTTCTTCTTTTGGGTCATTTGCCTCATTTAGCTGCCGCATTGAACGCGTTGCCCATTTTTGGCATGTGCTGTTTGCTCTGTTCTTGAACTTCAGTGCATTGCAGGCCGTGTCCCCCTCCTGTACTTTGAACTCTAGATCTTCCCCTGAGTAAAAGCCTTGTCCTACAAGTCTCCCCATGGCTGCCCAGCTTGCTAATTAGTTAAACAAACGCATCCCCTAATGATTCCCTGGGCCGGCTGGGCTGGAGTCGTTTTGTTCGGCTCAGCTTCCGCTGGAGAGGGTCTTTGCTTGTCCTGTTAGAGACTTGGCCTCTCTGACCCAAACTAACGGCGGGTTGTTAAAGCTGCTGGACGGCCCTGTCCGAAGGTTCATCCCCCACCAGGCCAAAGGCCACAGGGCCGAGACGGACTCGGAATGCCCACCAGCTGTTAACGGTGACAACCACGACAAAGCGGCCAGTAGTCGAGAAACATGTCGTTGTCATCCGATCTATATTTTTCGTTCTTATTTTGTAATTATCTGCTTCTTTTTAGATTCGTAATATTTACGAAAATTGTTTGGAGAATACATGGGACTTTTTTTCTATTGGCAGATTCTCCTAATAGCCACAATTTGACGTAGCCTTAATGCTGAGCAAAAATATCCTTTCAGTTTTCTTTGCAATGTTTTGCCATTTGACCGCGCTGTGTCTGAGCGCTCCGAGGAGGTCTGGACAGAAATGGATACTAATTGCGGGAACTGTAACACTGCTGGTCGCCGCAGTGCCTCGGGCGATCCTCAGACCTGCTCGTCAGCAGTTAATTGACAAGGGCTTGTCTGTTTTTGAGAGCAGCTGGTCCTAAGCACTGGCACACAAACGCAATCTTGACACGGCCTCTATTCGCCTGGAGGAGTCTGAGGGAAAACGCTGTTAAATAGAGGGAGATTTATTAAAACTCCCTTTGGGTGTCGCGAAGTAAGATATTTCCGATTTTGCCCTTGCTTTGCTTCCCTTATTAATAATGGAGGGCAGTAGCTAATTTAGCAGGTGACATTTCTGCTGTTTTGGGTGATTGGCAAACGAGCACGAAAATTGCAAACCAATGACCAAAAAATACAGTGCTTAAATTCTCTGACCCAAATGGCACCTTTATTTTGATGAAGCTCTATAATTTTGATTGTAGTGTTCCACATCATCAGATTCATCCTCCACATAAAGCAACACTAATGCCTAATAAAATCTAATCATATCATCTAAATATTAATGTCTTAAGGCGCCACAAACCTATTCAATAGTGACTTGAATTTTAAGCGCGGACTTTAAAAGAAACGCTCTGAAGTCCATCTTGTTAATAAAAAGGCCTTTCTTGAGTTTTGAGCCATACTGCAGGGCTATGTTTTGAAGGAGTCAACAGACACTGAGGTGGTATTGTTTGCTTATAAAATGGAGAGAGTTTTCCAACTTTCCCACTGCCTGCCCGGATGAATGTAAAGAAATCCTTTTCTGTCCGCTTTTACACTGAAATCGCGATTTTTTCGTGTATTCTCACGAAGCTCCCCCCTTATGTCACAATAACAATGCCTGGAGTGAAGCACCCCGTAGGAGCTCCACAGTTGGGGATCTCTGGGATTGTTTTAGACATCTTTAGATTTCATCAATCAAAATGACTGCAGTTTTCCATAAAAATGCTGAATTTAGGACAAGGTCTGAGAGAGCTAGGTAGAAAATGCGACGCTGTCTCGATCGATGATAAATGGCCATCCTTTGACTCAGTAAACAGAGAAATACGTGCTTGAGCCACTTGTCCTGCAGGTTTTATTTTTTACGAATAAAAAGAGTTGACAGTGACATAGGAGCTCATTTGGGTTGTATCATTGTTTTTTAAGACTGCAAAATCATAGTATAGTTTTTAGTGAAAGCATTGTCTAATATTTGCTTTAGCCTGTATTTCAAGAGAAAATAATACTCCTTTAAACTAACATGTATAGTAAACACATGAAAGGCCGCTGAAAAATGTCAGCAACTTGCATCGAAAGAGGAGCTGGAAACAATTAATTTTACTTAATTAATTTTACAGCATTTTTTCGAAGGGTAAAATAAAAAAGAAGCGTTTCCTTTTAAAATTTGTAGAAGGTGATACATAGTCTCTTGCTTCCCGCGTAGGGTAGCAGGCCTAAATGTGGCACCATTTCAACATGTTGCTTGGTTGGCGACGATGCGCTAAGGGTCCCCAAGCAGTGAATTATCAGTAAACTTACCTGCTCATATTAATTTGGTATGTAATTATCCAGTCAAAAGCTTATGTATAGCCTGTCAGGAATCAGCTTTAAGAGAGCTATGCAAATGACCTCTTGAAACATATATCTAAATAAATGAAAGAAAGACAGAGATTAAGGAACAGAAGTTAAAAAAATAGTGCACTCTGCCCATATTATTCAGGGGAAAAAATCAGTGTAGCCTATTGTAAAATGCGCGTTTATTGCGTTTATTGTTGGATTGCAACATTTTCATACAATGAATGGGATAATCCAGTTCTTATTACTTTATTGATCATTAATAGTTGTTGAGAAATAAACCGTTAAGTGAAATCATTTGTTCTGAAAGAAAGGCATCTAAGGTCTGAATTGACCTTGTCGACTTGAAGAATTGTTTAATTTTGGTTCTTGGTTGGAGTACGGTGGGCATTGGATGCTAATAGAGATCTAATTGATGGGTGAAGTGGCGTTTCTGCTCTTATTGCGCCCTGGCGTCTGCTGTAAAATAGAGCCATAATCGGATTGAGGTATTCCTCCAGGAGACGAGTGTGAGCCTACGGCCAGGGGGAAAATCGTTATTAAAAAAGTTAGGCGCAGAGAGAGAAGTTCGACATACTGTTGAGGCCTGATGAAAGGAAAAAAAAAAAAAAACCGGGGGAGGGGGGGGGGTGATATCATCTACAAAGCTGACGAGATATCATTCTCGAAGAAAACGAAGTTTTCTGTTTAAAGATATGTTTTATTTTAACGGAGAAATAAAGAGAAAATTCTAAGACCTAATTAATTGGTTTACTGTAAAACACCTTATCACACACAAAAATTTGCACAATTTAAAACACAATAGCCTACATGTGCATTAGCTGTAAAATATTATTTTGAAAAGTATGAATTAGCTTACAATTATATTTATACATTTAATAAGGTAATGCGTATATTTACATTAAAGATTATAAAAAATCTGTTTTTATAGGCCTAAATGAAAACTATAACTGGCCTTAACATTTATGGGAAAATGGGCGACCATGACATGTTTAGCTAAGTTTAGATTTCTTCCTATTTTTAACAGTTTCTTTTTGGTTTAGTCAGTTGTGTGGGCTACATATGAGTGTTTTGCCCTGATAATGTTCATTGTTTTGGATTTTTGTTACACTGTGCTCTACCTTTGTTATTGTTCACCAGTTGCTTTGCTTAATTATAATGAACTCCGCCTCATCCTGTGCCCTTCAGTAGCGATCCGATTTTAATAGCCTAAATAGGTATATAACAGTGTATACTGTGCAAAATATAATGGAATTGCAGTTAGGAACTGATTGTACAGTAATCAAAATACCTTCTGGTAGGCTAATTCTTGTAAATGATTAGTCATAGCAACCACTGCTGCCAGGTTTATACCTTAAATTTAACAAAAAATGTTGTAATGTATAAAAAGGGATTTAAACACGTTGTTTAAAAAAATAATTGCAAAAGAATATAAGCTTAAATATAAGAATATAAGCAAATGCAAAAGACTATAAGCTTACCAGCACCGGCACACCACAGAGCCTGTGTGGTGGCTAGTTAACATATTTTTCTGGTTTGATTTTGGTTAAAACAAACAAACAATCAAACAAAAATACATAAAAAATAACCTGCTGAAAATCATATAAGCGCAGTGCAGTTTTTTATTTTTATTTTTTAAATATGCATCTTAAAACAGAAAAATGTTACGATCACAGTGAACTGTCTTAATTTTTCTAAATGTTTGTATTTCGAGACTTCACTGAAACATTTCAGAACAAATGCGCGATTGATTTGAGTGATCAGTCTTATAGTAAACATTCTCTCTGTCTCTCTTTTCTCCTATAGAGATGGTTGAAGCCTGTCTGTGCTCTGAGCTCGCCCTCACAGGCGGATGATTGATGAGGGATGGGGGCAAGGCCGAGCACGCACAGCATAAAGACCCATACACGGCTCAATAAAGCCGGGCCTGAGCGGGGACCGGGCGCGCTCAATAGACGCTGGCGCGAGTAGATTGAGGCCAACGGCAGAGAGGAAGGTGCTCTGTTGTCCCATAATCCAGTTAGCCATTGAGCCACCAGCCGTCTGCAGCACGATAGAGAGCAGTAGCGTAAGATGGCCGAGGAGAGCAGAGGACAGAAAGGTTGGACAGCTTGGGGGGGGGGGGGAAGCACAGCTTGCAGCCCCTGCTGAGAAAGACAGAGCACAGCAGAGTGAAAGAAAAATAAATAAATAAAGCGAGCACATTGCAGTCCCACATTAAGCACCCTGGAACAAACGGCAAAAGTGAAGATTGAAACAAAGTAGATTTATTCCTGTACACCAACAAAAATATATGATAAACATGGATTCTCATTTAATTTACAGATAAAGGTTTGTTTTTTGAAAACAGTTATTATTATTATTAAACTAAGTAGGTGATCCTGTTTTTATGTAAATCATTATCAACACATTTATTATTATTAATTATTATTATTATTATTAAATAATTTACATAAATGCACAATTGCAACCTAAACCATGTAATGATAAACCAATAGAGAAACATATTTTTCCATAATAGGACTTAATATTTTCACTTTCCACTGCAATCTACAAAGGGAGAAGTATATCCCAGCAGCTTAATGTGCACATGAATAGGCGCCATCAGGATCTATCATAAGAGCTCCATTCGTGGCCTGCACACCATGTTCTCTGCTCTTCTCCACCTCATCATTTACAAACACAGCATTAGTCAAAAACACAATTAGTATACCCTAAACCCCTGCCAGGAGTGCCTTTCATCCAGCCAAGGCCACAGACAAGGTATCCTGCAGAACTGCCTTGTTCCTGGAGGCCAAATAGACAGAGAGAGTGATGGAGAATTAGAGGGATGAAGCACTTACGCTGCACTCTGATGCCTGCTGTGATTCTCAGCAGGTTTTTCACAACAGCTTTCATTCTTGGTTTTTAATTTAGTTTTTCAGTACTTTTTCAAGAATTCTCAAGGTATGTTTAAAAGATGAATACTGTCTTGATTATTGATCACTTTTGTGCTTAAATATACAAATATATACAGAGACATATATTTGTTTGCAACAGCATAGTGTGCAGAAAACTGGAATTTGTTGTATTACAGTATGAGTCACTTGTATTCTGGCCCAGTGATTCTCCAGGAGTACTAGCAAAGATTTTGATTTTGTTGGTATTTATTTTATTTTCATTAAATTTCAGTTGAACAATTTTTGCAATGTTATATATTTTACACCCCTGTCAGAGTATTTTACAATAAAGAGCAATATTCAAAATTTCACCTCATGAAGCCTTTTGTTTTTGCCCCAATACTGTCAAAATCACAAAAGTGGTTAACAGGTTGAAGGCTGGTTCTGTATGTCTCCATGTATTTGTGATTAGAGCAAGGGTGGGAAGCCATATTTGGAGCCACAGGATCTTGTTAATTCAATTCCAACTTGGGTTTTAATTGCTCAATTGAAGTCATAATTTAGCCATAGGAATCCCTTTCACCTGTTCTCTAAGATTTGATTCTGTCATGGTTAGAGTTTCTTAAGCTGTCCATTCGTTTCATATAGAGTTGATGAGGTTGATGCTGCTTGCAAAAAAATGCACTGTTGCTATGGTACCCATCTCAAGCTTGATGCAATGTTTGTGGTTAAACACTACAGATTTTTCAGTGTCCACTTAAAATCATACAGACATGCAAGCACGCATATAAAAAAGACACGGAAATCAAATAATGTGAAGAAATATTTCTTTCTTTCTTTCTTTTTCTTTCTGTCTGTCTGTCTTTCTTTCTTTCTTTTTAGTATGAAGAATATTTGAAAAATCTTAAGAACCTTTTCACACCACAAAGAACCATTTATGGAATGGAAAGGTTTCATGACTGTTAAAAGCTCTTCAGTGAACCATCAATGCCAATAAAGAACCTTTATTTTCAAGAGTGTGTGAACTGGATTGTGAAGTACTCAAGCTGAAATACTGTAATTAGTACTCTGATAAATATCCTGCAATTGCGTAATAGTTTAAAGAATTGCATTTTTTTAACAATATTGATTCAACAGAGTTCAGTATTACAGTACCTCACCTTTACTGTCACTAATGTAGAATAATCATGATAACTTGTCAATTGTACCAAAAAACAACAAAACATTGATGCAAGTCACCAATGAGAAAACAACAAAAATTTCGATTTCCCTTTCAAAATAAATTCAGAAAGAATTCATAAGCTATATATTGATAGAGCATCTTTGCCAGATATGCCACTTCTGGGATATGAAACGCAAGACAGACGGGAAAGAGAGAGAGGTCTCGGCCTCATGTGGGAGTGTCCGCAAGCAAGAGAATAATCACAATGTAATCAAATTGCCCTGTTTGATAATGGACGGCGGGAAAACGAAGAGGAATTCCAGGCAAATTTGTGCAAATAAAAAAAGATTCCTCCTGACATGATGTGCCGGTGAGAGCCAGGATATAATGAGGTGTAATTTGTCTAAGAGCATCCACCCCCCACTTGCCTTCTCCCAGCCACTGTATTCTACTTAAGAATCTGAGTTCATTTCATGGACTGCCCATCATTCACTCTCTCCTAGTCTGTCTCCCCGCCAATGAGTTAGACTTGCCTCAAAGTATGTACAAGTTCTTTCTGTGTGTGTGTTTTGAACTGAGCCTCATCCATTTCAGGTGGATGTTGCAACAGAGAGCAATAGATGGAGTTGTCTGGTGAAGTATGAGTTGCGCTGCTGGCGGGAATGATGATACAGTCAACATGTGGGGGTGTGTGTGTGTGTGTACGGGCTCCTCAACCGTATATATTTCTGCAACATAAGCAGCCGCACTCAGTCTCTCTGCCGGTGAGATGACTCTTCCTCTCCTGAGGGGAGAATTACCTACCACCAGCCAACGCTTCCCCCTTGCCATCCCTCACAGCTCCCATAAATTATTGGAGATTTTCATATTTCAGATTTCATCTACATTCATCTAGCACAGCTGGGTGGCACTGGGCAGGGCTGATGGAGGAGGAGGAGGGGGGAAACAGGGCGTCAGAGAGGAGAGCTGAACGTTTGGCAAGCTGGCGGTGGGGCCCCTGAGATGGCTCTAATTGAATTGCGAGGCCCTTGATTAGATTAGCCTTGCGGCAGCTTGCTGCCAATCTGAAGTATGGGTGCCTTCCATCCTACTTAACCCCTCTGGCCCACCCCACTACACACACACCCACAGCAGCCGACACACACCGTGCCGAGCAGTCAGCCAGCCAGCCAGCCAGGCGAAGTGCTCCCTATACTTTTAGAACATCAGAGTTGGGCTCTTTTGTGATTTTTCATTCTCTTTGTCGTTCCTTGTAAAAGAGACGATCTTTTACCACCAGGTCCTACACCATCTACTGCTGGCCCTGAATTAATCCAGTTACTCTGAGTTGTTTGTTTTAAGTTAGGAGTGTGTGTATATAAGCATCATCTCTTACGTTTAGTAATGTAACTACAGTCAATATTTACTGTAATACACACACACACACACACATATGTTTATATATATATATATATATTTATATATATATATATATATATATATATATTTATATATATATATATATATATATATATATAAAGCCCTGATTCAGACCTGACAGAATCAACTGTGCTGTTGTATATGATCTACTGACATTAAAAATGTTTTTTTTTTTTCTTCTGTAGTGGATCATACAAAATATGCGTTACAAAATACAAATACAAAAAACATTCATGATCCACTACAGAAGAAAAAAAAAATAGATATACAAAATATGTGTTACAAAATACAAATACAAAAAACATTCATATCTATTTTTTTTTTTTTCTGTAGTGGATCATATATTTTTATTTAACAAAATACTAGCTGCTCACTGTCATAGTGTGTCATAAAATATGACAATACCTCTGTAGTAGTATGACTGAGCTGTATTCTGTTCTCTCTATGTGCTCGCTTATCTATAACTTCATCTCATGGCCTCGCTGTCTTCACCTTCCTTCTGGATCAGCCTTGCTTCCCTCACGCCACACTGGTGCCCTGAGTGGATGGATAAGGTAGATGAATATGCGCTGTTGTACAGAAAAGAGAAATCATGTTGTGATGCAATTATCATCTATTGTACCATGTAATTCTATCAGGTCTCTGTTTAACAATAATCTCATGTAGAATGTCTGGGGCCAGGTCCCTTCTCTCTCTCTATTGTTCTCTACTCCACTGAAAAGCCCAATCCAATTGGAGGCTGCGCTATTGGATTTTTCTCTGTAGAATAAACTGGAATCATATTTTTGCAGGAAATTATCAATACATCTTTCCCAGGGAACTCGAATAGACACACAGATAAAGCGAAGCTAGTGGAGAGGAGGACGAAGAGATGATCGAAAGGGGCAGAGGTTGAATGGGAAGCATGGGAATGGCTGGTGTCTGAGGAGCTGGTTTCAATGCATATGTTTGCAGAACAGGAGCAGCTGATATTTGCAGATGGAAAAAAAAATTAATAAAACAGAGACAAAGAGAGGGATAAACACTATTGTGAGAGAGACAATTTCTTGCTGGGAAAAAAACCCAACAACAACAGCAACTGTGATTATCATTGCATGCCTTTGAAAATATTAAGCATTTAGGAGTCACACTAATGTTGTGATCACAGTAGCATGTTCCTCTGAATGCAAGCTGTTTTTGACAAGCTTTTTTGTACTACAGTCATTATTCAATAACAACATTTATGTGACACCTAGATGCTTAATATTTGCAGTACATTTACTTTTACTGAATTTAAAATATTACTCAAACCTGAAGTTTAATTTCATGGAAATTAAGAATAAGAACTTATGGCGATATTAAATCTTGTAATGGTAATATTTGTAATAAAATAGAAAAATGCAAAACTGAATCATTTTTATTTGTGATCTCAGACTTTTTCTTTTGTGTACATGAGGGAGCACTCTTCAGTCCCCTCACCTGTTCAGAAGAGTGTCTGTCTCCTTCTGGTCTGTTGCCGCTCCAGACAGACCCAGAATCATCCATCCATTCCGCCATGCTACCCTCTCCCCACTCTCTCACTTTTCATAATTATTAAATTACGCTCTGTAGCTCCCATTAAAAGAGGGACATTTTCTTCTTAACCACCTGCTCTTCCCCCACTACCATGCGTTTTACACCATCAATCTCTCAGCGTTACTGGACCCCTAAAAGCTTTCTGAATCCTCTATAATGGGGAGGCAATGTGGGGTCAGTATCAGAGGGGAAGGGGGATGCTGGTCATTTTGTGTGTGTGTGTGTGTGTGTGTGTGTGTTGTGATGCCTCAGCACTAGTAGTCTTGTGGTGGTGGTGGTGTGTGTGTGTGTGTGTGTGTGTGTGTGCGGTTGGTCATTCTATCTGTGTGAGGTATTGTTTAGGATTGCTGGGCACACCAGGTCACTAACTGTGACCCCACAAAAGACAAAAGAAGGGGTGCAGTAAGAACACACAAACCCACCCAGTGGGTTAGTAAGTATTCTGCCCCAAAGGGTTGTGTGCTGGGGCACAGCAGGGCAAGACATTGACCCACAGTCTGACCATCTAAACAAAGCTAGAATTAAAACAGTGATCTGTCAGGATCTGTCTCTGTCTATCTATCTATCTATCTATCTATCTATCTATCTATCTATCTATCTATCTATCTATCTATCTATCTATCTATCTATCTGTCTATCTGTCTGTCTGTCTGTCTGTCTGTCTAGCTAATCTGTCTATCCATCTTTAGTTTGTCTCTGTCTATCTATGTCTATTTGAATCAAACCATCATATGTCATGTCTCAATATCTATTGAAAGTTAAAGGGTCAATTCACAGATATTAAAATATTCAGTATTTAAATAGTAAACAAGACGTAAACAGTGCGCATTTTAACATGATTTTAACCTTTTATGTGTAAAGTTATAATTTTACAACGTTGTTGCCATGACACTGAAATGCCATGAACCCTAAAACAGCTGAAAAATAAATAAATAAATAAATAAAAAAACAAACAGCAAATCTTAATAGAATAATTAATATAAGTGCTTTTATAAAATATGCATTACATTTCTGCTCCAAAAATGGTTACTTTCACTTCCATTGTGCCTCACTGTACCTATCATTTTGGTTTATTTTTATTTATAAAAACAAGGAATAAGCCAAAATATATTATAAATATAATAAATATTTTCTGGTTAAAAAAAACTGTTGAGTGAATTTAACTTGTGAACCCAGAAAATTATTTTAAATTTGTGAATTTAAAAGGTATAAGTATGTACATTTAAACTGAGTATGTATTGTTGAATTTACAGATTTTCTGCTCGACCTGTCTAGTATTTGTGAACATAGGTAGCATGAATCTGTGTATGCGCATGTGCGTAGTGATTGTGTGTGTGTGTGTGTGGTGTAATCACTGTGTCAGCACAGATGGAAGACTCTATGCAGAGAGCTGGTGCTGATCGCTCAGTTCCCAGCATGCCTCTCATTACCTAATGCTCATAAAGCCACTCATATTATTCATCTCTGACAGCCAGCCTGCTCTGCATAACCTAAACAAATCCTTCGCACTCGCACACAAACACACACTTACACGCACACAAAAACTAGCACGTGTTCTAGCAAACACACATTAACAAATGCAATATTCACACACAGTTAACAACACAACTGGTTTATACAATTGTACCCACATACATATACAATATACTCAATGTGCAGTTACAGTTTGTAAAAAACTGAGGCAGATGCACACAATCACAAATTACCATAAGCTATATACTAAACCACATTACAAACATACAAGACAAACAGTCACGCACACACAAGGACACACTCCCAGACAACACAAAATTGCACAAGCTGTATGAGAGATGAACAACCTTAATAACACCTTAAACTTTTCTCCCTTCCTCTCCCTCCTCCCCTGCTTGCCTTCACTTCCCCCTTTAACGTGCAGTAATATGATTAGTGTGCGGCTAATGGCCTCTCCTTCTGGTGCTTGGAGACATTCTGCCCAGACCTTGGAAGGCACACCAGGCCTGCTGCAATGAGGCTGCATCTGCAGAGAGAAAGGGAGAGAGAAGCAACCCCTCCTCCCCCAGAGCAAATCTATAGGGAGAGAAGGCAGAGACAGGTGCATTTCTGCACAAATCGAGTTAGCCAAGACATGCCACATCCAATTGGACTAAATTGATGTGAGAGTTTGTGATGTCTGCCGTGGGTACTACAGCAAAGGTCAGTGTGCCGAGACAATGACATCAATCTGCCCTGCACGTGGCTAAGAAAAACTCTCTTCTATTCTTTTCCACCCAATACCAAAAAAAAAAACTTTAATATAAAATGATGGGTAATAAAATGAGAGCTGAAGTCATTTGTTTTATTAATGAGTGCATTTTTTTTTAAACTAGGAACAAAGCCATTACTTGATTAATGACAGATGTGTCAAATGCAAAAATACATTTGTGTAGGACTGCAATCTACTTTTTTTTTTTTTTTTTGCCATTTCTGCTTTTCATAATTCATAATATTATAATCTATTGACATTATAATCTATTAACAAACATCTGCCTTTTGTGGCAAACAGGCTTTAATCAAAACCTATAGGCATAAATACATTCAAAACATGAAATCCACAGTCAGAATAAAGTTTCTGTCTCACCAAAGAAACTAAGAGGAACGAGTCTGGCACAGGTTTCACTTTCCATAACTCTTTCATTTTAGCCAAGGTCTGAAAATAGATATTTCTGGCTATTGCTTCCAACCTACCTATATTCAGAAAACCACTTTCTTTTATCACATTAGCGTTATTGCCACTCTCGGGCGTTGTTCTGACTCTGCAGCTCAATATCTTACCTCAGGCCTCAAACTTCTGTTTCCATGATATGAGTTTGGCCTGAACTCAACATCTGAAAACTGTTCTTTAGTCTTGAAAATCATACTACATTTAAATACACTCTATGAATTTGTTAACTAGTGAGTCAGTGGTCTTATGGAAGGAGGAATAATCATGTTACAACATGTTAGTCCTATGCATCAATATGTTCCAATAACATTATGATATCTTTCCAAAAGTGCTAAGACTTTTATGATTACAAGAATTAATCACATTAATCACATCCACGTTATTTCCTAATCAAAGACAAATCAATAATTCAGTTATAAATAGTAATAAACTATTTTAATAAAGCTTTAAAATCAATAGAGTTGTGAATGAAAATATTTTGCCCCCATTTCAGTTATTATTAAAATTAACTATTACTGAATGAGCTGTAGCAAACTAAAGATAAAGTTTTGTAAATAATCCTCCCAGGGCACTTTCAAATGAAGTTGAAGTTTCTTAAGGATATGTCAACATGTAAAAGATGTGTCAACCTACCTCATACACAACCGTGTCATATAAACAGTCAAATAGTTGCACAGCATAATTCTTTAGGACATTTACTAATAGCTTTATCTCCTCATATTTTTTTTTTTATTATTTATTTTTATTTTTTTACGACGTATACATGATATGTCTTAAAAGCTATTAAAGAGTAGAACAAAATCACAAGGTGCAATAGCAGGTGGGGGGAATACAATAGTAATTTATCAACTCTCCCGGCAGAGCCATTCCATTAAACCACATTAAATAAGTTTGGGTTGATTTAACACCGTCGACTCCCTAAGCATTTCCTCACCTCACACAATTCATTCTAATTTATACTCTTTCCTGGTCTAAAAAGGAAGACGCTGACCGTGCGATTTATTATCACCATCAGCTCGGGTTCATCACATTTTAAAGTGATGCTGATGAGACACAAGGTGGCTGGACTGTTGCTATATCAAACTTACGAAATAATGCAGGGGGTTTTAAAAGCAGGGCAAAATTAGAAACAAAAAAACAAAAACAAAAAAACAAACAAACAAAAAAAATCAACAAGTGAGTGGATATCGTTCACTTATTCTCAAACATTCACTTGTGGATTCTTGCATCAGTTAATGTATGGAGATTGTGGCGTAATGCAATAACGATTTTTATAAAGGAGGAACGAGAGAGGGGGAAAAAGAGGAAGAAAGCTCTCCAGACCTACCAGACCGTGGGTTTAAATGTTCATGATCGCTGGTTCTGTGACCCCTAATATCCGTTTCCATCCATCAAAAACATTTCGTTCATTGCAAGACAAATGCAAAAACTCAAAAAATATGACACGGATCACATGATTTATTGTCACATATAAAGACAGAAGAATGCCGGTCATTGTTTTCCCAATGAGAGACACAATGTTCATCAGTGACTGTACTGAGGGGATATGGACCCAGTGTGACTGGCCTGTCCAGGCAGATACTTATACAAATACTCTACAAATACTATACAAATTCTAGATATATAAGAATTTTAAGATACCAAGAAAATAACAGAAAAGTACAAGAAATTGTGATTTTTTCTTTCTTGCTATTTACATTTTTAGACACACCATGTATTGCCTATAGAGATCTACGACAACATACAGAAAGGCATGGGAGAGATAAGGGATAATTTAGCATTTGATAATAGGTGATAGGTTTGGCCTACAGTAACTGAGATTCAACTTGAAGGCCAGAGGGAAGACCCTTAGAGACCACAAGGAATAAAAAAAATAAAAATATTACAAAACACTCAATCATTCTTGATGTGCTGCTGTGTCCCATTTAACGTAGCTGGTCATTAATCGCTTAATTCCAGTAAACCTTCGCTCCATACAATGGCCCGCTGTCTTCCACTAATGCATGTGTGATTAAGCATTTATCTCAGCACACGGGCGATATTAAGCCAGCAGGTCCTACAGAGACCCAAATGCCTTCGGGGGGCCGACCAGCCTGCTTGTGTAGCCTCATGGAGACGGGCTCTGGTTAATGACAGTGACCCGAGCTTCATCGGCCATTCTATTCAACCATTATAACGGCCTGCCGGCTGATTTATGAGATCAGGGCTAATAATTGTCAATTGCTTAACGTGGACAACAATGCCAGTGTGTTAAATAAAATATGCCCCCCACTCAGTCGTTTGGCCTCGTTTGTACGAATGACCCTGCCGGCCTACTTAAGCCATGTTAAAATAAACAGCTTTGCTTCGTAAACGTTGATAGACAACTTAAAAGAGTCACTTAAGCTGAACAGAAGCACTAAAATAAATCAGCTTTATTTTAGATATATGCATCTTCATTAAAACAGTAACAAAGTCTGTTAAAAGTGGTTATCATTTAGCATTCAACTTTCAGAGTAATTAACGTGGAACGCCAAATGCTAAATTCATGACGAAAATGACATCAATAACACATACATGGTATTGTGCTATGCCCAAGACCACATCTTTAATAGGAGAGCATTTTGAGAGTCGACGTAGGCCTTCCTTTCCGCCGGACAGTGCTAGATTTGGTGGAATCTAATGAGGGTCACTGTTAAACCAGCGTTACACAGCACGGGATGAAACGATGACAGGGGACTCCGATAAGAATTTAATTCCATCTCATTTTAGACAATTTTATGAATCAAATTCTTAAACACTGGCAAGAGATTAAATAATCACATCTTTTCGAAATCTTATTTGGGTCCGGTCGATGGCATTTCTTCTCCCGTTAATGTCGACTTAGAGGTTGAAGTAATTTCGTAATTGATTCCGAGCACAGGATCTCGGCGGGGCCAGAGCCGCGTTAGAGGGTAATATGTTTGCTAATACTGTCCCCGCAGAATAAGATTTTTATGCTAATCCGCTCCTCTGAAGGCCAGACATCATCGTGGTCACTTGGGAAGGCCGTGAGCTGAGTGGCCATAAGAAAAGGATAAGGGATCTGGCATCCCGGATACACAGCCTATGGACCACCGTTCACATCGGCTATAACTTTGGGTTTTCGGCCTATATTCTCAAAAAAAGGCAAATGATCGTATCTGCAACTGTAAATATAAGTTATTGTTTGAAAAAGTCAGCGTCACCATCCGTAGAATTAGGAAAAATTTAGGAAGATATATTTTTAATGTATTGTATTGCATTTATATTTATATCTATATCAATATAGCATTCTAGAGCATTAAAATAAAAAAGTTACTTACTATTGACCTGTCATTTATGAAAAGCTTGATTTAAACTTTGTTTTATTAATGGGTGCACGTGAACAATAAACATGCTACATAACTATTCAGCAAATGCATCCTACCGCGCGCTTATAGGTTGGCATAACAGAGGCATCTTTTTTTTCTATTCTAGTGTAAATAATAATGATAACAAAAATTTACAGGTATGTCAGTACATTATTTATTTGGGAATGCCTTTAAGTCTTGTATTATTGCCTGTCGGCGAACTTACACTACTTATGCAAAATATCAGTCAGAGCAATAACCAGAAAACATAAGCTTAATTAATAATGAATATATTAGAAAATAAATCCAAAATTAATACATTTATTTTAACAAAAAAAAAAAAAAAAAATCAAATTAAACGCTCAGCTTAATTAAAAAAAAAAAAAAGAAAAGAAAAAAAAGCACTGCACGCAGCAAAACCTTTGATTCCACAAACAGAACCATATTAATTTCCCCTCTGATAATCTTAGGGTTTCCTCAACATTAAAGTGAGACGTTATGTTCGATCTGACAGCAGTCACACCCCTCTGGCCTCCCCTCTTATTCACTCCTCTTTTTTCTTTTTCTTTTTTTTTTTGTGACTGATTCGTCTTATCCTTCCACATACAAAGGGATTTTGTTTTTCCTTTTGCCCTCCTGCCGACCCGCATTCCACCAGCACAGAGCAACACAGAGCAGGCGTGCAGAAATTGAAGAAGTCTCTGCAGAGCCTTCTGAACTTACACCCCTATTGTCAACCACTTTGCAACCAAAGATTTAGGATCTTGTGAGCCCCGTAGTTATTTGATTTATTTAAGTGAAGCCATATGGACGCTGCTATTTATAAGTCATTAAATCACAAATAACCTTCTAAATTACGGTTATTGAACCATTATCACACTGTTAATCACTGATAACGTACAGTTTTACGGTTTGTTGTTAGAATAGGGCTTAATTTAGAATGCTTCGTGCTATTGACCTGTTAACGATATTATGCCGGTGCAAACTGATTTAACTGATTTATCACAGATTATAGCCAAGTGGATCCAAACACCTCCTTTAGAATTACTTGCGCGTCTGTTTGTGCGCGCGCCCGCAAACCTCTGTGCTTGTTTTCGTTAAGCTTGGAGGTGGACAGGTCGCTTATTCAAACAGTAATATCAAAGGGTTAACGTTGACATTTTAGTCCGCCCAACAGATCGCAGAACCAGTTGATAGTATGAAAGGAGATGTTGAAAATATAAAAGATGGGCGTTTCGGTAGCTGGTGGACCACAGATCATGAGAATAAAGAGCTGTTTGAATAGGGGAAACGGATGGTAAAAGCTATAATTGTATTTGCCTCGGCAAAATATCAGAAAGGACTTTTCTCGGCCCTTTGTATGTTATTAGATTAATTCCTCGCGATGCCTTCTTTTTCCTTTCTAGGCGCGTGGAGGGAGGACGGTGGACCAGTTGGTCTTTGGTTTCAGTAATCAAATTAACCATTTGCTACATCTTTTAGTCACAACTCGCGTGTAGAAAGAAAAAATTAACATAATAGGGGCCGGGTTGTATCATGAAAGACTGAACTTTTTAATAGCCGTTTATCTTTCTCACAAAAAAAGACGAAGCTGGCTGAAGGAGAAAAAAAGATAATTTAAACGGCGCAGAAATGGTGAAAAATCTAACTCGAAACGCTTGATGCTTTTCAACGAAATTTCAATCATCGCTTTTATCCGTCTGTTGTATACTGCACCTAGAGCGTACTTTTGTTTGTATAACCACAGGTGCAACGGTTTTTCTTGTTCCCATTTATTTATTTATTTGTTCGTTTGTTTGTTTGTTTATTCAGCACATATAGGAAGTATAACGTTTTGAACATTTATAGGTTTGATATTTGTCTTTGCTTTTGCATTATATACGATCAATAACAAAGGATGTGGCCTTGATTTTTTTTTTTTACGGTAAGAAAGACGTGAGAAATCATCTTTGGCTGATACATTTTACTAAGCGCTTTTCTTTCAATCTTTCGTGTATTTGAAATAAATAGCTGTATACAAAGCCTGTTATACAACTTAGCTATGGATAGCCACAGCTAAGAAATAATTCTTACTGTTTTTATACAATATAGTTAGAATAATGACAATTTCAACATTTAAGAAGTCTACATTACGCATGACTTAAATATACTGTGCTAACCCCAAGTCATGGGTGCAACGCAAAAACCTTGTTATCATTACAAAATTATGTTCTGAGGCAATTTTAGAAGATAAGAGGTCTGATGATTAAGATTTTTTTTGCGAATTTGCTACCCTCATTATCCAAACGAAGATAATAACGATAATAATAATAATAATAATAAAATACACAAATAAATTAACTTGATCAGTTTAACTTAAATGAATTATTTGTGCATGCGGTAAACATAAGTTTTACCAAAACCTTTCAGTTGTCCATTGCTCGAATAATGATGATGATGATTATAATTATTATTAAGCTATTACCAACGCGTCATTTGCACTCCACAATCATTTCCGGCTACATTCTTCAGAATGACATAGGTTATGTATCCTGTTAAAATAAGCATGTAACATTTATGATAACCACAATGGTCTCTTCAGCTCCTGAAAACCAGCGAGTGCCAAAGAAGTGCCGTGCAAAAGAAAAGAGAAACGGAGAGAAGAACAAGTAAAGGAGACGGGGAAATACTATCGAAAATTCAGCCCAAGGTATACCACCGGTTTAAAGGCTTAAAAGCTTGGGGAAAATTGGATCAGGGAGAATCGTCACCCAACTTTCATTATTTCCAAGTGGTGTGATTGAATTAAAGGGCAAGATGGCGGTTTGAGCGAGAGGGCTATACGTGGTGGAGGGGGCTGGCGCGTAATGGTGGGGTATTAAATTCTAATTAGAGATGCAGGGGATCAATGATAGGGAGGTTGGACAGCCCGATCCCCCAGTGCCAGCCCAATAGACTGATGAGTTATTGTCATGTAAAAAAGCGCTAGCAATAAGACCCAAACGCCGTGCTATTGTCCAAGCGGAAAGAGCCAAGTTTATTATGAGGACTATATGCTCTAGAGACCTGGGGCTAGGCGGCTCCTTGGGAGGCTTTTCATAAAACAAGGCTCAGCTCCTATAAAGGAGGGCAGTTTTTGAGCAGGCGCCGAGCAGTGCACATCTACCCACGGCACGAGCCTCCTTCAAACCAGTAAAAATTCAGCCGCCACAAGCTCCCCAACTTCGTCCGCGTTTTGGCTTGCTTTTTTCATGTGCTCCTCACCAATTTAATCCAATTTGAATTTGACGTTTGTGTGTATTTTTCCTTGGGAGTGCAGCTTTCCTTCTCCACTGAGCCTTTTCAATGTATAAAATGGAGTATTCTTACCTCAATTCCTCTGCCTACGAGTCCTGTATGGCCGGGATGGACACTTCGAGCCTGGCGTCAGCCTATGCGGACTTCAGCTCCTGCAGCCAAGCCAGTGGCTTTCAGTACAATCCCATCAGGACGACGTTTGGGGCCACCTCCGGGTGCCCGTCGCTTACACCGGGCTCCTGTAGTCTGGGCACCCTGCGGGACCACCAGAGCAGTCCGTACGCCGCAGGTAAGCCCAGAGTCACCTTTAGTTCGCCAGCTGAGAGGCACAAGAATCATGGCCCCGGTATATAGGAAGCCTTGATTGCTTTCGAAAATGGAAATGTGTTTAGTATTTACCAAACGAAATTTGCTTACACAAATGAAAGAATTTATCACGTTAGAAGCGATTGCAGGCAAGAGGTAATTCAGTTACGGGGTTACACTATCCCAGTCACACCCTAACCGCCAACAAAATTATCTTAAGCTGCCAAAATGATAGGCATAATTTATTTACTTTGCGATGAGACATAAACCTTCGAAAATAATGAAATAACCAGGGACTTAAGCTCATTATTGACACTGAATTGAAGTTGCAGTAGCAACAATAGAACAGATAGAAGCATTTATGACAAGTTTCCAATCCAGTCTCCAATAACATTTAATTAACAGCATTTCACAGATAACAGGATTACTCCAGATTTTCATAACCTTATCTTTTATCACGATTTTATCTTATCTTAAACAATTTATGATGCAAGTAACCACTGGATACGCTTAGTTTAGAAACATTATTTGAATTATTTCATTTTCATTATGTGAATCAACAAGTTGCATGTTTTACTTCAAAAGATTTAAGGTGACATTTAGGTACATTTTCTTACAATTATACTTTCACAAATGGCTAACATCTGACTTATGTATTTGAACAGTCCCCTACAAGCTGTTTACCGACCACGGAGGTTTGAATGAGAAGCGGAAGCAGAGACGCATTCGGACAACTTTTACCAGCGCGCAGCTCAAAGAGCTGGAGCGCGTGTTCGCTGAGACTCATTACCCAGACATTTACACACGAGAGGAGCTCGCGCTAAAGATCGATCTCACCGAGGCTAGAGTGCAGGTGGGATATCCTCCACTGACTTCTTAAATTTACTTCAGAAAACATGACAAAAAGTAAAGACGTGCTATATAATATTACATGACGAGCAATTACGTTTTAGTGGTTTATTTTTATGTTTATGTTTATGCTTAATTTATTTTATTATTTTTTTTGTGGTTTAAGAGCCATGTAGCATTTCATGGTTCCCATGCTATACATTTCAAAATGTTAATACAGTTATGTGCATATAATAATATTAACTTTTCTTTATTAATATAATGATCATTCATACAAAATAATGACATCGTTTGTATTACTCAGTACTAATGCAGGTACAATGAAACACGAAAAATGCAGTGTAAAATATGTTTTAAAATATGTGATGCGCATTTTCTACAGGTGTGGTTCCAGAACAGGCGCGCCAAATTTCGCAAACAAGAACGTGCAGCCGCCGCCGCAGCTGCTGCAGCAAAGAACGGGTCTGGGAAGAAATCTGACTCGCGTGAGGAGGACAGCAAAGAGGCAAAGGCTACCGATCCTGACAGCACTGGTGGGCCCGGACCTAACCCAAACCCTTCCTCCAACTGTGGTGGACCAAGTCCCACCGGCGGACAGGTCAGCGCCACAGGGAACGGCCCGGTTGAACAGGTGAAGACGTCAGTGGCTGGTATGGGAGGCACTGCACCGAGTCAAGGTTGGGCCTCTGCCCCGGGCACCATCACCTCCATTCCGGACTCTCTGGGCGGACCGTTCGCTAGTGTTCTGTCCTCGTTACAAAGACAGAACGGAGCCAAAGCCACTTTAGTAAAGACCAGCATGTTCTGAGTTAGTGCTTGATGCAGAAAAGAAACGACGACCGCGAGATTCAACAAACAAACAAGTAAGCGTTTACTTTAGTCACTGACAACTGATAACTTGAAAAAGGAGAATATCAAAAGAAGGAGAGAGCCCTGTATCTCTACCCTCTGGCGTAGAAAAAAGAGACCACCTCTGGTCCTCATTCGACTACTTTCGACGCCATTGGTTTACACCAGAAGCTGGATAATAATACCATACACATTATGTTAACATTGTGACCTTATCCGGACTGTTTTGTTTTGGCTGTGGTCGTCGACATAATTTCTGACGAATTCAAGTAAACTAACCAATAGACTGCGATGCGCGCTCCTGCTGCAAAGAAAACCCACCAAGGACTCATGAAGATACAATGTCATTATTCAGTGTCATTATACATGTCATTATATCTTGGCGCCATAATTATTTGTTTACATTGACTCTAAACGTACCAATAGCGCAAGTTACATGTCTGTATTACAGAATACTGCCAAATGTGGCACTCTGTTATATATTTTTACCTATAAATTTACCAAGCCTTAGAGCCAGGGGCTCTGCAAACATTCATCTACATATTTACTATTAATCTAAAGCAAATTGTTCTTCAAAATGGCACAAGTACATACTTCATTGTTGACAGGAATACGTAAACGTTTTGTGTGTCTTTCTACAGCTGTGTTTTTGTGGCTCAAATTGTATAGTGTTAAAACGTATTGACGTCCTAGATAAACATAGACCACATCCCCCTTGTAGTTCACTGAGTCTTTATAATGTTTTACAAATTACAACTGGAGCATTCTTTGGAGGAAAAAGGGAATGGATGCAAAACATTGTATTTATTTTCTATATTATTTGCATGTTGTCTTCTCCGTCCAATTTTATAATGATTTCACCTATTTTGTGAGCATAATGTAACATGTTTTTGTCCAGGATTTGAGAATTATTTATATGTAGGTAATGGATGCTTATATTTAAGAAGGAAATATTTCTACATGTGCACATAGTTTTTCAGGTGTACCATTGACATGGCTGTTGATGATAAAAACAATTATGATGCTAAAATAGTATTGTCCCGTTTCCTTTTTAAAGTATTCACTTAATTTAACAGAAACATTGCTAAAACACAATATTCATTCAAAATCTTCATTCAAAAGATCTTTAGTTGCATTACTAGCTTCGGACGACCGAGAGGGTGTATATCCTGTTCAGCACCTTGGACAGCCGCACAAGGCGCCGGGCTGCTGATATACAGATTCCGGGAAATGATGCTGTCACGACACTGAAATATATAGACACTATTGTTATTGTTGTTATGAACACAGATATACAGACTAAATTTCATTAGCAGTTTACTCCAAAATGTATAGCTTTTCATACCCCCAACTGTTTGATTCTTATTTTAATCTTCAAAAGTCGTAGAGATATCTTACTATGCACATTGTGTATTATAAAACTGCTTTAGTGGCTTTGTTGATTAACGGACGACTGGATTGTATGCAGACCCATATAGGCCTACATGTGTAATACTCAGCATTTAAAAAGTATATTATCAATATTATCTATTAATTTGTTTTCTATAGATGCGCCGATGCAGCAAAAACCATCTCGAACGCGAATAACTGAAGTCTCACAATGGCAGAAATGTATACTGCTAGTTTTCCAGATAAAGTGCAGAACAACACAACGACATTACAACGACCTACATCAGCTCTGTGGCAAACTAGCTATGAGCAATCCATTTTTACATATAGAGTACACTGAAAAAAATTGTTTAAGGTAAGTCGTCGCAAACCATTTATTTTAGATACATTTAATTAAACTAATTTAGTTGACTAACTTTCAACATATTTTTTTTTATTTAAATGTAGCTAAAATAAATTGATTGCAACCACTTACCTTAAAAAAATAGAGTAAATTCAATGAATCATTTTTTTCAATGACAGACACATATTTCTAAATCGTCTGGTTTGATCTGAGCATTTGCTACTGCCTAATACAATGTGGGCTTTGCTTTTTATTGCATGCTACAGACTGCAGATCAGCTTCGTGCCACAGGAGAAAGAAGTTAAGGAGTAGCTACAAAGAAACGAGCACGGAAGCAATCATTTTTGCACATACTTATTTAATTTAAGGGGGAAATTATATTGTTTAAAAAAAAAATCAGGGCCGCGTCTCCCGATAACGATGTATCTAGCTCTGAAAGAGTCTCTCTACATGTGAGGTTATAGGAACATTCGTTTCTACATACATTTCTCAGAACGAGTGAGTAGGCGTTTTAAGTGCTACATTCGCCGTCTGTTCATGAAGAGCTGAAAACCTTAAAAAACCTGTAATTTTTGCGTAAATACTCTTTATTTTAACAGCCAGGAAACGACCCCCAATTCGTTGAATTGTCCACATAATTAAATACACATTTTGTGTGCAAACCAGCAATCAATTATAATCCACGTTACCGTTTTATTTTCACCAATTCATTTGTAGTTAGAAGTCTAGAGGAGGGCACAATGATGAAGGTTCTCCTCAAGACATTCGCTAATCAAGCGGTGGTCTACGCTTTACTCTCCCAAAGTGATAACGGTGACAACTATGCTGCGGTGAAGAGAGAAAGTGAAGGAGGTTGTAGAAAAGGAAGAAAATGTTAGTAGGAAGACGTCTTGACGTCAGTATATGGCCGTTTTTCATACATGGCAAGTCATTCAATATCTCCGCTCCTCTTACAGTTGTATATACTGTACGGCACAACGTAGTTGTCATTTCTTTCTTTGTGCTAAATACAGGTACGAACGATTTAATCTAATAATTAATTTGAATGTATTTAATTATATCTAGCAAATTAAACATAATTGAACAATAAATATAATGAAATTAATTATAAAGAACCTATATTAAAATCACACTGTAGGTACAAAATGTGTTGGTCTAACATGGAGCAGTTGACTGCATGACGCTGACTCCTTACAAAGCACTTCACAACATTCCGTAATTCTGATTTATTCGTAAAATCGCTTTCACAATCTATTTAGGCTTACTATTCTTTTAGTAAAAGTAGACCAGAAATCGATTTCAATTACATTTCTTCTTTCCGTTTTTTTCTGCAGAAAGAAGGATTTTAGAAGTTTGCCTTTTAAAAGGGCTTGTTTGACAGCGATTTACAAAGACATACAGATCTAAACTGTTTTATAAATTTATCAACATAAAATAAACACACACTTTACGCTTTCAGGTAGATGGGATGAATTTCAGATATTGACATGTATGTGAAACACGAATTCGATTTTGTATTTTAAAGTAATAAAAAATTAAACGTAATCTGTATACATATAAGTTTGGCATTTTGGTATTTTCAAATTAGCCTACATAAAATACTAGTAGTGCGCAAGTAAATCTGCTGAATTTCTGTATCAACTTCAAGCCCCCATCCCCAAATGTTTGTACTCGAGCTGCAGATGTAGGTGAGAGAACGGCTCCATCTAGCCATTTTCTGCGTTTCTGTAGGAAATATGGTAAAAATAATACATTTTTCAATTTCGAAAAATTCAGAATCGGAAGTCGATTCTGTTTAATGAACAATATCTGTTACAATATCTATTAAGTTTTGAGAGAACCTCACAGAAATCAATAGAAACACTAATATTAAAATAATTCGATATCCCAAAAAGATGGTCCAATTGTTCACAGTAGTAACTTGATTGTTACAACACTGATGAAAATAGTTCTAAGTAAGCACACAGAATTTACAACAACAAAAATAAACCTGGAATGAAAACCTGGAAGTCGACCCCGCAATTTCTAAAAGTTAGACAAATGTTATGTATTTTGACAAATGTTATTTAACTTCCATTAAACGATTAAGATAATGCCTAAGCTCCTCGTCTCGCAATGCATGCAATCAGCAGCCAGTCTAACCATCGTTAGCGTAATTTCTTATTTCATGGTGGGCCACACTGAGAAAGAAGAGAGGTGAAAACGAATGTTTCTAAGCAGTTGCACATGAAATGTTCCTTCTGAATAGGTCCAGATAAATTTCAGTCTTTTCGCAATTTAATGGCCAATTTCACATGTAGGCTATTTTGTGTAGCCTATTTTCAGTATTATTGTCCACACACTATAGTGTATATTAATGGTGTATACTAATGTGACATATTTAAATTGAGGTATTTTGCATTTTTATTTTAAAAACATTGTCATGTATTAGTGACCATCTGCAATTTCAGGTGTACAACAATTTTAAAATGGGGAGGGGGAGTGGGGGTGAAGATGTTTTCTTTTAGCAGCTCATATTGTTGCTGCTGAATTGAGATTCAGATGTCATGAACTATATATAATAACGAGTCGTGTCGGAGAGAAATAGGGATTGTGCGTTTGTGTGTAGCACTGTGTGAGAGCATGCAGCACTGTTGATGATTTGACAGTTCAGGTTATTCTGGATTATCCTCTTCTTGTGGTGGCAATTAATTTCAGATTTCATTCTTACAAATCGATAGACAGTAAAAGAGAGACAGAGAAGAGGAGAAATAAGTATAACTCAATTTTCTCTATGCAGCAGACACACACTGTAGCCAAAAACAAAAGAACAATATCTATTACTTCTAAAAAGGGTGAGGCCAATACAGCATATGAGTTGAGTTTGAGCGCCCTCTCTTGGTACTGACTGTTATCACATCTGGTAGGAGAATAAGAGAGTAGGTAAAAGGAAGAGAATAAATTCGTTTTATCTAATCAAACAGAATAACATTATTAATTACATCAGTCATTAACTTTATTGTTCATGATTTTTTTTTTTTTTTCAACATTCACATAAACCAGGGGTTCTCAACTCTGGCTCTCTTGGGCCACTTTTCAGCTAAACTCTGAACAATAGTAGACCTCGATGGCTAGATGTTTGGTTGCATCATTTTCTTCTGCGTATCTTAATAATCGTCATTGTATTCATGACCTGATGTACAGCTGCATCAATGCCATTATTTGCACAACATAAAAAAGACATGATGAAATATGTGCATACATGGTGCCGGAGCATGTCTAGATCACTAGAGTAGATGAAATATTTCCATAAAAACTTACTTCAAACATACATGCTCCAGTCTGGATATGAACTGTTATTCATGCTGTAAATGTTATTAAATTAATTGCAGAGTCTGAGCTATGGCCTCCTGATTTCTGGTGGTCTCCTAATCCAGGTGTACTGTATATATCTCATTTTGATATGAAAAATATTAATATTCGATACCATTATACCACAGGAAAAAAACTGTCACAACATTAAACTATAAAATTTGAGAATTTTAAGAAGTGTGGTAGAAATTCCTTTCCACACCTGACATAAATTAACCTGAGGCGTCTACAGGTGACACAAATTGATTACGGCTAGTAGCATGTCTACTAGTTAGCACCCTGCTGATTCAGACGTTGTCTCAATTCTTATGAACACTAAAGATCTCATTAAAAATATCGTACGTAAGTGTTAGTGTTTCATTAACCTGCTCCATATGATTGGTTCTTCTTATATATTTGAGCACTCTCTGATCGTTTCTGTTACACGATCATCAACCTTATGTCATCAAATGAATTTAAATGAATTCACATGTTTCACATGCTCCTTACCAAGTCATCAAATTATAAGTCTTGCAATAACTAAAGTTGTAGTCACTGGTAACATACATTTAAGCAGTGGTCAAAAACATTACCAAATACAGTGTGAAAAGAAATTAACAATCTAACGTTGATAAATCAATTTTAATGCCACCTTTTATCTCTCATAATTTTCATGTTAGCCAATATTTATTTCATGTTAGCCCCCCCCCCCCTCAAAACAAGATTTGCTCAAGTGTTGTATGCCAAATGTTGTTTAGGATATTCAAGACCAACTCATGCATTTGTTCTGAAGCAAATTAGCTTAAAGTGTAAATATGAATAATTAATTTTAACTGGTTATAATTAATTATAAAGGTTTAGATCAGCTGCAGAATCAGTATTACAATCAACTACTGCTTGGCCAGCAAACATTCGGTGTAATTTTATATCAAGTCTAAGAAATGTTATTGTCATGGCCACAGAAAATAATTTTCTTGCAGTACTAATGCATTAAACAGAAATGGAAACAGGGAAATGAAACTATGAAAAGGAGTCAGTTAACAGCCTGAACAGAACCATTAGCACCTTTGTAACAAAGGAGTCCACACCTTATACTAAGCCTCTCTTATCCCCACGAGCAGTTATCAGAAGACAGACCCAAGAGAGGGAGGGTCACTGAGTAGTGGCCTTTTAACTTCTGGCAATGCCACGCTTCTTGAGTTTGGCTTGACCAAAGAAAAATGTGTAATTTCAGGTGGGAAGATGTTTCTTTGTTTGAAAACTAGCTCATTTGCATGATCAGAATGGGCTGGCAGTTTGGTGTCCCTTTATACTTTGATTAATATAACAGGCATACAATGCTGAGGAGGTGATATACACCAAATGAATAGGAGACTAAACAAGGATTATTTTGATATCAAGCATGGTACCAATAGGGTACAGTATACAGTATGAAAACAATATACAAAATAGTAATAATCATTGATGCACATGAGTTTTTCCAAGTGCTCATGATCATGAGCACTTGGAGATTTGGTTGCTCACCCTGCATGTAGTGTAAACCATTAAATATATAAAAACATAATAATTAAATAAATAAATAAATAATATTATTATTTCACTTTATTTATTTAGTTTTTAAATAAAATGATAAACAAATCAGTGTGATAATACTATTATATTGTAAATATTTAGGTTTTTTATTTTCTTTATTTTTATATAAATGATCATTTTCAAATCTAAAATCAGCAAGCTTTTATTTTGGTGGGTTGCCGGCAAGTAGGTGTACGTTTAAAGATGCTTTCACAACATAATTACTGTAATCAATGTAATTATGATATACCAACCTTTAAAAAGCGTTCACGTCCTCACAGAACTCTTAATTACAACTTGTGAACTGGGAGTTTTCTGAGAGCTATGACTTGTACCACCTGACCACATCAGATTCATTAGGTGCTATGTTTAGGCATTGATAGTGCAGTAGTTCCATGTCCAAGTACAAGGGTGAGAACAGCTCCAAGTACAACGTCACGTGTTGTCATTTCAAAATTACAGTAATTACAACATGGCATGAATGCAGCATAAGTCCCTGGGTATACGTCACTTTCCGTGTTCCGTTCCTGCGCTGATATACACAGACCATCCTTACAACGGAAATTGCATCACAAGGCTAGTGCAAGGACCATGCATAGTCAGCTGAAGTTTACTTTGGGCTTCATCAGGGGTGCCGCTACAGTTTCTGTGCCCCTTGGTTTTGAGTGCCAGAAAAAACTGCAATCTTCTCTAATAATAATAATAATAATAAATATAGCTGCAAGCAGCGATGGCGGGCCCAAGCCGTCAGTGCAAACGCCACCCCGGTGGCATCAGGAAAACTGTGCCCAGCGGGCACATGCATTACAGTAACCCTCTGGCAGTCTGGTTTTGAGGGATACAGCAATGAAAGGGTTAATCCAAACTATGAAGTCTGTGAGAGACACACACACACACACATACAAAAACCCATACACACAACAATATATACAATTTTGGTAACACTTTCAATAAGGTTTCAGTTATTAATATTAACTATATTAATTCATATGAACAATAATTATATAGCTTTTATTAATGTTAGTCTGTCTCTATCATCCCTCTCTCTCTCACACACACACACACACACACACATAAAGAACAATATGTAAATCTTTTATAACACTTTTCAACAAGTTTTCAGTTTTTAACATTATATAAGTTAACACGAAGTTAACATGAACAATAGTTTTATAGCATTTGTGACCCTGGACGACAAAAATTGATACATCATCTGAGAGCTGAATAAGCTTTCCATTGATGTATGGTTTGTTAGAATAGGACAATATTAGGCTGAGATACAACTATTTGAAAATCTGGAATCTGAGGGTGCAAAAAAATCTAAATATCGAAAAGAATCGCCTTTAAAGTTGTCCAAATTAAGTTCTTAGCTATGCATATTACTAATCAAACATTAAGTTCTGATACATTTACTGTAAGAAATTTACAAAATATATTCATGGAACATGATCTTTACTTAATATCCTAATGATTTTTGGCATAAAAGAAAAATCTATAATTTTGACCCATACAATGTAGTTTTGGCTATTGCTACAAATATACCCCAGCGACTTAAGACCGGTTTTGTGGTCTAGGGTGCCATTTATGAATCTTGGTGTATGATATGTTCAAAATTGACTACTACATTATTAATTAAAATTTATGGTTAATGTACATCAGTTACTGTACCATAAGCTAACAAAGATTTTTTTTACTAACACAAAGAAATATAGTAAAACATATGTTGTTCATACTTAGTTTGTAAGTTTTGAATGAACTCATGTTAAAAACTATATTATTTAATTATACTAGTTAGCATGAACAATAATTATATAACAATTATTAATGTTCAGTTAAAAATGTATTAATACATTATTAAAATTTAAAGTTGTATCTTAACATTAGTTTATGTTCTGTGAATTAACAGAATTAATGTCAGTATTAACTAACATTAAATAAGATTAATAAATGATTTTAAAATATATTGTTCTTTTTAGTTCATAAATGTATTAATGTACTAACTTATGTTAACCAAAGAGACCTTAATGTAAATTGTTACCAATACTTTTTATATTCTATTCTATTATATTCTGTTATATTCTATAACTATTAAATAAAATAAAAAATAAAATAAAAATATATATATATGTAAAAGAATACTGACAGTACAGAACATTTCAGCTGATTCTATGCATTACTTTTCATTCCGATAGACATACAGGCAGCTCTTGAAATTTAATGCTATGCCTCCATCTGGTGGTCATCTTTGGTATTACACTCTTGGTATTAACTAACATTAAATAAGAATAATAAATTATTTTAAAATATATTGTTCCTTTTTAGTTCATGTTAATTAATGTAATAACTTATGTTAACCAGAGACCTTAATGCAAATTGTTACCAATACTTTTTATATTCTATAACTATTAAAATTTTTAAAAAAATAAGTAAATAAAAAAAAATATATATACATATATGTGTGAAAAAAAAAAAAAAAAAAAAATATATATATATATATATATATGTGTGTGTGTGTGTATGTGTGTGTGTGTGTGTAAAAGAATACTGGCACTACAGAACCTTTCAGCTGATTCTTGATGCATTATTTTTCATTCTGATACACAGACAGGCAGCTCATGAAAAATAAGGTCATGCCTCCATCTGGTGGTCATCCTTGGTATTACACTCTTCACCTTTAAACCAATTTCAGTAATAGTTTTAATTGTTTTGTGGCCCCTGAGCATGATACATTTTTTAAACTAAGCATGTTTCCTCAGAATGACTTGTTATATTTATGTAAAAAGTTTTGAAGTGTTTGGAAACTGCACTTTAAACATATAAGAAAATTACTGCTATCTTTTTTTACTCTCACTTTAATGAATCACCATTTCAACACCGTTCAAGCTATCCATATATATATATGCTTAGCTTTGAATATAAAAATATTTCATGATCTGCCTCAGCTGCCTGTATGTCTATCAGATTCAAAAATAATGCATAGAATCAGCTGAAATGTTCTGTACTATCAGTATTCTTTTACATATATATATATATATATATGTATACACAGACACACACACACACACACACACATATATATATATATATATATATATTTATATATTTATATTTATGTGTGTGTATATATATATATATATATATATATATATATATATATATGGATAGCTTGAACGGTGTTGAAATGGTGATTCATTAAAGTGAGAGTAAAAAGATAGCAGTAATTTTCTTATATGTTTAAAGTGCAGTTTCCAAACACTTCAAAATATATTTATATATTTATATTTATGTGTGTATATATATATATATATATATATATATATATATATATATATATATATGTGTGTGTGTGTGTGTGTGTGTGTGTGTGTCTGTGTATACATATATATATATATATATGTAAAAGAATACTGATAGTACAGAACATTTCAGCTGATTCTATGCATTATTTTTGAATCTGATAGACATACAGGCAGCTGAGGCAGATCATGAAATATTTTTTTTACTGTTACTTTAAAAAAATCACCATTGCCACACCGTTCGAGATATCCTAAATCCGTCCGCAATTTAAAATCTTCAGTATATTGGCATCATGTTGACAACGTTTGGTGTGAACTACTTGCTTCTGCTTGGAGGAGTATGAATTTATTTACAGTCTGTTTTCTTCAAAAACAAACATTCAAATAAAAATAGCCGACTTCCTGTCGGTCGCAGCTAATGACTGTAAATTAGAAAGTTGTCCGGCTAAATAAGTACAATTTATGTACCGAGTTTGGTGTATGTAGCTAAAACCAACCGCCCCACTTTTGACAAAAGGTGGCGCTATAGAGTGCCTCTTCCACGCCCATTTATGAGCTTTTGCCGGTGTCTAACTATCATTAATACACATATGTGTATTGAGTTTCATGGAATTCTAAGCATGTTATCTGCCTCAAAATCAACTTCAAAATCAACAAAAGAATGTTCAAGTTTTCAGACCGTGTTCCAGGGGGCGACGTAGAGCCCCCGTGCCACGCCCCAGGTCCCAGCCTCTGCGGCGTCCTAATGACCGCAGATTCCAACGTTTGTGCAAATTTTCAAGAGTTTTTGAGCACGTTAAGGCCCCCCAAAACCCCCGGATAGTCGAAAAAAAATAAAAAATAAAATAAATAATCCTGAAGGAATCAATAGGGCCCTTCGCCATTCTGGCTTGGACCCTAATAATTCCTTACATTTATATAGCGCTTTTCTAAGCGCTTTCTAAAGCACTCAAAGCGCTTTACATTGTCAGGGGGTATCTCCTCATCCACCACCAGTGTGCAGCATCTACCTGGATGATGCGACGACAGCCATAGTGCGCCAGAATGCCCACCACACACCAGCTTACTGGTGGAGAGGAGACAGAGTGATGAAGCCAATCAGCAGATATGGGGATGGTTAGGAGGCCATGATGGTCAGAGGCCAATGGGCGAATTTGGCCAGGATGCCGAGGTCACACCTCTACTCTTTTAGAAAGACATTCTGGGATTTTTAATGACCACAGAGAGTCAGGACCTCGGTTTAACGTCTCATCCGAAGGACGGTGCTTTTTACAGTACAGTGTCCCCATCACTATACTGGGGCGCTAGGACCCACACAGACCACAGGGTGAGCACCCCCTGCTGGTCTCACTAGCACCTCTTCTAGGCAGTTGATATGCCAGCACTGCTCTAGATTCGACCAGGAGCCAGACACCGGTCTGCCATCACACAAGGATCCATAGGAAAGAAAAATCAAAAGTGAGATCTCTTTAACATCTCAAATATTTCTCCTAGACAGAAAGGAAGTTACTTTAAGATCGAATGGAGATTTTTGCTTGAGTCTCCTGCTTCTCAAACTTTTCTCCTGAGACAAAAACTCTAACACTTTCACAATGGTCTCCTTTAAAGCTTTAAAAGAGATCTCAACAACATCACACACTGTGCTCAGATTTTTTCTCCTAGTCTAAAGACTCTGGGGCCTCATTTATAAAGTGTGCGTACGCACAGATTTGATCTTAGAGTGTGCGTACGCTTAAATCCACGCCAACGCTCATATTTATAAAAACGGTATTTGACGTGGAAAAGTGCTTAGCGTCACATCAGGGTGCGAGCAGACGTACGCACTTTTTATTGTCGGAGTAATGCAGAATTTTTCAAATGTAAGCTGTTCTTGCAGGTCGCTGTTCTAAATTATGATGATTGGTGATATTTTATATGTTAATGATATTAATTAGGAGTCGTTTACAAGGCAGAGAGCTGAAACCATTAGTATTTAGAATATTAGTAAATGTTTAACATTTCTCCTAAAATAAAACTGAAGACATCTTAAGATAAAGTTGATATCTCATAGAGACATATAAGACAATCACCCCTTAGTATCCTTAGAGCGTAGCATAACATCTGTCAGAGCCATAGCCTTGTGGACAGCATTGACGTGAAGACACAACCACACATGGGTTCAAATCCCACCTAAAGGTACTTTCCTGCTCTTGTTCAATTCTCACCTGTACAATCGTTTCCTGTTTCTACTCATACTATCCTGACAATTAAATTTGAAAAACCTCGTTGCAATCAAAAATAAAAAGCAACCTCTGAGCAGTAAAACATTTTTATGGAGTCTCGCAAGAGATTACATCAAGACAATAAAGAGATCTCCCATGTTTCTCACACGTTTCTCTCCCATTGTCATTTTGGATTCCTTTCTTTCAGAAATTTCTCATGTCTCAGATGTGTCTACTTTTATTTCTCCTAAGGATTTTTAGGAGAAACATCTGAAATGCTGTTGATACTAAAAAAAGAGAGATATATGAGAATCTCATCTAAGTCTCCTGAGCTTTGGAAAAGCAACCACTGAGCAATACTTTTTTTTCCTATGGGGAACCCTAACCCAAGTTGGAAGCATCTGTCATGACTACTTTACATCTGGAGAATAGTCCCAGCTCTATCCCTAACAGGTAGAGATGGGAAGCTTTCCAAGGGGCAAGGTCACTCTGAGATTGAGGCATCCCAGATGCGGCCTGGGTGCTTTCAGGTAATGTTGAAGGGGCCGCATGTATAGCAGCCATTAGACCCAGCAGCCTTGCCGTGAGAGGCTGAATTTTTAAAGAGCATTCCAGTGAAAGCCAGGCCCGCACTTGGGGCAAATCAAGAACTGCACCCAAAAAGGACATCTGCCCTGATCTGTGGCCCGCTGGAAGCACCTCCACGGCACCACCTCATTTAATAGTTTGCAAGACCCATTTTTATACACCTGGAATGGCTTCCCAAGTCTGGCTTCAGGTGATGAGGGGCTGGAGTGATTCAAGCAGTAGGTCGCTGCACTGGGGTGGGGAACTGACATTCGCACTACTGTGAAGTGTTCTTCTTGTGATGGTGTTTGTTTTTTTATTTATTTATTTACTTTTTGGTTCGCTATAGTAGTGGTGAACTGCTTAGGTGTGCACCCATTTAGTGGGGCAAACCTAGTACCAGCAATAAACACGCCCCCAATGCCCTGAACTGAATAAGGGGTTATGAGGCAAACACAAGACACTTTGGAAGGAGGTCCGGCCACAGTGGAACTTGGCATTTTCTTCTATTTCTGAAAAGGCATTATGTCTTCACGAGAATGGATAACACTATAGTTGTGGCTTTCATTAACTGTCAGGGAGGTCACAACGCACTCCACTGGCACACGTTGGCATGCAAACTGATTTTGTGGTGCAATCTACAGGGCATCATGAAACGGGGAAACTGAACACAGAACAGATTTGGAGCATATGCAACAGAGCAACAGTGGACGTGTTCACATCCCAGGACAATGCTCAGTGCCCTTTGCCTTGCAATCTCCTTCACGCAGTGCCTGCATTTATGCCTGAAGTTGTTAATTCTAGTGTTCCTCTTGAGTTAACAGCCTTTTATCCTTCACCTTTTTCCTCAGCAGAACATCAAAAGTTAAATGCATTATGTCCAGTGTGCTCTTTGCGTATTTACACAGAAAGAAAGAGTTCCGAGAGAGCGATCAGCTGTTTTCGTCTTGGGAACCACATATGGGGAAGCCGATTACTAAACAGCACTTATTTTTAACTCTTTTTAAAGGGGTCACAATACAGCATATTTGTGAAGCAGCATGTTGATCCTCATTTACAAAGTTCTGGAATATTGTGAAATATTACTACAATTTAAAAATCACTGTTTTTTTTATTGCAGTGTATTTTAAAATTCAATTTATTCATTTGGAGTAATGATGCAGAAAATTTAACTTTGCATCAGTCTTCAGTGTCACATGATCCCTCAGAAATCATTCTAATATGGTGATTTGGTGCCCAAAAACATTTATTATTAACCATGTCAGGGGGTTAATATTAAATAATAATAATAATATATTTATAAATAATAAATAATACATTTAAAATACATTCAAATAGAAAATAGTTATTTCAGATTGTAATAATATTTCACAACATTACTGCAATAAAAATGCTTATAATATCAAATGCTGTTAATAAATACAGCCTTGGTGAGCATAAGAAACTTAATAAAAAAATAATTAAATAAATAAAAATTGTAGTGTTCCAAAACTGTTGACAAGTATTGTACATTATGCAATTATTTTAATATATTTTTCCATTTTCATTCTGATTCAAAACATTTTATGCATGTGAAAAAGAAATATGGACTAGATTAGATTTTTCAGAATTTTATTTATAAACATACATTATACTGAAAGCCATTGCATTTGAACATCAAATTAATCTATTTTTGGATAGTGTAGATTTGAATAAAACAATAAATATACCTTAGATTTAATACATATATATTCCAAGGTAACTATTTCCCTCCTAAACAACATATAACCTGTGTCAACCTAAAGTTATGATGAATTAAACATAAAATACATGACCAGACCCTATAAGCACAGAAAGACTGGCTAAATAAATCAATTGTGACAGAAGATTAAATGGCCAACTTGGTCAAACAAAAACAAAACAAAACAAAAAACAAAACAAGCAAACTAAAAACTTCATATGCTCTTCTGTTCTGTACATAATTCAAAGATACTAACATTGGCAAAAAAAGGTGTTATATTTAGCCAGTGAGCGTGTTATGATGGGCAGTTCATGATCATTTTAAATCACCGTTTATATTGCTTTGTCATGTTAAATTCAATTATGTTCAGAATGAAACTAAAACAAGATATTTCTTTTAAATACATTTTTATGTATGTTTTTCCAAAACCAGTTTTATGTATCTTTAAAGCCAAAACAAAAGTCGGCTTTAGAAAAAATGTATTTTCAGGAAGGTATTGTAGTTTGAGCAATACATATATTGAAATTCTGCATAATACAATTGCCAGGAAAAAAAGATTTACAATGTGCTATGAAAAAGGTTAAACTGAGAGTAGAAACAGTATTTGGATCCAAACTCTTAAGTTTCTCATGTAGACGTTGTATCTCTCCTAAGGCACATTGCTTCAGTGCAACAACTTCCCAAACCCTCAAACAACTGAAAGACAGAGATTTGCATGAAAAAAAAAAAACCCTACTATATGAATATGGCTGTTTTCTTAATAAGCAATCACTTTACATGCACTTGTCTTTTTTATCAGCTCAAATGTACTTTTTATGTATAAAAATACATACTTTCCTCCAGATAGGAAATACAATGATCAGGGGTATTTAGAGGAACTGCATTCCAATAATTAAAGATGATCTTTTTATTTTGAAACTCTACAAATGCTAACATGTTATGTTTAAATAAAATAAAGACAACATAACTTGCAGATCTCTTGATAATTTTCTTTAACAGATTTTGGTGTTTTAATCCACTCAAAAAAACACTAAAAAAATAATTATTCAAAAGCCATCAAAAAATCATACATACATACATATATGAAATTCCACCCACAAATTCAGCTCAGATTCTTTATTAATTATTGTTATCTATAGATGGCTCAAACTGTCCATTTGTCATCAAAGAGTATGCACTGTCTGAAAACGTTTTTAGCTTACACAGTTTTATTAATCAGTTATACAGTCAGTTGAGTCAGAAAATTGGTTTTCACTACAGTCACATGCTTTTTTGTGTTGGAAAAGAAAACCCAACTTGAAGACGTTGCTGTGGTTTCATGTTAAATGTGCTTGTATTCACATATGCAATCAATTATGCGAACATTATGAGGACTGGGGGTGACAGTAGACTACTTTTGCTCCCAAAATCAATGAGCTCACAAGGTTGTGGGCTGACCAGCAGCTAAAGACAAGACAAATGAAAAGACAATGATATATTAACAATGGTCTGAACTATGAATTCAATATACATGAATCATTTTGCTTCCAGTGCAGTTTTGCTAATATATTTAGGAATATGTTATTTTTTTTCTTCATTTGCTACATTTGAATAAATATCAGATGCAAGTGTGTGTAACTCACAGCGGGAGCGGATATAGCACTGATGGCAGTTGAGTAGACCGTTTCTGATCCTCACATCTGTTCCTGTGCTGGTGTCACCCAACTGGCCCTTACAGATTCCACACTTAGAGAGAGAGAGAGAGAGATAGAGAGACAGAGAGAGAGAGCTTTCGACTCCATTTGGCATGATGGTTTACTATACAAATTATTACAAATTGGCATTGGGGGAAAAACATTTGATGTTATACAATCCATGTATAAAAACAGTAAATGTGCGGTCAAAATTGGGAATCTCAGAAGTGCGTTCTTCCAGCAGAGTCGTGGAGTGAGGCAGGGATGCAGTCTGAGCCCAACCCTGTTTAACATCTACATCAACGAGCTGGCAGAAGCTCTGGACCGCTCCTGCAGCATCCCGGGCCTCGCTCTGCACGACTCTGAAGTCAAATGCCTGCTGTATGCGGACGACCTGGTGCTGCTGTCCCCCACAGCCGAGGGTCTCCAGCACAGCCTGGCCCTGCTGGAACAGTACTGTGAGGAATGGGCACTGACGGTCAACCTGGACAAAACCAGAGTCATGGTATTCCAGAAGATGGCCAGGTCTCAGGGAAGCAGATACCAGTTCAGTTACGGAGGAGAAGTCCTCGAGCACAGCACCAGCTACACTTACCTGGGCATCAAGATCTCTGCATCAGGAGGCTTCGGTCTGGCTGTGAAGGCCTTGAATGAGAAGGCCCAGAGGGCATTTTATGCCATCAAATCACGGTTTGGCCAATTAAAACTACCAATTAAAACATGGATCAAATTATATTACGCAATCATTAAACAAATTCTACTGTATGGGAGTGAAATTTGGGGACCAATAATACATTTTAAAAATTGGGATAAAACATCAATAGAAAAACTACAACTAGAAATTATCAAAAACATTTTAGGGGTCCATAGAGGTACGTCCAATGATGCCTGCAGAGCTGAATTAGGCTTATACCCACTGAACACTGAGATCCAGAAGAGATGTGTTCAGTTCTGGCATCACCTCCATCGATCTGATCCTGATTCAGTCCGATATAAAGCCCTCCTCGCCAATGAAACCTCAGCAGAATCTCATCCTCTAAACACGCTCGCTCTTCAGCTAGTCCATAAAACCCAGCTCCTCACCGACTACAGCTACAACCCCAAAGCCATTATTAAAGAAATTGACAAAAATCTGAAAGATACTCATGATGAATCTCTAAAAATACACTTTGACCTTCAAAATAAACTCCAATGCTACTCAACCCTAAACAGAACCACTAAATTTGCCAATTATTTATTGATCAAACCATTCAAAGAAAGACAAATCCTCTCCAAATACAGATTAAGTAACCATGATTTAGAAATAGAGAGGAAGACATAGACAAACATGGACAGAGCGAGAGCAGAGGATCTGTAGACACTGTGATCTACAGCAAATAGAGAACGAGAAACACTTTCTGCTGATGTGTCCTAAATATCACAATGTGAGGCAAACATTTCTCCCTATATTTGAAGCATTGATTCCATCATTTACTGAACTTGGTGATATTGAGAAAATGCCCTTCTTACTCGGAGAAGATGATAACACAGCTGCACTCGCTGCTAAATATGTATTAACCATTCACAATGTTAGATGTTAAACATGATTAACTGACTTACTTTATCTTTTCATTTATTTAGATGGATTTTATTTATTATTATTTATGTTGTTGTTATATATATATGTTAATGCTTTGGCAACATTGTGCTACACAGTCATGCTAATAAAGCTGAATTGAATTGAATTGAATTGAATTGAATTGAGAGAGAGAGAGAGAGAGAGAGAGAGAGAGAGAATTTGAAAAACACTTCATAGTATGAAAACAAAAATACAAACACTGTATAAAAAAATGTAAAAAATGTTCTCATCACTTCAACCTGTTCCATTCAGCAATGTGTTATTTTCAACCCTTTAAATGCAATCTCTTTCTTTATAGATGAATACAAATTTAAAGTTTTTTTTTTTTTTTCTCTGTCAAACTCAAAAGTGAGATCTCTTTAACATGTATTTTTTTTTATCCTAGACAGAAATGAGGTTACTTTAAGATCAAATAGAGACTTTTGCTTGAGTCCCCTGCTTCTCAAACTTGTCTCCTGAGACAAAAACTCTAACATTCTCATAGTGGTCTCCTTTAAAGAAGATCTCAACAACATCACACACTGTGTTCAGATTTCTTTAGCTAGAGACTCTCACATTTGTCTCCTCAATAGTTGTTTTTACTTTATTTAGTGCCTTTCAACTAATTGACGGTGCACACTTTGTAAAGTTGTTGAGATATTTTCTAAAGCTTTAAAGGAGACAAATGTGTGAGATCCAAAGTCTTTAGTTTAGGAGAAAAATCTGAGCACAGTGTGTGATGTTGTTGAGATCTCTTCCAAAACTATAAAGGAGACCACTCTGAGAGTGTTAGAGTTTTTGTTTGAGAAGCAGGAGATTCAAGCAGAAGTCTCCATTTGATGTTAAAATAACCTAATTTCTGTCTAGCAGAAACATTTGGGGTGTTAAAGAGATCTCTTTTCTATTCATTTTTTTCTTAGTATCCTGAGTGTAGCGTAAGCTGTTTCAGAGCTTTGTGGCCAGTACATCAACATGGAGGCACAGTTGCACCTCAGACAGCATGAGTTCCAGTCCCAGCTAATAGTACTTTCCTGCTCATGTTCCCTTCTCACATATCCCATTGTTTCCTTTCTCTACTCCTATTGTCCTGACCATTAAATGTGAAAAACCCCAAGAAATCAAGATAAAAAGAAAGAGCAACCTATGAGCAATAAAAAAAGAGTCTTGAAAGAGATTACAAGAAGACAATAAAGAGATCTCCCATGTTGCTTACACCCCATTCTGATGTTGGACTCTTTTCTCTAAGAACTTTCTTATGTCTCACTTGTGTATAATTTTATCTCTCCTAAGGAATTTTTGGAGAAGCATCTGAAATGCTGTAGATACTAAAATGAGAGATATATAAGAATCACAACCATGTCTCCCGAGATTAGGAAGAGCCACCACTGAGCAATACATTTTTCCTCAGGGAGCACCCTTGCCTGTAAGTGAGGCATCCGTAATTATAGTTTTCTGAGGCCAATACACTCAAGCGTGGCACCCTGATTTAGAAACCGTGGTCATCTCCACAAAAGAAGTGTACAAAGGCACTTGGGCATAACTCTTATACTCACAGAGGTCCACAAAGGATAAAAAAAAAACCCTGCATTGGAGCCACCATTTTAAGGGCCTCATATGGAGCAGGACCAGCATGATGACAAGGTTATGTTGCCATAAACCCAGCAGCCTTTAGAATTGGCTGGCTGGAATACCCTAGCCACAGGCAAGAACCGATAATGCCTCAAACTGAGCTAAGATTAGCCAGTCATCAAGATAATTCAGTACACGGATGCTCTGGAGTCGCAATGGAGCCAAGGCTGCATCCATGAAGTGACAAGGCCAAAAGGCTCAATATTGGCATGCTTCGCCTCTGAAAGCGAACCTGAGAAACATTCTAAAAGGGAAAAATTTGTATGTAATAATAGATGTCCTTTAGATCTTTTGTGACAAACCAGTCACTGTGTCACCACACCAAGTTCTCCCTCACTATTGTCACCATCACAGTCTTGACCCTGCTCACTCTGTTCACAATCCCTGGATTTATTCACCTGCACATGATTCTACTTAGCACTCAATCAAAGACTGCACAAAAACACAGCATTAACGCTCAATCTCTGTCTCCTACAGACATTCACCGCTTTGCATTTACATGCTATTCTTCATTGTCTCCCCTTTTCTTGTGTTTTGGTTTTGTTTTATAAACAAGTTTTTGCTTTGGAATAAACCCTGCATTTAAATTCACTTCCTGTCTCCATTCTATGTTACATGTTACACTGGAATAATGGTTGCTGAAAATTCAGCCAGAATTTTGCCATCACAAGAATAAATTACATTTTATAATAAAATAAAAAAAACAGTTCTTTGAATTATAATAATATTTCACAATTTTACTGTATTTTTGTTTAATTAAATGCAGCCTTGGTAAGCATAATAGACTTCTTTCAAAAACATTTAAAAAAATTTACGAACCCCAGATTTTTTAACCTCAGAGAACTCTGAAGCTGTTTGGCTTTTCACTTAGTTTTACTGTCAATGTGCCATAAACCCTGATGATTCATCTGGAAAATATCTCAAGAATGTGGATAAACTTTAAACACAGTAGAATCCACGATATGCATCCCTAGTTCTATAACAGATCTTACGTAAACACGAAGAACAAACAACTATAATGATAACTATATTAGCATCCACAACATTGGATGATAATGTACTACTTATTGGAAGTGTTAATTTACGTCATTTGCCACTTGAAATGGTTTAGCTCTTTAAAGTCAAGGGGATATTTGATTGGCTTGCAGTGGACTTCCCTGTTCTCATAAAATTAGAATGATTATTAAAACTTTATAGTCATCATTAAAAGTTATGATCCTGTGATCTTTAGTGACATTGACAATATCGTGATTACATGACTATATAAATTGGCATCTGTAATTCTCCAGCTGTAATATGTACACATACCTTAAAACACTGGATGTGAAAGTAAAGGCTGAGAGTCTCTATAATCATGGCAGCACCTTTGCCAAGTGGATGACCACAACTTGAACACAGTTTCTTCCCACTGACAGACCTACATATACACAAACAAAAGTGAATGTATGTTAAAAAATAATTAAATAAAAATAAGTTGTTATAATTTTATTTATTATACATTATTTATTTTATAGTGTTCTTGTTAAATGTTACATTTAATTACTACAGTAAACACAGTAAATTATACATAATTACTTGCAACTAACCCTAATCCTAACCTTAACCCTATATAAAGTACATTTTGTTAATTAATATTACCCAGTACTTAAATCTATAATTACACTGTAACAAAGAGAACTTAAAATAAAGTGTAACAAAAAATAAATAAATAAATAAAAATTGTCAGTAATAAGCACAGCAGCAGAAAGTAACAGAAAATGCACAGCATCAAAACTAATGGATGACTGAAATGGGAGTGCCAATGCTGATATTTGTTCATATTATCATATAATACAAATTTAATTATGCAAATAATGACTCAAATTCAAAAACTGACTCAAAATTCACTTACAATCAATTCTGTTTTGTGATGGGTGGAAACAGGGAATGAGTGATAACACTGGATCATTTGGATCTTTAGTTGTGATCTCACATCAGAGAAACTGTGCTGTACCTGTTTGGTGATGGAGGTGGTTGTGTATCTGTGAATGAAGGTGATGTTGATGAATTTGGCCCAATGTTCTCTATAGAGTCAGACCTGAGAATGGAGAGGCACATGCAGTGTTCATGCACACACACATGCTCAGAATCATTAAGCTTCAGCCATAAGGATGAATTAAACAATCAAAATTATATAAACTTTGAACAACACTTTGCAGCTTGTGTGAGAATAAAGAAATCTCTTTTAGACAAAGGTGGTGTAGTTGGAACCGTGCTCCTTGATCTGAAGAAAGCCTTAGACATAAGAATTCTATGATTAACAGTGTCAAAGTTATTTAGTTTTAATTTCTCTTTGCATACACTCAACTGGATAGAATCATATGTCAGATCGACTTCAGTGTGTTAAGAGTACAAAATCACCAATCAACTGATATAGGTACTTCTACTGGTGTTCCTCAAGGATCTATTTTGGGTCCACTGTTCTTTGCTCTGTATATGAATGATCTTCATTTGGCATGTCCTGGCATTAATATACAAATGTATGTGGATGATACTGTAATCTATTTAGATGGTAATAGTTTCACACAAGTTGCAAATAACCTTACAAATTCCATGGTTAATGTGTAAATTGCTTGCAACTAAATGTTTCCAAAACAGTATGTATACTTTTTTCTAAGTCAAATAGTTTTACTAAAGAGTTTGTGTGTCAGGGCTGAGGCTGCAGGTAGTGTCCCAATATACAGTGGGTACAGAAAGTATTCAGACACCCTTAAATTTTTCACTCTTTCTTATATTGCAGCCATTTGCTAAAATCATTTAAATTCATTTTTTTCCTCATTAATGTACACACAGCACCCCATATTGACAGAAAAACACAGAATTGTTGACATTTTTGCAGATTTATTAAAAAAGAAAAACTGAAATATCACATGGTGAGCAGTGCCTGGTTTTCTCCACACATACCGCTTAGAATTAAGGCCAAAAAGTTCTATCTTGGTCTCATCAGACCAGAGAATCTTATTTCTCACCATCTTGGAGTCCTTCAGGTGTTTTTTTAGCAAACTCCATGCGGGCTTTCATATGTCTTGCACTGAGGAGAGGCTTCCGTCGGGCCATTCTGCCATAAAGCACTGGTGGAGGGCTGCAGTGATGGTTGACTTTCTACAACTTTCTCCCATCTCCCGACTGCATCTCTGGAGCTCAGCCACAGTGATCTTTGTGTTCTTCTTTACCTCTCTCACCAAGGCTCTTCTCCCCCGATAGCTCAGTTTGGCCGCACGGCTAGCTCTAGGAAGGGTTCTGGTCGTCCCAAACGTCTCCCATTTAAGGATTATGGAGGCCACTGTGCTCTTAGGAACCTTAAGTGCAGCAGAAATTTTTTTGTAACCTTGGCCAGATCTGTGCCTTGCCACAATTCTGTCTCTGAGCTCTTCAGGCAGTTCCTTTGACCTCATGATTCTCATTTGCTCTGGCATGCACTGTGAGCTGTAAGGTCTTATATAGACAGGTGTGTGGCTTTCCTAATCAATTCCAATCAGTATAATCAAACACAGCTTGACTCAAATGAAGGTGTAGAACCATCTCAAGGATGATCAGAAGAAATGGACAGCACCTGAGTTAAATATATGAGTGTCACAGCAAAGGGTCTGAATACTTAGGACCATGTGATATTTCAGTTTTTCTTTTTTAATAAATCTGCAAAAATGTCAACAATTCTGTGTTTTTTTTGTCAATATGGGGTGCTGTGTGTACATTAATGAGGAAAAAAAATTAACTTAAATGATTTTAGCAAATGGCTGCAATATAACAAAGAGTGAAAAATTTAAGGGGGTCTGAATACTTTCTGTACCCACTGTAAATACTTTGGAATACTGATTGATTCTAAACTAACATTTAAAGCTCAGGTTAAAAAAGGTTTGTAAGCAGGTTAAGTTCAATCTCTATAATTTTAGGTTTATAAGAGATTATATGTCATTTGAGGCAGCTAAGATGTATATGCATTCTATGGTTATTCCTCACATGACTTACTGTTTAACGACTTGGTCTCAGGCAAATTTAATTACTCTAAAACCATTAGAGTCCTTATATAAACGTACATTTAAAGTTCTTGACAAGAAACCGGTACATTTTCATCATTGTTCAATATTGAAATGTATAATCTGCTGAGTTGGGAAAATATGATTAAGTATGCAAATGCATGCTTGATGTATAAGATCATTTATGGTTTAACTTCTCCCCCTCTTAATCAGTTAGTCAACATTAGAACAACTGTTTATCGTTCTACAAGAGGTGCATTGAGAGGAGACTGTATTATACCACTTAGATGGAGTAATTTCAGTCAGTCCGCATTTTCTGTTAAAGCTGCACAAGAATGGAACACTATTCCAACAACCATAAGAGATCTAGATACATATGAGGTATTCAGGGTTCAATTAAAGAAATGGTTAATTAGTACTCAGCTATGTCAACATTAGAATTATATATTGGTGGCTGTCCTTTTTTTTTTTTTTTTTTGGATTGTGTTATGTATTTGTTTTTATTATTTTATTCTATTGGTTGTTTTTATTAATATATTGTTTTATGGATTGTGCTATAGAATACATAACAGTTAACAATTTAACATTTAACATTTAACAATTACAATCACATCTTTTTAGGGTGACTTGTAACATCTGTGCAGTGACTACAGATGAAAAATAGCCTTTGGCTAATTCTGGTACATTTACAGAAATGTTTTATTAATGTAAAATGTCCCTGTTAACTAATCAAATAAAATAAAAAAAATGAAAGAATACATAATGCACAGAGACATATACCTCCTGCGTCCAGCAGATTTTGGTTGAGATGCATTCTTTTTCCAGGTCTCATTTCCAGGCTGGGGTATCTGTCTGTTACCCAGTGGCATATCTGTAACATAAATAAATAAATAAATTAATAAATAAATAAATTAATTAATTCATTTTTAATGCAAAATTTGATGTGGTTTCACCAATATTTCACTCTCTGGTATTCCTAACCTAGGGGTCACACTTGTGATCCTCGGCGGTCAAAACAGACAGGAGACAAATAGTTTAACTTGTGTGTGTGTGTGTGATTGTGTAAAAGAGAAATGAATGTAGGCCTACTATATTTAGTTTCATGGCACTAAACAATTTTCACCTCTACAGTAAATTATGTGAAATGTATTCCTATATAAAATAATACAAGTATTAGAAAAATATTTCATATTATTTTGAATTAATAGAATGTTCAAGTTCAAAAACACTATTGCAAAGCTGTTTAAAGGGGTCATATGATGCGATTTCAAGTTTTTCTTTCTCTTTGGAGTGTTACAAGCTAGATAAGAGTGCATAGATAAGATCCCTGAAGTTGCAAAGACTAAAATCTCAAAACCAAAGAGATATTCTTTATAAAAGTTAAGACTCGACCACGCCCCCCTAAAATGGCTCATTCAAACGCCCCCACATGGCTACGTCACGGTGTAGGGATATTTGCAAAACACCACCCAAATGTATACGCAATGAAAGAAGGTGGGACTTTTATTTTTGCTGTAGTGTTGTTGCTGCCGCCGGCGCCATGTCCTGGAGACACTGTGTTTCATTGTAAAAGTGAAACTACTTTGTTTGGGCTTCCAAAAGAGGACACAACTAGAAATCAGTGGTTAAATTGTATTTACAACACTGTTCCAGAACAGTTCAACCCAAATATTAGAGTGTGTGCATTGCCATTTTACGGAGGACTATTTCCTGAACCTGGGAGTAGTCTGCCAGCTATGCTCAAAGGCTGTTTCTATAAAGTGGGGCAATTCCAACTTTGCAAGGACAGTCTGGCGCTTCTGACTCACAGCCTGTAAGTATGTTTTCATATTTAAAGAATTTGCCACTAACTATTCAAACACAAGTTTTGAGCTGTGTAGAGTAGTGCTTCTTGTTTGTCGTTTCTCCGATCACAAATGCAGACATGGTAATGTTTACGCGCTGCGATGCAACGCGACGCGTAAAAAGACAGTATAAGTCATTATAATCAGTAATTATGAATCACTCATTCGGCCAATCACAACGCACTGGATAGCTGGCTAATCAGAGCACACCTCGCTTCTCAGAACGATGAGCTTTGTAAAAATCAGCGTGTTTCAGAAAGGCAGGGCATAGAGGAACAGCAATAATGTACAGTATGTGGAAAATAATGTGTTTTTTTTAACCTTAAACTGCATAAACACATTTACACCAAATACAGGGGGAAGTCGTTGCCTAATGGTTAGAGAATTGCACTCGTAACCCAAAGGTCGCAGGTTCGAGTCTCAGGTCCGGCAGGGATTGTAGGTGGGGGGAGTGAATAATCAGTGCTCTCTTCCACCTTCAATACCACAACTAAGGTGCACTTGAGCAAGGCACCAAAACCCCAACTACACCCCAGGTGTCGCAACATGGCTGCCCACTGCTCTGGGTGTGTTCGAGTCTCAGGTCTGGCAGGAATTGTAGGTGGGGCGGGGGGGAGTGAATGTACAGTGCTCTCTCCACTCTCAATACCACGACTAAGGTCCCTTAAGCAAGGCACCGAACCCACAACTGCTCCCCGGGCGCAGCAGCATAAATGGCTGCCCACTGTGTGTGTTCACTGCTGTGTGTGTGCACTTTGGATGGGTAAATGCAGAGCACTTATTCTGAGTATGGGTCACCATACTTGGCCATGTCACTTTCACTTTCAAATACACAAAATAATGTTCTTTTTAGCAACGTCATGTGAACCCTTTAAAATCCAGTGCATGGAAGGCAGATTGGTGCCGTCTGGTGGGGGAAAAAGAAAATTATATTTAATACCATGGTGCAACCACTAGATGCCTGTATAGCCCAATATATAAATATGCATACATGCATTCCAAATGGGATATATCACCTTCCGAAGGGCACTTCGGAGTCTGAACAATCATGGCTGCCACATTGAAGGGTCATTCCAAACCGAAGTGCTCAAAACTGGCCACTTCAAAGGGCTCTTTGGAATGAAGGATTTCGAAGGGTACAACTGATGGACACTTCGGGACCCCATGATACTTTGCACAGATTCTATGCATGATGATGGTGCCTCCATCTGGGCACTGGATGATGATGCAGAAGGGCCCCTACACCCTTCAAACCTTCAAATCTCTCACTCTGGAGGGTAAACCCTTTAAAGGGATTAGGGCATTGGGATGAGCCCTTCCGAATGGAACGCAGGGACGATGTAGTTTTCAAATAAACCTGAAGGACTTGATTAGCTGGATCAGGTGTGTTTAATTAGGGGTTGAAGCTAAACTCTACAGATCTGTGACTCTCCAGGAACTGAGTTTGACACCTGTGCCCTAGATATTTATAATTAGGGATACTATTACACTATACAATACTATTACTATTATTGTTAGAATTAGAAATATTATAATCAGTTTATAATAAAATATTATAATAATTTATTTTTGTTTTGTTTTGCATTTAGATATAAATTAAGACATTATCAAGTAGATTATACCCAAAAGAATTGCTCTGTATTTTTGTATTTCCAATTCATTTTCACTGCGGTCCATTTAGCCTTTTCTAAGCATGTCCATGATTGTTTTGTGCTCATATAGCAAGTACCACAAAGGTCAGATAAAACTTAAAGTAAAGTATCTTAAAAAAAATTAAAACACAAAACGTCTCAGTATAAAATGACAGAAAACCACCAGAGTGTTAACTGAAAATATTTGAAAGATATATTCAGTTACAGATTGCACAACATCCTTTTTCAAAAACTTAGTTACCTAGACAGTATTTTAGGTCATCGTAGGTATGCTTTTCTTTTTTAAGAATTTAAGAAACCTTTAAGATACCTAAGAAGTTAAACATTATTTTGTCTAAATTGACTGAGAATGTAATCCCAGAATGCACTAGGAGAAGCTAAGTAAACAAAATGATAAACAAATTGTGAGAAATGTTTTTTTTTTTTTTCTTCATTCACATTTGATTAAAATGAGCAATAATCAATCTGATAAAATGGACCTTGTAGTGTTGTGTGCTATATATGTATTATTTTGCTTATTAGAGTTGTTAGTTAAACAACATGCTAATGTCAAAGCTCACTAGACTCACCCTGACTAGACGGTAATGTAGGCTGCTTTTCTTGGCTCTGGTCTCCTTGTCTTCTCTGACTCACTGAACCACAACCTTGCAGGGGAGAACTGGTATAGAAAAGATAAGTGAAAACATGCAGCAAACAATGTGTTCAATTATAATGAAGTTTAAAAAAATTTAATAGTTAACCCAAATATGAAAATTCTGTTATTATTTACACACCTTCACATTGCTCCAAATCTACGTTTTTTTTTTTCATGCAACACAAAATCGTATATTCCATAATACGTATAACATTTTATAGTTAAAACAAAGTAGACAGACATAATCACTATGTAAACTATTGTTGTAGGGAAAAGAGAAGTGTATTCAAAAAGTGTGTTCCATAGGGGAAAAAAAGGTCTGGAATTACAATTAAAATTTTTGGGTGAACTATTCCTTTATGTTTATTCCTAGAGTTGGTGTCCCAGACCTTACTGTCATCTGTACACTCTCTGTCTTTCTTTGGGCTGCTTCACTGTTGCCATTTTCCCCTTGTCTATAAGTCCCAGAGCTCTGATGGAGTGAGAAATATGGTCAGAATCATTTACACCAGCATCAAGCACTTCATTTAATGTCCTTCCTTAAATTCTTACCATCTGCTTCTCCTCTGACCCCGGTTTGTTTTCCGGCTCAGGCTGGGACTGTAAAGTGCTGTGGGTTTTGGGAAAGATTGATGGTGCAATCATTGAGTGAGGGGTCAGGGTCTCTTCCAGAATCTTCCTCTCCTGTATTGATGAAAAAAATAAAAGCGTCTATGAGTAAAGAAATACAGACATGGCTTTTTTTGTCAGATAACTGAGACTAATGTTTCAAATGATGTGATGACATGTATTTTACAACAATTTACCATAGTAAGCATGCTTTCTGCTAAAAAAAAGAACTGAAATTAAACATGACAGAAAAAGATTCTTACACTGTTTGAGGACCTTGGACTTGGATATTAATTTCTCCATGGTAACAATAACTGTTATAACGAGGGTGTGATTTGTCAGAGAGATGGGGGGATTCTGGTCTATATATCTCTACATCTGCTGATTTTTTTAATTTTTTTATTTTAATCCCTGGTGGGGATAAAATAAACTAAAATATAACGTAAATATATTAAGTGTAGTTTTGATAATAAACAGACCGGTTTATTACATCTCATGGAAACATTGTTTATTCTTTCATTAATCCCAGAAGAGAGAGGGGCAGACAGTGGTTGAAGCTACTTCATTTTCATCAGATTGCATAATTAATGAAAAATTTACAGAAATTATGATTCTATATAATGAAATATTAGGTCAAAATTGTGAATACATATTTCGCCAAATGTGCACATTTTCAGACTAAAAGCCATTTGTGTGTTGTGTAGCGAAGTCCTGTGATCAAAAATAAATAAAGCAAACACAACTACAGGCATTTCACAAGTTCACACTTACATATAATAAATAGAATAAAGTTTATGCGTATTTGGCATACTGTCCAAGGGGAGGGCTCCGAGCTCGGAACTTTGGCCCGAACCCTGAGTACCCCCCTACAGGTTAGGACAGGAATAGATGTAAGTGCGGAGAAGGGGTGGCGGAGGGATGCTGGAGAACTGTCAAGGAACAGAGGTGAGTCAGCTGTGTATATCTACACACCTCTTATCTTGTTAACTGGGTTGATTACTGATTGTGCTCCTCTCGTGTTAATTAGGTTAATTATCTGAATGTGCTCCTCCCGAACTTTGCTAATAAAACATAATTTCACGAGTTCACACTTACATATAATAAATAGAATAAAGTTTAAGCATATTTGGCGTGCTGTCCGAGGGGAGGGCTCCGAGTTCGGAACTTTGGCTCGAACCCCGAGTACCCCTCAAAAAGCAACATAGCAAAAGGACAGCCGCCCGACGAAATAACCCCCCCAAAATGAATGCCGAAAATTTTGTCGGGCTGGCGTTTCAGGAAGAAACTTAGTCTCTTGACCAGGAGGGCCCACACAAACTCCGACGGGAGCAGCTCACGGCACCGGGTGAAAAGGCAGATGGACGAGGAACAGCGTGATTTGGGGTGCTTGATCGGGAGGACTCATACCGTTTCTGGACGGGTGCAGAACTGTCAACAAAGGTGAGTCAGCTGTGTATATATACACACCTCTTATCTTGTTAACTGGGTTGATTACTGATCTTGCTTCTCTCGTGTTAATTAGGTTAATTATCTGAACATGCTCCTCCCGAACTTTGTTAATAAAACATCATGTGTCTCGTTATTCTATTCAAAATATCAATAACTGCAGATTAATTTTTGCATGATTTAGCATTCCTGACATAAATTAAGAATTATTACTGTAATTATAACCAAGTATTATAAACAGTGGTCAAATATCAAAGCTATCAAACAATTGTTATGAGGGACTTGAGTATGTTTTAAATAACAATAACGACAATTTGACAAAAGAATGTATTATTATGGGAGATTTTAATACAAACATATCTAATAGAATAGGGGATAATTTTAACACTCTGTAGTCATTATGTACATTATTTCATTTAACCCAAATTATATTTTAGTATCTGATGTAAAGTATATTTCCCAGAAAGGAGTAATGGAATATGGTATTAGTGATCATAATATTATTTTTTTGTTCAAGAAAATGCAGTAAATTAAGATTTAGTAATCATAAAACAGTACGAATTAGATTGTTAAAAAATATATAATATTGAAGTTTTTAAAGACCATCTTAGAGAGTTAATTGGAGTGATATTCAAAATATATCAATAGTTGATAAACTGATAAATAAGAATAAATCAAACGGTTAAAAAAAAAAAAATACATTTTTAAAAGTTTTCTTAAAGTAGTGGACAGAATTGCCGCAGGTGAGAGTTAAGCAAAGATCTAGTCCTTGGATGGATCAGAAAATATTGGAAATATTAAAAAGGTAGGAATAGGGCTCTCTCGATTTATAGCAGGGGTGTCAAACTCAATTCCTGGAGGGCCACAGCCCTGCAGAGTTTAGCTCCAACCCTAATTAAACACAGCTGATCCAGCTAATCACGTCCTTCAGGCTTATTTGAAAACTACTTGGTTTGTGTGTTGGAGCAGGGTTGGAACTAAACTCTGCAGGGCTGCGGCCCTCCAGGAACTGAGTTTGACACCCCTGACTTATAGGAAACCTAAGAATCAGGAAAACTATCTAAAATTTAAAGCACTTAGAAATTTAGGACAGAAAAAATATAAAGGAGGAAAAACGTAATTTTATTAAAGAACAAATACAAGAAAATAAGTAAGATCCTAAATCTTTGTGGAAGGTGTTGAATAGGTTCCAATCAATTGGTAAATCAAAATTTTCTGTATCAAATGTAGGTTTGGATATTGATGGCAATTTGATAAAAACAAAGTTGCTAATAAATCTAATTCATTTTTCCATTAATTGCAAATAGCTTAGTGGATAAGCTTCCTCTGTCCAAGGCAAGTTATGGTATTGATCTTGTTAAGAGATTTTATACAAAACAAGGGGTGTTGCCAAATTGTTTTTATTTTACTAAAGTAGATCAAATTACTATAACGCTAAAAGAGCTTCAAGTGTCTAAGATTGTTAATCTTTCCTTGGAAAATTGTATAGTCCCATCTGATATGAAGTTAGCCAAAATCATTCCATTATTCAAAAAAGGAAATAGATACGATCCTTGAAACTATCGTCCTACCTCCGTACTTAGTGTGGCCTTAAATTTTTCTTTTTAGAAATGATTGTGTATAAACAGATGTATGAGTATGTAAGTAAGAGTAGGTAAATGATGATGATGATGTAGTTTTATGATTTTCAATCAGGTTTTAGGAGATCTTATTCGACTGATTCTTCTTTACTTTATTAAATAGATTAAATTAGATTTTATAAGGAGGCAGATTGATGAAGGTAAAATGTGTGGTATGGTACTTTTGGACCTCCAGAAAGCTTTTGACACAGTAAATCATTCAATACTCTTAGACAAATTAAGTGCCATGGGTTTTTCAAGTAAAGTGATAGCCTGGTTGAACTCTTATTTAGCTGAGTCCCTCAGGGAAGTGTTTTAGGCCCTCTTTTGTTTCTTTATTCATAAATGACATGCAAGCAGTTTGAGATTTTAATTTGTTTTTATATGCTGATGGTTCTGCTTTATTAATTTCAGACAAGGATGTTGGTAGGATACAAGTGAATTTAGGTAAGGAGCTTTGTAAGGTAAGAGACTGGTTTTCTGAAAACAAACTGATGTTGCATTTAGGTAAAATGGAATTATATAATTTGGGTCTAAAAAGAATTTGAAAAAGGTTTTAAGATGTCTGTTAAGGTAGGGGACTGTTTAATATCAAACAGAACTACCATTAATTATCTCGTCCTTGACAATGATTTAAGTGGTATGGCTATGAACGTTCTGGGTAAGGTTAATGCTAAAACAAAACTTCTTGCCAGACATGTTATAGTTCTCTCAATAAACAGAATATAAAATTACTTGCATCATGTTTAGTGTCATGTCTTTTTCAATATGCATGCATTTCTTGGATGTCTGACTTGTCTCATGGTTGGTTGCATACGTTACAAAAATCTCAAAATAAACTGATAAGGTTAGATTTAGGGTTTAGTCGTTTTACACATGTTGATGTTTCCCATTTTAAGCATCTTGATTGGTTACCTATAGAAAGCAGATTAGAACACATTAAATTAAAAATGGTACTTAAGATTATCAATAACAGAGCACCTTCATATTTTAATGCACTTTTCCCTAGGGTAAATGAGCAACATTGTTATAATTTTAGGCAAAGTCTTATGGATATTACATTATGTCATTTTAAAACTATGTATGTCGCAGGTCTTTTAAATATTCTGGGGTACAAGCTACAAGTTTTTTGTTGGTTTTTATTTTTGCTTTATTGTTATCCTTAACAAATCGAGTGTATTTCACTACTTTTCTGTCCAATAAAAAGAAGATCTAATGATTTTCAAAACCAAATAAGAATTCATAATTATTCTATAAATGTTACTGTACAGCTGCCAAAAATAGCCCAACAGGCTTCATAATATTTATAGCTCTTCTGTGGTTTGTGATTTAACACAATGTGGCTCCAGCGACATATTGTTTCACCAGGGTCACAATACGATGCATATTGTAATTGTTTATGTGTGTATTAATAGCACACCAGATATTGAGATTCAGTTATTTGTCATCTGCAACAGTCAGCTTAATTAGTAATATGAACCAAATCAGTCCAAGATTTTAATAATTAAATCTTTTTTGGAGTTTCATATGAAGCATATTATAAATGCATGTTTCACTATAAATACAGGCTAACTACAAACTACAAACAAAAATGTAATTTAAATGTAGATGGCATTGCTGTCTTTGACTTTCATCAGCCTGATTTTCACAAACTCATACTGTCTAATGCAAAGTAATAATATAATAATAATAATAATAATAATAATAATAATAATAATAATAATATCAGTAGTTCTGCATTTCCACAAGGAAGTACTAGTGCCAGCTTAGGCAGCTAAAGAATAATGCTAAATTTAGACTGTTCATGAGAATCAAATAAAACAATATTTTCAGTATACAGGTGGCTATAAAAGACCAATCATACATAATTACGTAAATAAGTTTAAGTAAAAAAAAAACAATAAAATTAATATGTGAATTTTGCAATGGTGTCAGTGGTATCAGTTACATTTTGAATAGTAGTAAATATTTTAACAATGCAAGTCATTGGGAAACTGAAACTACAAGGTCAGAGAGAAAATTCACCTCCTCATGGTACCGCCTCTCCTCCTCTTCCACTTCCTTCTGCGCTTGCTCCCATTCCTGCTTTAACTTCTCCTGTTCACACTGATATTTCTCCTGTGATCACACATGCATTTCATTCATTTAAACGTTGACAAAATGAAAATGGAGTATACCATCAGAACTACGATGGTCAGAAACTAACAAATGACTTTAAGAGAAGCTCTAGCACATGGCAGCTCCAAATGGCTCTTTAATAGTCATGGTGAGGTGCTTGAAATTTGAAAAATAAATTTAAAGAAAGGCAAGCTTGGCAGCTGAAAGTTATAACATTTTACAGGCACAATCTTTTCCAAGTGGTAAACATTGACAGTTTGGAACAAACAGAGGAAAAAAAAAAAAAGGCTGTGTGGATGTACCTTTAAATAACTTGACTATTTTCTTTACCTTTAACTATTTTCTCAAATAAGCTAACACTTTCCCACATACACACACTCACACAAGCAGGGGTATCTTTATCTTCAGAAGGAACTCATGTATCATGCTGGGTTCAAGTTATGGTTTGTGTTTTACTGCCAATGATGAATAAAAAAATATTTCTTAAGAATTTTAGCTTGCTATATTGTGCAAACATATTCAAAACTGATCCAAGATTATCTTCTTAGAACTATCAAAAATGATTTCAACATTTAAGTTACTCTTAAATGCCAGTGGAATTAAAAGGAGTAGCTCACCAACAAAGAAAATTCTGTTCTCTCTCTCTCTGTATATGTCTATGTACATGTACACTGTATACACTACTGTGCAAAAGTCTTAGGCCATTAGTATTTTTCCTTTGTTGTAGTGTGTCAGTAGGAAATATCAGTTTACATTTCCAAACATTCCTTTTGCCATTAATTGTAATAATCCAGTGAGATTTTTGTATGCAGAAGTAGTCTGACAACAGCCAGTATACTTCACACAGCGATCTGATTTCACCATCATGCAGCCCATCTCGAATTACATGAAGAAACAAAAAAACTGAGATACACTAAATCCAGAAGAACTGTAGCAACATCTCCAGGACACTTGAAGAAAACTTCCCACAAAGCTACAATACCGTGAAAAGTTTTAGGCACTTAGGTAAAAATGCTGTAAAGTGAGGATGCTTTCAAAAATAATATCATAAATAGATTTGATTTGTAATTTCATGTCTATTAACTAAATCAAATCAACATTTGGTGTCACCACCCTTTGTGTTTAAAACAGCTTTTGTCCTATATAGGCAGACTTGTGCATATAGGTTTTCAGGTAGCTTTGTAGGAAGTGTTTTGTAGATGTTGCCACAGTTCTTCTGGACTTAGTCTATTTAATTTATTAAATTTAATGTGGTCCAACAATGTTTGAACTCCAGCATTCTTCAAAATATATTTCACAGAAAACAGAAAAATAAAAAGGTTTGGTTATGAGACCAAAAAAATTGTGAGATAATGATTACAGAATTGTAATTTTTGGGTGAACTATCTCTTTAAGAGCCCAAATACTTTTTGGAGTCACTGTATATTGATGCAGATTATCTTTAGGCTAGTTGTTTGGGTGGGGGAGGAACAGGCAACAGCCAAGTGTGGGTTATAACAGCTAAAACATGCATCCTCTCTTCATCAATCAATTTTGATTTGAGTTCTACTGAGAGTCAGCAGATCTTCTGATAATATCTAGTCAATTTTAAGGAAATGGAAAACTTAATCATGGAACATAAAGGGATAGTTCAGCCAAAAATGAAAATTCTGTCATCATTTACTCACTCTAATAACATTCCAAATGTTCTTTCTTGAAAAGAACACTAAATTAGTTATTTAGTAGAATATTCATTGCATTGAAAAAAGCAACCTGGACATTCTAATAACAGAATTTTCCATTTTAGGTGAATTATTTCTTATATACTTAAGCAACTTGCATAATATGCTAAATGCCTGGTTAGTCTACAGTCTGGTTGATCTATGAAGCCTAAGCATGCTCAGGTTGTGCACATGAAGCTTGCCCGATTCTCAGTGCTGGCTCAAGTGGGCTCTGGTTATTCAAGCCATTGTACCTGAAGCATGCGTTCCTGCTCTTGCTGCCACCTCTCCTGACGCTTGCGCTCTTCCTCAGGGTCCCAAGAAAAGTGTTCACTCCGCTTCACCAGATTCAGCACTGGGGGAGGAACCTAACCATACCGTCCGCAATATTATGCACCAACACGCACATGCGCCGTACGAGGATGCACCAGACAACACCAAAAACAGTGAGGAGGGGAGTGGACAGAGAGACAGTTGATCTATTATCCCTGAAGTACTTGTTATTACCTGTTCTACTGGAGAAGATGAATGTGAAAAGACAAGAAAAAATGGGGAATTTCTGCTGCTTTACCATCTGGTATAGAATATTCTGTTTTTATTTTTCTTATTTAATTAGTTTAATTTAATTTAATTTTGGCAACAGATATTGTGCTTATATTTTCCAAAAATGTAAGTGGTGCTTGTGTGTGCAAAAGGTGTGGGTGGTTGACTATTTAAAATAGTAGGACATTATGATGGAATGAATGAACAACTCTCATCATGAGCCACTGAAAATGATGAAAATGCTTCAATATAACATTTTAACCAATGCTTGCATTCAAAAACTCACCATTCCAGTTCCTGTTTCCATGGTAACAGTGACTTTGAATGGATCTTGTTTCAGGATTATGGTTAGTGCAGTATTTCAATGGTGGTTTGTCAAGTAAGCAATTTCTTGTCACATAACAAAATCTGAATGAGATCCTTCTGGACCTTTACTGACCCTTACTGTTTTACACCATTTAGCATTTAATAGTGGTAATTCAAAAGAATCTCTTTGTAGAAAAAGAATAAAAAATACCAGATGAGAAACAGCCAGAAAAAAATAAATAAATAAAAAAATAAATAAAAACTACAACAGGCTTCAAGGATGAGGAAAGAGGAGAGAGAGATGAATATATTTAATTTCTTTACTTACATTTCCATCTTTTTCTGCCATATCTGGAAAATGAAACATGCAATTTTTTAAACATGCACTTTCAGTGATTTCATGAATTATTCATTTTATTAATATGGTATATAGTATAAAGTGTGTAAGTGTATATATATAAAGGAATATAAAGTGTCAAATGTAATTAAAAAATATTAAGAAAAAATTGATCAAGACTGATAAACCTGTGGACCAATTCAGTGGTTTTAAATTGTATACATATCTAGTATCTAAAGACACTAGAAAAGATAGTATCCTCACAATTATATTCCTTCTTAGAGAAAAATGATATCTGTGAGGAATTCCAGTCAGGAATTAGATCGTATCATAGTACTGAGACTGCTCTCATTAGAGTTACAAATGACCTGCTTCTATCATCTGATCGTGGTTGTATCTCTTTATTAGTTGGGATCTTGGATCTTAACGCTGCGTTCGACACTATCGACCACAACATTCTTTTGAATAGACTAGAAAACTTTGTTGGCATTAGTGGAAGTGCCTTAGCATGGTTCAAATCGTACTTATCTGACCGCCATCAGTTCGTAGCAGTGAATGAAGAGGTATCATATCGATCACAAGTGCAGTATGGAGTACCTCAAGGCTCAGTACTAGGGCCGTTACTTTTCACGCTTTATATGTTACCCTTGGGAGATATTATCAGGAGACATGGTGTTAGCTTTCACTGTTATGCTGATGATACTCAGCTCTATATTTCTTCACGGCCCGGTGAAACGCACCAAATTGAGAAACTAACGGAATGCATGGTCGATATAAAAAACTGGATGACGAGTAACTTTTTACTGCTAAATTCTGAAAAAACAGAGGTGTTAATTATCGGACCTAAAAACCCCACACCTAGAACATTATCTAACACTTGACGGCTGCTCTGTCAATTCTTCTTCATCAGTCAGGAACCTAGGTGTGCTGTTTGATAGCAATCTTTCATTTGAAAACCATGTTTCTAGCATCTGTAAAACTGCGTTTTTTAATCTCAAAAACATATCTAAATTGCGACCTATGCTCTCAACATCAAATGCAGAAATGTTAGTTCATGCGTTTATGACCTCAAGATTAGACTATTGTAATGCTTTATTGGGTGGTTGTTCTGCACGCTTGATCAACAAACTACAGTTGGTCCAAAATGCAGCAGCTAGAGTCCTTACTAGAACCAGGAAATATGACCATATTAGCCCGGTTCTGTCAACACTGCACTGGCTCCCTATCAAACATCGGATAGATTTTAAAATCTTGTTAATTACTTATAAAGCCCTGAATGGCTTAGCTCCTCAGTACTTGAGCGAGCTCTTATCACACTATAGTCCTCCACGTCCACTGCGTTCTCAAAACTCTGGCCGTTTGATAATACCTAGAATATCAAAATTGACTGCGGGTGGCAGATCCTTTTCCTATTTAGCACCCAAACTCTGGAACAATCTACCTAACACTGTTCGGGAGGCAGACACACTCTGTCAGTTTAAATCTAGATTAAAGACCCATCTCTTTAGCCTGGCTTACACATAACACACTAATACGCTTCTATTATTCAAATCCGTTAAAGTTTTTTTATGCTGCATTAGTTAGATCAACCGGAACCGGGAACACTCCCCATAACACATGATGTACTCGTTACATCGTAAGTAGAATGGCATCTACACTAATATTTGTCTGTTTCTTTCCTATTCTGTTTCTCAGTCCATATCCGATCAGATGGTGGATCAGCACCAAGAGATGATGTCTGCAGCCCTGATCGTCAGCGGAGACCAGGACACCCAGATGAGCCCCAGAGACATATCCCCAGTGATGACCTCGATTAAAATACAATAAAACTAAAAATATAACAAATTAACTAAAATATAATAAAATACCTAACTACATAATACCACTATTGTTAGAAATTGCAACAAATTAAAATAGAAATATAAACTTTTGAACTGCGGGTTTCGTCTGGTCAGAGGAGAACTGGCCCCCCGACTGAGCCTGGTTTCTCCCAAGGTTTTTTTTCTCCATTCTGTCACAGAGGGAGTTTTGGTTCCTTGCCGCTGTCGCCTCTGGCTTGCTCAGTTGGGGACACTTAATTTCTAGCGATTATCGCCGATTTGATTGCAAAGATACTATTTAAACTAAACTGAGCTAGACAATGATATCTCTGAATTCAATAATGAAATGCCTTTAACTGAAAATTGAGTGTTTAATCTTATCATTATACATTACTGACACTCTATCCTCCAATTTGATACTGTTAAGTGCTTTGACACAATCTGTATTGTTAAAAGCGCTATATAAATAAAGGTGACTTGACTTGACTATTTAAACTAAACTGAGCTAGACAATGACATCTCTGAATTCAATAATGAAATGCCTTTAACTGAAAATTTAGTGTTTAATTTTAGCATTATACATTACTGACACTGTATCTTACAATTTGATACTGTTAAGTGCTTTAACACAATCTGTATTGTTAAAAGCGCTATATAAATAAAGGTGACTTGACTTGACTAATGGGAGAAGAGAACACCAAGATGTTACTGTTATGGTTACTGTTGGCTAAAACTAATTTTGAATACCACTCACCTGGTTTGGTTCCGTATGATTCTAGGTTGGATGATTCTGATTGATTTGTTGATTTCTGTGGGATCTCAGTTGCTAGTTTATTGACCTACAACCAAATCAAAAAAAAAAAAAAAAAGTCATGGTCAAATAAATATAACAAATACAATTCATTCTTTTAATAATCATTATATTCGAATATAGTATTTTTGCCTGTGTTTTTATGTAAGCACAAATACAATACAGATCCCAATAGACTAACCTGCACAGCAGAGTTGTTAAACTGAATCATGTCCTGTTGAGAGTCACTCATATATGTCTCATCTGTCTGCTCTTGATCTATACAGAAACATTTTTAGAATTTAAACAACAATATGAAGAAAAATGTGTCTTTTGTATAATGGGCTGGGACATTTATCAAATAAAAGCTAACCAACCTGTCTTTTCAGCTTTTAGCTCCAACACTTCTGGGGATATAGCGACATCACCAACCTGTGGGACTGTCCCACCTTCAACCTGTGCAACAGACAGACTTCTTGAATGATAGGAATCCACTCAACTGCTATATTGAGTGTAAACTCTCCATTCGTTTGCTTGTATGGGTTGATGAGATAGGATCTGGAGCAACTTTACCACTTCACAAGGTGCTTGGAAAAAAGAATCCATCACTACTTATGATGAAGGGAATACAAATTAGTTGGTACTTTTAAAGTATTAAAGTTCCCTTCATCATACAGTAAGTAGTGCTGGATTCTTTTTTAACATTCTTTTGCTTGTATGGGTCACAGCACATACTTACCTCTGTGGTATCTCTGTCTTTCTCGCACCACTCTTGTGTGCACATGGATGAGAGTGTGTGGTCCATAGGCTGGACCCCTGACACATCAGTATCTGTGATGTCTGAGTCTGTGTGCTGGTAAGAAGATGGGAAGAACTGCAGAGAATCATCTTCTGCCTCTTTGTGTTTCTGTGGTCCTCCCTTCTCATTGCTGTGGCCGCCATCCTCCCTTTCTCCATTCACGCGCATTATTTCATCCACCTGAGTGAGAGAGAGATTCAACATTCGGTTCCACTTTAGACATTCCACTAACAGTAAGTAACTTTGCAATTAGATGTCAACTAGCAGTCATTAGAGTATTCGTAGACTGTCTGCTTAATAACTTCTAACACTTTATTTTGATGGGTCCACAACATACAACATACTGACTATGAGAAACTTTGCAAGTATATGTCAACTTATTCTACTAACCCTAAACCTACAAACAGTCTACTCTGAGAGTTAGTAGACATGTAATTGCAAATTAATGAGAATTAGTTGACATGTAGTTACAAAGTTACTTATAGTTATTAGAATGTCTAAAGTGGACAATCGAAATTGTAACCCAACATTCAGAGTAGACATTTATTCCCCTTATTTTCTTAATCATTTTTTTTTTTTTTTGTCTCATATTCTTGTAAACATCTTTAAAACAAGGCATATTTACTTGAGAAGCAAAGCTGTATATGGTAATAAAGGAGCACATTTTAAATTTCACATTTAACAAAATAAGTAGCACTTTCATTTTAAATCATATTCACAAACATGAATTGGTATAACTCCAGTCATATCAGTAGCCTAATTTATTTTACGGATCACCTGATGATTGAAGTGGATCAACTGATGACTACTATGTTTAGAGCACATGACCAAGCTAATTCTACTCACTTAATCACTTGATGATGTCTATATTTTCAGGCACTTACTTTAAATGAATAAATTAACGCTGACCGCATATAGTGCATTTCTACAATGGCATACGTCAGAGGAGGCCAGGGGAGAACTGGCCCCCTGACTGAGCCTGGTTTCTCCCAAGGTTTTTTCTCCATTTCTGTCACCATTGGAGTTTTGGTTCCTTGCTGCTGTCGCCTCTGGCTTGCTTAGTTGGGGACACTTAATTTCCAGCGATATCATCAACTTGAATGCACAGATACTATTTGAACTGAACTGAGCTGGACGATGACATCACTGAATCAACGATGAACTGACTTTAACTGAAAATTGAGTGTTTACTGTTTTGCATTATTACACACTATTTTTCCTATTTAATACTGCAAAGTTGCTTTGATACAATATGCATTGTTAAAAGCGCTGTATAAATAAAAGTGAAACATGACTCAAACTTTTTTTTTACTGTGGTGTGATGTTGCATCCACACTGCTAGGTGTACTAAAGCTGTACTTTAAATCAAAGACGATTAGCGCATGAGCCAGTATAACATAAAATTACTGTGCAGATTTGTTTCCAGAGAATACTACTTTAAATTTTACATTACTTTAAATTATTATTTTTTTTAACATGTTGCCATTTTTTTCTTGTTTTAAGCATAAGCCCCATTTTATTTTTCTAATAAATTTCAAGTCAGCTTCCCAAAAAAATCTAGCCTATTTTACAGATGTGTACTGAAAAAAAAAGACAAATTTACTGAATTTCCTTCTTTTTTTGCAGTGTAGCCCTTTATATAAATTAAATTAGTATTAAAAAAGGTATTTTTTATTTTATTTTAAGTTTAAGTAGCTTTTCTCAATGAAACCACTGTGTTTTATGTATAGGTCAGGTTTTGTCAGTCAACAGCTCTCACAAGAAATCTGCTTAGTACACACTAAATAATGTGTTTAGTAAAACTGTAAACAGGTAGGGGATATCAGTGGTAAGGGAATATATTTATCATTAGCTCAATATATAAAATAAGTCAATGGAAAGCCTCTACCATGACAGAAAAACAAATGTGTGTGTGTGTGTGTTCCAGATAGGCTGATTTGCTCTCTGACTGTGAGTGTTTTTGTCCTTGTATGGAGCACTTCACATAGAAAGAACCCATTCACAAACACACTCATACCTACTGAACACTAGCACCCATTCAACACATGCCCACTTTAACTCATTCCAGCCACCAGAGGGCAACATCTACTACTGTTGATGCTTTCTAAAAACACCATACTTTTCTTAGGAGATGAACAGAGAATATACCTACAGCACTAAATTATCCAGCATATTATCACAGCAAATTGTTGCTTCAGTAACCAATGTTGCATTGCTCAGAAGCTGCTCTTTAACAACTCCAAAGGCAAAATGGAGCTCCTAGTGAAATACAATTTAAATATAAACTTAGATTTCTAAGTTAATATAAATGAGGCACTTACTGACATAAAAGTATTTTGAGATTTAAAACTACAAAATGAATGCGGATAGCTCAAGATAATTAGATTTTACTTGCATTTTTACTTGCATTGAAAAAAAAAAAAAAAATTAAGTTTGTATCCCTAAGCTATAGACATTTGTATCAGTTATAAAACCTCTTAAAAAGCAAACTCTACAAGGAGAAATGTTGAGCTGGTTGAACCTTAGCTGTTCTCATTTCAGCAGTAGCACTGCTGTAAGGTTTCGGACCCAGTGAGGGCGCTGTCACATCTCCTACAAATTCATGCTCTGTGCTGTATCCCGTCACCCGTGCTTCGACCGTGGATGTAAATTTGGCCAAGGGAAGTGACTGCTGCCTCAGGTACTGCAGTGGGTTTGAGGAAGCACTCAAAGAAAAGGGGATGTCTTGGGAGACTGGGAGGGAGGAGTGACGAGTGGGGTCAGCCGACACGCTCCTCTCCAGTAGCTTGGGGAGTTTGAGGCGCTCAATAATGGCCTCACTGATGGTGAAACGCTGGGCATAACGCTGCAGCACAGAAGCTGCTTCCTCTGGTGTGCGGGCGTTCCAGTATGCTTCATGCAGCTCCTGTTCACGACGCTCCCTAGTGGACAAAGAGAAACAGTATAGAAATGACACTAAAAATATATTCACAAATTGAGATCCACTAGCTTACAGCAACTATAATCTACCATTTGATGGCACTTTTATCAGTAATGGTATGTTACAGGACACCAAATTATTGACTGTAATGACACTGACAAAAATGGCACTGAAAGTATCACTACTACTGACTGTAATTCCATTTACAGTAACACCACCAACAGAAATATCAGTTACATTACTAACTGTAAGGGCACTGACAGAAACTATTACCACTACTGACAGTAATAGCACTTACAGTACCATCACTGACAGTAACACCACCGACAGAAAAATCACTTACAGCATCACCACTGACTGTAGCTGCACTCACAATAACAGCACTGACAATAATACCACTTACAGCAACATCACTGACAGTAACACTATTAACAGTAATACCATTTACAGTAACATTACTTATAGTGACTGCAAAAAACAGTAATAACACCAAAAGTAACATCATAGACACTAACAGGACTAACATCTGTACTTTTAATATCAGCTTCTCTACGGTAGTATTCAGTTCCATTGCATAAACAGGTGAAACATAGTCGTTGTGTTACAGTTATGGATAATAAAAAAAAAAAAAATTCATTGCGATTAATCGCATTGTTATGCACACAATTCAATAATGAATTCAAAAGTAGTGTATTGTGCACTTTTTTCATTTAAAAGTACTGCTATATGAACAAAAGGGCAATGACATTTGGTTTGCAAACACTTTAAACAAAGCAGTTAAAATATTTCTTGCAAATCTCAACTTAAACATTAATGTAATCAATTTAAATATAAAACCAAAGCTATTTGCCACTGACAGGGCATTAATGTTTTTATAGAAAATATTTTATAGTTTGATACAGAAAAACAAGTGTGAGCACTTCTGATACCTGCAGCATGATTGCGTATATATATTGCGAGAGGGCCGTGTGTCACCACATTCCAAACGACTCAAAATAATAAACTACAAAGTTAACAAAACGATGCACTCCACTGTGGTGAGTGAGAGCGCTTCTCTGCTGTCTTCACGTGCTATCGGAAAATTCCTGTTTCCCACTTATGAAGTCATGATTACGAGCTTATTGCAGTCTTTTCTGTTAAAAATAACAGTGAACAGCGGCTTGTGAATGTTAATGCTTAGCCTAAATCAGTGGTTCTCAAACTTTTTACACCAAATACCACCATAATGACCAACATTAAAATGCAGTAGCGTTGTAGGCCTAATCATTCAACTACAGCTATACACAGTTCAAAAACATAAAACAGTTCAAGAAATGTTGGAAAGTTTTTTAAATTTGAATAAAATGAAAACTAAAAGAATTTCAAATCTCATGAGCCAATATTTTATTCACAATAGAACATAGATAACATAAATGTTTAAACTGAGAAATTTTACAATTTTATGCACAGAATGAGCTCATTTCAAATTTGATGCCTGCTACAGGTCTCAAAATAGTTGGGACGGGGGCATGTTTACAATGGTTTAGCATCTCCTCTTCTTTTCAAAACAGTTTGAAGACGTCTGGGCATCGAGGTTATACGTTTTTGGAGTTTTGCTTCCATTCTTGTCAGATATAGGTTTCCAGCTGCGGAAAAGTCCGTGGTCGTATTTTTCGTTTATTGATGTGCCAAATGTTCTCTATAGGTGAAAGATCTGGACTGCAGGCAGGCCAATTCGGCACCCGGACTCTTCTACTATGAATCCATGCTGTTGTAATAGCTGCAGTATGTGGTTTTGCATTGTCCTGCTGAAATACACAAGATCTTCCATGAAATAGACGTCATCTGGAGGGGAGCATATGTTTCTCTAAAATCTTTATATACCTTTCAGCATTCATAGTGCCTTCCAAAACATGCAAGCTGCACATACCGTATGCACTTATGCACCCCCAAACCAAGATGCTGGCTTTTGAACTGAATGCTGACATGGCATCCGTGATTTCCAACAAGAATGTCAAATTTTGACTCGTCTAACCATAGAACACTTTTCCACTTTGAAACAGTCCATTTTAAATGAGCCTTGGCCCACAGGACACAATGGCGCTTCTGGACCATGTTCACATATGGCTTCCTTTTTGCATGATAGAGCTTTAGTTGGCATCTGCAGATGGCACGGTGGATTGTGTTTACCGACAGTGGTTTCTGGAAGTATTCCTGGGCCCATTTAGTAATGTCAATGAGAGAATCATGCCGATGAGCGATGCAGGGTTGTCTGAGGGCCCGAAGACCACGGGCATCCAACAAAGGTCTTCGGCCTTGTCCCTTACACACAAAGATTTCTCCAGTTTCTCTGGATCTGTTTTTTTTTTTGTGATCAACTTTTTATTTTTTCAAATCAACAAAACAATATCCACTCAACAGGGAGGGGGGAACAACATACACACCATCAACAATTTCAATTTGTGGTAAAAACGACAAAACAGAATTCACATGAGTCCATAGATTGACAACAATTGGACATTCCCAAAACATGTGGAGAAAAGTACCTGTTGATAAAGTGTTACAGATCTGACAGTTATAGGTCGATTGCAGTTTCATTTTAAACCTCTTGTAAGGTGTTATGTATGCTCTATGGATGACTTTGAAATGGATAAGACGATGAGCCAAGTTTTTAGAAGTCAAGATTAGTTTAGACCACACCCTCTCCCAGTCGACCGATAAATCAAAATCTGTTAATTCACAATTCCAGATAAATTTAATAGAAAGAGACTTTGCAGTGTGATCATTATGTTTACTATATATTAAAGAAACAGATGGCCGACCAGAGGGTGGTGCGAACCAATCCCATATAGGATGAGAGGAAATGGGGGATGCCCAGGAAACTCCATAAGCCTTGGGAGCAGAACGTAACTGAAAAAAGACAAAATATGATGATGCTGGTAAAAAAAAAAACTTAGTTCTTAGTTCTCGAAGTGAGCAGAGTCCCTGGTTATCATATAAGTCACCACATGTGATTATGCCCAAATGTAGACCATGAGGGCTGGACAAACGGCCGATTTCAACATAAAAAATTGAAGTTGTGCCATAAGGGTGTGTTGTTACAAAATTTGAAATGTCCTCCCATCAGACATTCCACCCTTTTTAGAAAAAAAAGTGAAGTCCTTAGATGTAATATTCTGGATTCTCCAAAGATCGATTACATTAAGTTCAGTGATAAATTTATTCAATAACTTAGAGGATGGGTTAGCTTTAGGAGGATTTAAAACAGCATTAAAATCACCACCAATCCCTAAAGGACAATCCATCTGCTCAAGTAATATATTGGAAATATTTATGAAAAATGCACTGTCTGCTTCATTCGGGCAATAAATGGAGACCAGTGCTAACCTAAAACAAATCTACCTTCATCATCATGTTCAACAGTTAAATGTAACTTCCTATCGACTAAGATAAGCACCCCCTTAGTTTTATTTGGAGCACAAGAGAAGGCTGCCAGTTTGTAATACTTGTTTTGAAAACATGCCACATCGCATTGTTTTAAATGAGACTCTTGTATCAGGGCACAGGAAATCAATTTACGGTGCAAATATTCTAATATCCGGGTATGCTTAATAGGAGAATTTAGGCCATTCACATTCAATGATAAGATATTCAGAACATGCATTGTGTGCTCGCAATGCCAAGATTCTGTCTAAGTGAAGAGAAACAAAAGCAATGCCATACTGCCAGTGACATGTAAACATTAGTATGTATCCTAGATACCAATCCACCTAGATGCATAGTTCTTTTAAAAGAAAAGCAGAATAAATAAAAGCATTGATGTCTGTTGAAGGGCACAGAAAAAAAGCAAAAACAAGGAACGACAAACAACTGTGTATAAAAACCAAAGCAGACCGCACATTACAGAGAGTGTAGGTCTGCATAAACAACAAAAACAAATGTTGATGCATGACCAGTCCACTTCAACCCAAGACATGTCCGCAAAAGGCCCACTGAGCCAAAAGCATAGTGGATTGAACCTGCTCTCCATCAGCCTGAAGAATAATAATAATAATAATGAAGAAAAATAAAGAAAATAAATCATTATTATTTACCAATCAGCGGACGAACGTACAGGGCAGGGGTAAGATTCCAAAAAGAAATGAACAAGTGTCCATGGCCACCTTGTTATTGTCCTCTTCAGGGCAGTTAGGATCACCACAGACCTCATCGTTAATTTTCCCTCGTTGAGCTGAGAGGATGGAGACTCCTTCCCGCTGCTTTGTAGCACTGCAGAATACGTCTTCCTCCGCCTTTTGAGGAGAGTCGAACATCATCTGCTCACCTTTGTGCCGTAGTTTAATTAACGCCGGATAGGTGAGAAAGGGCTGGAGACCAAGTGCTGTCATCTTCTTCAAGACTGGATTAAAGCTCTTTCTCTTGGTAGTTGTGGCTGGACTAAAGTCGGGAATAAATAGTAGCATGACATTGTTCTGCATATATTTCACCGGATATGCCTGCCTAGCACCCTTCAGGATCGCCGATCTGTCATACCACCTTTGTACACGGAAGATGAGAGTACGCGGCCAATCAGAGTTTTTCCTTCCGTCATACACGCGATGGGCCTGGTCAATCTCGATGTCACGGCCTTTCTGGGAAGGGATCCACTTGGAAAGATTAGATCTGAGGAAGCCAGCTGCATCGGAGCCTTCCGCCGCCTCCAGCAACCCCACGAGTCGTACGTTATTTCTCCTGCTCCTATCTTCAATGTCCGTAATTTTTTCGGTGAGTTGCTCCAGCTGATTTCTTAAGTTTGTGACTGTCCTCCTATCCTCACGTGCAGCTGCTTGAACGGAATCGACCCGGTCATGTGTGGCTAGCTTTTCGACTTCTGCTTTTAGCTCTTTTACACAATTGTTGGTCGTTTATATATCCAAATATAGATCACAGAGTGCTGAGGTCTATCGCTTCTCATACAGTCGAAGCCACTACTGAATCCAAATCTAGGTCATAGAATCTGACGTGAGGGGCGTAGACCATCCTGCAGCGTTGTAGATGTCCTGCATAGGCACACCTGCCAGAAAGGCCTTGGAGGCCGCCACACTTCTAATTGGGTGAGCCTTGACTCCCAATGGTGAGGGGAGATCAGAGGACTCGAGGCTATGGAATAGCATCCTGATCCACCACTTAGCATAAGCTTCTCTGGCCGGAGCATAGACTGTATAAAAAGATGGACGACACGTCTCCATTTCCTTCCACTATAGAAAAGTGAAGCGAATGTATCTCAGTATGGCTGCTGCCATCTTGAGTAAATGACGTCATTTGGAGCCCGAGTCTGCACAGTAGAGATTCGTTTGGAGCCAGAGTCTGCGCAGTAGAGTCGTGAGGTGGAGCCGCGGAATCAAACTCCCGCAGATCCAATCAACCATAACGACACGCCCTGTTATTATAGCATCAAATTACTAGCTAAAATGAAACTTATCTCAAAAACGAACAACTGAACATATATCAGCGTGATAACAACTACCTTAAATGACCAAAACCATATTTTGGAAAATTGTATTTGAAGTGTAATTTTTTATTTTTTTATTTTGACTGAAGTCCCATTCGTTTACATAGAGAGGGTGGGGTTTATGACCTGTACTGCAGCCAGCCACCAGGGGGCGATCAATGAGCCTGCAGCTTCACTTTTCAGGACATGTGAGACATGCCCGGGCCGGAGGCCTCAGACTCCGTGCACCGCGGAGGTAACGTGTAACTAAGGGGTGTCTGCCCACTGACTGGCCACCAGGAGGGGCGCGGTAGGCCGCAATGGCTGCCATGTAGACCTTTAGGGTCGAGTGGGTCAACCCTGTGGAGATTTGGGCCTGCAGGAACTCCAGCACTGTACCAACTGGGCAGTAAACTGGGTCGAGCTGGCGGTCTCCGCACCATGAAGTGAAGAGTCTCCACTTCAGGGCGTACAGTTTCCTCGTTGAGGGAGCTCTGGATTGGAGGATAGTCTCAACAACCTCGGCTGAGAGACAAGAAGCTATGAGTTGTGCCCCCTCAGGGGCCACACCCACAGCTTCCACAACTCCGGGCTGGGGTGAAGGATCATACTCTCCGCCTGTGAGAGGAGATCCCTCCTGATGGGAATCTCCCATGGAGAGCCGTCGAAGAGAGAAATCAGGTCCGAGAACCGTACTCGGCCTGGCCAGAACAGGGCTACTAGCAGCATACGGACCCCGTCCTGGCGCACTCTCTCCAGAACTCACGGGAGCAGAGTGATCGGGGAAAAAGGTGTACAGACTAAGCCTCGGCCAAGTCTGTACCAAGGCAGTGGAGCTGGATGAGTCAGAGAGAACCAGAGCGGAATGTGCAATGTCTCTCAAGTCATAACAGGTCCACCTGAGCCTGGCCAAAAAACTCTCCATATCTGCTTCACCACCTTGGGCTGAAGCATCCATTCCCCGGGCCTCAGCCCCTGTCTCGACAGGATGTCTGCTCCCATATTGAGATGCCCAGAAATGTGAACTGCTCTCAGCGAGAGGAATTTGCCCTGGGACCACACAAGGTTCTGGTGCGCCAGCCTGTAAAGGGGGCGCAAACACAGACCTCCCTGGTGGTTGATGTAAGTGACCACATCTGTGTTGTCGGTGCGCACCAACACATGGTGATCTCTTAGGTCCGTCCGAAAGTGTTTCAGTGCTCGAAACACGGCCAGCATCTCCAGGCAGTTGATGTGCCATGTGAGATGGCGACCGCTCCACAGACCCAGGGTGGCCCTACACAGGGTGGCCACTCATGACTGCACCCCAACCGGTGAGGAATGCGATCAACATCAACCAAATGTCGGTCTGGTTGAGTATGCAGATGCCCTGGAGTCACAGAGGAGCCAGCGCAGTATCCACACACTTCGTGAAAGTGCGAGGTGAGAGTGCAAGGCCGAAGGGAAGAACCCTGTATTGGTACGCTTCGCCCCCAAAGCAAACCTCAGGAACTTCCTGTGATGGGGAAGGATGGAGATTGGAAGTTTGCGTCCTGAACATCAGTCGCATGACTGAGCGGTTCAATTGACTCAGATCTAAAATAGGACGCAACTCTCCATCCTCCTTGGGAACGATGAAGTACCGGCTGTAGAACCCGGACTCTCTGTCAAGAGGAGGGACCACCTTGATGGCCTCCTTCCTCAAGAGAGTATTCACTTCTTGTTCCATTACCAGAGCCTGCTCGGGACCCACCAGTGTGGGAATGACCCCATTGAAAGGTGGCGGAGTGCTGAACTGAATGCGATAGTGTGCAGGACCCATTGAGACACATTTGGCAGTAGTTTCCACGCTGATGATCTCAATCAGGTGTGTTAAGTAAGGGAGACATGCAAAATGTGCAGGGCAGGGGGCCCCCAGGACTGGAATTGAGAACCACTGCCCTAGAGACCCCCGAAGGGGGCGGCGAGTCTCTCTGTTCCGCTATGTTTCCGGGCAGGAGAGACAGAGAAGCGCTCGCTGGAGACCGCTGCGCCCTGGAACACTGGCAGGGTTGGCAGACCGATCTCCTGAGGGCACTGAGGAAAGATGGGCACCGTGTAATGCGGTGTACCCCACTCTTCCCCAGAGGGGCCTGCCCTCATAAGCCATAGGCCAAGGGCCATAGGCATCAGGATGTTCTAGCCGAAGACTATCCAGCGAGAATGACGGTCCGCAGATCCGCCTTCGGCCCGGGAGCGCCACTCCGACTCCAAAATTCTGGGGAGTACGAGAAGTAACGTTCCCTGAATGAGGAGCTGGAAAACGATTGGGGCTGCTCCCACCCAGCAGCCCCAGCTGACTACCTCAACCTCCTCGGAAGAAGAGAGGTAAACATCTCCTTTGAGGAACTTAAAGAGGCGTTACAGGGTGCTAACAATGGCAAGGCTCCAGGTTTAGACGGGATCCCTGTAGAGTTATTCCTTAAATATATTGATCTACTCGGTCCTGTCTTCCTGACGGCCATTCATGCGACAGCAGAAGCTGGAGCCTTTCACTCACAGTTGAATACAGCACTTATATCGTTGATACCCAAAAAAGGGAAAGATCACTCAGACTGTGCAAATTACACACCCATTAGTTTGTTAAATATGGATATTAAAATGTATGCTAGAATTTTGGCCTTACGATTACAACGATATATAAACAAATTGGTTCATCCAGATCAGACCGGCTTTATGCCAGGTTGATTGGCGGCAGATAACATCCGGAGAGTACTGCATGTCATACATGAATCCCAAGCTTGTCCCACTGCAGTTCTTTCCTTGGACGCGGAGAAGGCGTTTGACAGACAGGAGTGGGACTACCTCTGGTCTGTCTTGGAGGCTTTTGGCTTTGGAACAAATTTTGTGAACATGATAAAGGTATTATTTAAAAACCCCACGGCTTCTGTTGTAACCAATGGGGTGCATTCTTTACCTTTTAATATAAAACGAGGCACCAGACAAGGGTGCCCTTTATCCTATTTGCATTGTCACTCGAGACACTAGCCCAGCTGATAAGACAAGAAAACGTTTGTTCAATTTCAGTTAAGTCTTACAAACAGCATATCTCTCTCTATGCGGATGATATATTACTGTTTATTTTGGATCTACAAGCTTCATTTCCCTGGATACTGAAGGTATTTGAAAAGTTCATTATGCTTTCCGGGTACAAAATCAATTGGGATAAATCCTCTTTGCTTCCACTTAATTGCATGGCTAAAAAAGTTAGACTACCATGTAAGGTAGTATTTGAAACTCTGCAGCTAACAAAAGATAATGGGGGATTAGCTCTTCCGAACTTTGAATTATATCATAGGGCTTTTCGAAATAAAATGCATCAATATTTGGCTTAACCCGCTCTCTAGGGTTCCTTGGAGAGAGATTGAAATGAGCTTAGCAGATAAATATAGGTTACAAGATATACTGTTCTCTGGGCTAAACAACAAACAGTGTATGGAAGCTTTTGGTCCAATTATTGCCAATACAATAGTCAATTTTAAACTGATGGAAAAATGCATTCAACATTCACATAATTGGCACACCCAATTATTATATTATTTGGTATAATAATGATATTTGTTCTGGTGGCGCACCATTTTTCTCGAGAGATTGGATGCAGAAAGGCATTTATACACAGAAAGATATTTCGGGTTCTAATTGCATGTTAAGTTTTCAAGAACTGTGTGAGCGGTATGGAACTGAACCCTCATCTATGTTCTAATATTTGAGCCTAAGGTCGGCCATGAAGGCCTACGGGGTTCCCTGGGAGGAAAGTCTTCCCATGCATCCAATCATTGCTTGGTTTGATCTATCCTCTTCTAGCCATTTCACTTCATGGATGTACAGAAAGGCCTTAGAGGCTACAACAAAACGCTTAGCTATACAGCACACTTGGGAAAGAGACTGTCAACAAGAAGAGGGTGTTACGGACTGGGAAAGAGTTATGGCCGAACATTTTTACTTTATCTAAAAATCCCAATCACCAACTGATTCATTATAATTTTTGTCACAGAACTTATTGGACCCCACTCAAAAGACATTGTATCGACTCCTCCTTTAGTCCTTTCTGTGATAAATGTCCTGACCAACAACTCGGATCCTTTTTTCATATGATGTGAAATTTTGGAGTGAGGTGTGTAATATCCTATCACAAATGATTGATTATCCTATACCCCTCTATATTATTACTGAGTGACGATTCTCTGTTGAATTTCTCTAAGCTACAAAAAACTGTTTGGCTGGCCAGCTTAACATCTGCAAAAAAAACTGTTAGCGCAACACTGGCTTCCACCACATAGCCTGGATATGTACAAGTGGTTGATACAACTTCGGGACATTATAATGCTTGAATTATCCACGGCTCAGGTGAACTTGGCACAGATGTCTACATTAAAGATCTGGGCCCGTATTCATGAAAAATCTCAGCGCTAAGAGTTGCTCCTAGTAACAAAATTCTAAGAAAATTCTTAGAAATGTGGGTGTTTCCCCTTAAAATGAAAGAAAAGATCCTAGAAAAGAAAAAAGTAATTCAGAAAGCATCTTAACCCTTAAAAGAGGTCTTAAGGTCCAAAATTGTTAGGAGTACGGACGAGGACTTTTAAGAGGCTTAAGAGTTTCTTTAGCAGTGGAGAAAATGGATGAAACATGAAAAGGGAAGAAGAATTGTGTTGCACACAATGCATGACAGTGAGTTAATAAGACGCTACACATTAGATGGTGCAGGGATCATGTTTGTGACCGATCTTATTAGAGACACATTAACATCCGACACCGCGCAGAAATGCCATAGCGCCAGAAATGGAAGTAATCATTACATTAACTACATTAACATATTTGGCAACTGGAAAATGCAACTATGCAGCAGTGATGATTTGGGTTTGTACCTGAGAGCACTTTCAGAACCTTATTGTGTCACTGTTCATTTCCTATAAAATACGTTAAGTATGACCGCATGGTAAATAAAGAATATACATATATAATGTGTGTGTGTGTGTGTGTGTGTGTGAGTGAGTGAGTGAGTGAGTGAGTGAGTGAGTGAGAGAGAGAGAGAGAGAGCGAGAGCGAGAACGGTAAAACAGGAAAAATTACGCCTGTAATTGTGAAAGCTTAAAATAAACCCTACTCTTAAAAGCGCTCTTTTATTTCCTTCTTGGACAACCAACCAATCACAGTTTTCAAAAGACTGTGTCATCGCTAGCAACGGGGTCAGCCCCGCCTCCTCACTAAGATAAAAGTTTTTGTCTTTTCCTCGCTCAGAGTTGCACTCAGATTGCTCCTGAATCACTTTTAAGCTAAGACTCCTAGTTAGAAATTTTTAAGCTAAATTAGGAGCTCTCTGAGAGGATTCTTAGAATCTTTAAGAATACGGGCCCTGGATTATAGCTGCTGAGAAGATCTCCAAATATATTGCACAAATATGTAATTTTGGATTTCTTTGGGATGGGGATGATGGTGGAGCTTCTGAAGCATGAAGGGACTTGTTTCATAGCATAGCTCCAGTGATCTGTTGAAGATTTGTTCACCTCATCTTTGCTGATCTGAATTGCAGTTGTGGGGGAGAGGGGGGTTGCTGGAGGTGTTAATGGTTGTGTGGTGTTCAGGGCGGGTGTGGGGTGTTTTTTCAAACCTGCAGTAGAACTCATTCAGATCGTCTGCCAGTTGTTGATTCTCCACAGTGCAGAGTCACTGGAAGAGAACTGAATCCTTATTTTTTCATAATAATTCCTCTTTGCCACTCTGATCTCCTTTTCCAGTGTGTATTTGGCCTGTTTATACAAGACTTTGTCCCCCTTCCTGTAAGCATCTTTGGTCTGACGGAGCTGTCTGAGTTTTGCAGTGAACCACGGTTTGTCGTTGTTGTAGGTTAAATGAGTCCTGGTAGGAATGCACATATCCTCACAGAAACTGATATAAAATGTTACAGTCTCTGTGAGCTCGTCCAGATCGGTGGCAGCAGCTTCAAAAACACTCCAATCAGTGAGAAAGAAACAGGCTTGTAAATCCTGCTCTGCTTCATTAGTCCATCTTTTAACAGTCCTTAAAACAGGTTTAGCTGATTTCAGTTTCTGCCTGTAAGTCGGTATAAGATTAACCAAACAGTGATCAGAGAGTCCTAAAGCTGCCCGTGGGACAGAGTGATATGCATCTTTTATTGCCGTGTTACAGTGATCCAATATATTACTATCTCTGGTGGGACATGTGATGTGCTGTCTGTATTTTGGCAGTTCATGGGAGAGATTTGCTTTATTAAAGTCCCAAGAATGATTAAAACAGAGTCCGGGTATTGTTGCTCAGTCTCTGTGATCAGATCAGCTAGCTTCTGTAAAGCTGAGCTCACGTGCGCTTGCGGTGGAATGTAAACACTCAGGAGAATGAACAAGCAAAACTCTCGCGGCGAGTAGAAAGGCTTGCAGTCAATGAAGAGCACTTCTAGATGTGAACAGCACATCTTCTTTAACATTGTTACATCTGTACACCACCTCTCATTGATGTAACAGCATGTCCCTCCGCAGCGCGATTTCCCCGTTCAGCTGAAAGCCTGGCAGATGAAGCATGCTGTCTGGAATGGCGTCGTTCAGCCAGGTTTCCGTGAAACACAGAGCAGCAGAGTGTGGAGCAATCCTTATTTGTCCGGCAGAGCAGAAGGAATTTGTCCGTTTTGTTGGGTAGAGAGCAGAGATTCGCCAGATGGATGCTAGGCAGTGCTGTCCGAAATCCACGCTGTCTGAGCTTCACGAGTGCGCTGGCTCGCTTCTCCCGTCTGCGCATTCTGAAGCGTCTGAACAGCGCAGCTGCTCCCCCGACTACAATGTCCAGCAAAACCGGTGAAATATCGGGTGGTGTGTACTACCGAATGTCCAGCAATTCGTCTCTGGTGAAACTGATTGCAGGGATATAACTAAAGACAGGACAAACTAACAAAAACATAAAAACAACTGCGGAAGACGCCACGTAGGCTGCCATGAGCGGCGCCATCTTCACTTGAACCTGATAAGTGATAAAATGATATGTGATATCATGTTGCTATTCAGGTTTGTAAATTGTTGTTAATAATAATAATAATAATAATAATAATAATTTAAAAAAAGAACTTTGAGAATCAGTGGCCTAAATAATTTTATCGGGAATGTTCATGTGAGCGCTGCTGCAGTCTTAGGCCTACCCCAAATGCTCTCATTGGTTGAGACGCATGATGACGCTCATCCCAAGCCAGTACTGATCAACATCCCATGGTTTGTCTGTATGTGAATTCAGAGCCAGTGAGCAACGGACTTTCAAAATAATAATAATAATAATAATAAACTGTGTTACTGCGAGATAAAATAATTGTCGGCATTAATTAATTAATGAGTTAACGCGATAATAACGTGTTAACTTGCCCTGCCCTAATAATAATACAGCAAAGCTTGCTGTTGTATATACAGTATTAGACAACAGAACATGATGTCAGAAGTATAAAACGTCCTGCGATAAGCTTGTACGTAATTAATTGTTAAAGGGTTAGTTCACCCCAAAATGAAAATTTTGTCATTAATTGCTCACCCTCATGTTGTTCTAAACCCAGAAGACCTTCATTCATCTTCGGAACACAAATGAAGATATTTTTGATGGAATCTGAGAGCTCTCTGACCCTCTCATAGACAGCAACGCAACTGTAATGTTCTCAGGTCCAGAAACATAGTAAGTAAAATTGCAAAGCTACGAGAATACTTTTTGTGTGCAAAGAAAACAAAAATAATGACTTTATTCAACAATTCTTCTCCCCCGAGTTACTGTCTTCACCCATTTTAGAGAGTACCCAAGAACGTAATCTATGTAATCAGCGTTGTTTACGTTCGTGGGGGAAAGTTAAAAAGGGAAATTCAGTTAAAAGGGAAATTCACAGCGAGCCTTATGAAGAAGAATATAGGTACAGGCAGGGGTGCCTGCAGGTGTACAGCTGTACGCACTGTGTGTACCATGAGCACTCTGACCTGAGAAGCATCTTCCCTGTGAATATTTAAGCAGTTATTTGTATTTCTGTATTTCTGTCAAATGAACCAGCGATGCTAATCATTTGTGATTAATCATTACTTTGGGTACAGTTCTCTCTTTTCTGTGAATTGGCCGAATGCGTTTTGACCGCTCTCTTACTGAATCATATAGCCTTCCCCTGGCCACTGGTCTGAAATAACGGGGCCTTGAGGCAAAAATGCCACCAAACTGGACAAAAATGGCCCTGTACAATTAAATTAAATCTATTACGGCTTGTCATGAATAAAGTGAAAATGAAAAGTGTCGATTGTGGTATAACACCTAGATATGCTCATATTGCATCATATTTCTTTATTACAGATGTACGTACGATGCAAGTAAGAGATTAATTTTACAGTGTAGACAGCTTCATTAATAATAACGGGAGTTCTTTAAGAGTGCTTAAATTCATGCTATATAATGTATTCTCTGTTTGAATAACCATGAAAATTATATAAAATAATGAAATAATTAGTAATTTACCGTGTTTTTTTTTGTAAACTGTAATCATGTTAAAGTCGTATTAAAAAAAAAATATGACACCACACCCATATCTGGTACTTGCCTAAAAAGAAGGGTTTATGATGTACTTAGTAAATAGATTACACAAACATAGGCTACTTTTAGCCTTAGACATTGGAGTTGGAGAGTAAGTGGAGTACAGCAGTGTGCTAAAGCCAGGGGCAAAACCTTTGTCTCTGTAAGTGCCTAGGCATATTTCACTCCCTCTTATGCCAAAGGTGAAGGAAGAATTAAAGCAAATGGAACAGCGTGGGGTTATTACAAAGGTGGAAACGTCAACTAAATTATGTGCACCCATGTTGGTGTTGCCAAAACATATGGGCAAGGCGAGACTCTCCCTGAGTTAAATCATATCCTCTCCCTTCTGTGAAAAAAAACTTTAGGACAGCTTGCCAGAGCCAAAGTGTTTTCTCAACTCCACGCTAATGCAGGCTTCTGGCAGATTATGCTTTCAAAAGAATACTCACCACCTTCTTAACTTGATTACTACTGTTATAACTGTCTATGCACTTCCAAAAGCACTTATCAAAGATTCTTGAGGGACTGAAAGGCGTTCTTTGTCAGATAGACAACATGCTCAACTGGGGAACCACATAGGGCACTTCAGAAGGCCAGGGTCACCCTCAATGATAAATGAGAGTTCTCTAAAAAGAAAATCAAGTTTCTAGTACAAATCATTGTGGCATCAGTGGTGAAGGCAGACAAGGTGGCAGTAGTGAAGGCCATGAAGGAACCATAAATGGCAGTGACATTAAATGTCTTTGTTGATGCCTCATATGGGTTGGAGGCTGTTCTCCTTCAGATGCAACAAATTAAAATATGGAAACATATGGAGTATGCCTTAAGAGCTCTAAGTAAAACGGAGCAGCAATATGCTCAAATATAAAAGGAGGCACTGGCCTGCACATGGGCCTAAGAGAGGTTTGATGAGTTTCTCTTTGGGAAAAGTTTTCAAATCGAAACATAAACCTAACATAAACCTCTGGACTCTCTGCTTAGCAAGAAACTGAATGAATTCCTCCACTCATATAGTGTCTTATAAGGAAGATTAGAGTTACTCCAAGGTATATATCTTTGATTGTAGTTAGAGATACCCTTGACCAACACTGAGTGACCAATGGGGAACAATAATCCCCACAGGTTGTTGAAGGTTTTGGGCAGTCTACCCCATTCGTCTACATTGGAAATAATAATAATAACAACAACATCACTAGCAGTTAAGAACATTGGCAGTGATGTCACTGGAAAAAATAAATAAATAAATACCACTGACAAATGCAACTGTAAAACCATTTAAAGTAACACCAATTAACGAAACACCTCTTAATTTAATGCCAATGGCAGTAACAGCACTTACAGTAACACCACTGACAGTAATGCCACTGACAGGCCTGCAATGTTGTGATTATGGCTGAATCACTATTGTACTGACATTCAGTAATAAGAATTTTTGCTTATGTGATTTTGCTTGACCCAGTGACACCTGTACTGTTGGGCGGCAACAAAAAGTGTAATAACAAAAGTTGAAAGGGTAGGTGGAAATGGCAGACATACTTCTCCTCCACTATTTCTCTGTATGTCTTGATACTTTTCCTTCTCTGTGATCCTCCATCTCCATCCAGCAGTCTCTCCATCATCTTTCTCTCCTCTTCTTTCTTGATCAGATCCTGAGACACACTCCTTCTGCGACTCTTCCATTTGGCCAAGTCCTGACACGCAAACATAAAATTACAGACACATTCTGATCCATAACAGGAAACAGTACTAGTAGTGAAATACACTTACATCCTGCCAATGGTCTTCTTCCTCTTTTAGCTTGTTGTACTGGTTGTGCATGAGCTCATGTCGAACTTGACTATGGCGTGGCAACATAGAGTCTTCCTCACTTCTCATGTCAATCATGCTCACACTCCTGTTATAGAGAGATTTAAGATCATCAAATTACTGGTAATTTATAAAATTTAGTCAACTAGCAGTCAACTTTGAATGGCAATTGCAATTATTATCAAGCAACCAGTTAAAAAGCACAGCCAGTGAGTCAAAGTGAGCATTTATAAATAGATAGGTTGTGCTGCCCATAAGCCATGCATCCAAAGAAAGAAGGCCAAAAGTGTACATGTGGTGGAAGACACTTTGAAACAACCACACAATTGATATTATCTAACAAATATGTCATTACATAAGAGTATACTGTTGTGTTTTAATTTCTTAAATGTATGTATAAATGCAAGTATAACTTCATCTTTTAGATGCAAGTGCTTTAGCAAACATAAATATCAAAAGGTCACAAGTTTAAGTGTATCTTTACCTTTTTAAATACCATTTGTGGATAAGTGGTTACATTGTATTAGCATTCCACTAAACAAGAAATACCGCCACATTAATTTTTTTTTTTTTTCACAAAACAAAAATTCATTGTTAATGTACCAAAACAAAGTGATGAATGCACAGCTTGGCGCATGCAGACATTAGGCTGTGGAGAAAAAAGGGCACCCCCACAAGCGTGTTTATTTATTTTTTTATTATTATTATTTTTTTTTCAGCACAGTGTGTTAAAGAGACTTACTCTGGATCATCAAAAACACTAGATGAGCGGCTAAATCTACAACATGGAAAGACAAAAGAGCACATGGACACTGATGACCAACAGATTTAAAAATATGAATGTAAAAAATAAAAAATTTTTTTAAAATGAATAAATTAAAAATGAAAAAAGCTTAGATGACAAACATGGCATTGCATTATATTCCATTTCACAGAATATGAAAAGTTCTAAGTATTGCAAATTGCATCTAATTCCAAAACACAAAAAAATGAGACTAAATGTTGACAAATCCATATACACAATCACTTTTAAAGTGTGAATAAAGAGTTTTATAGTAAAGGGCATACGTCACAGAGACTACACACACACACACACACATTTAGACAGTCTTAAGTTAGTCAAACTTCTTTTAAACAAGCACATACAATAACCACTACAAGAACTGAGTGAAGCCAGTTAAAAAAAAAATATTTACTGACTGGACCATAATTAATCATTCTTCATTTTTTTTAAATAATTATCAGGGGGGGCGTGGTTATGACTCCGAACTAGGCGCACGCTTTTCTGTGAGCTCCTGGTGTTGTTCGTTTAAAATCCTGAATACCATCCTCTTTATTCACCGACACGATTTTATTTTGTTTTATTAACTCTTTGTGGTGATTTAAGAATCAAGATGCCGTCAAAAAAACGGAAAGATAAGGCAAAAATGGACTCTTCTCCAGCCGGGGAACATGACGTTGAAGAGGATGCTAGTAGCACTAGCTCATCAGATACCATATGCAGCGTACCTCAGGGAGGGGCAACTAATGCCAACGCTTCCCAAAAGTTGGATATAATTCAAAAACTGGATCTAATAAGAAATGATTTCGCCACAAAACTCGATGGAGTTCTAAACGCGATACAGGAGGTTAAAAAGGATGTAAGAGACTTCTCCGGGCGCATGGATATGGCCAAAGAGCGCATTAGCAATGTAGAAGACGCGGTTAATTCAGAAAAGAACAAGTTGGAAGAAGCAGCTAAGCACATTACTTTTCTTACACGCAAGCTTGACGATCTTGAAAACTCCGCTCGCGGAGATCGAACCTTAGGTTGGTTAATCTGCCCGAAAAGGTGGAAAATCCGGATGCAGTTGCCTTCCTGGAAAAATGGTTGCTTGAATCGCTGGGTCCCGAAACCTTCCCATCTCCGCCTATTATAGAGAGAGCGCACAGGCTACCTGGTAGGCCACAATCCAGTCGATCATCTCCAAAAGTGCTGATCATGAAGTTTCTGAACTTTCAAGATAAAGTCCGAGTGATGCGTTCTGCCAGGTCTAAAGGCAGAATTATGTATGGGGAACAAGAGGTCAAGTTCTTCCCGGATTTATCTGCAGAGCTGCTTCGTCAGAGGAGACGTTTCGACGGTGTTAAACAGCGACTGCGATCCTTGAACATTAACTATGGTCTAGTTTACCCAGCCAAACTACGTCTGACAGTTGAGGGACAGACCCGTGAGTTTGAAGACCCATCTGATGCCGAAAAGTTTCTACAGGGAATACAGAGTGCAGTCGAAGCATAAAGGACTTACAGGAAAGTTTGTCAGTTTTCCCGGTTTAAAAATGCCCAGCAAAATGATTAGTTTTCACGTTTGATATACATATGCCTTGTTTTCTGCTGGGTATAAGGTGGTTATTCTCACTGTTCCCGGAATGACAGTAGCCAATGTGATAGTGAATAAGAGAACTAAACGCATTGTAAATGTCTATTTTCTTTGAAAAGTTCAACTATATAATTTGTAAAACCTTTATGAGGTGAATGCCCATAAATCTTTAGAGAGATGCCAGGAGTTTCACACAATTCCAATAAGTTTTTCCTTTTCCTTTTATCTAGTCGCTTAGTTTTATTTATCTGCTCCCTTTTTGATATTGGATCAGTATTGGGACATAACTGTATCCCAAGGTGTTAAAGTGGGGAGGGAGGGGTCAGGCTGTCTTGTTCGGGTGGACAGCTAAGGTAATTTGTTCATGGCAGGTTTTTGAGTTATTATTTTGGTCTTGTTTTTTTAATAATTACACCTTAGTCGTGCAGATATTTTGGTTAACTTCCACATCAAAATATTATTTGATTAACATGGATGTATATAAAGATGTACAATCTAACCTAAGTTAAAGAAAATCTCACAAAACAAGCTGAAGTTCACCTCTTGGAATGTTAGGGGGATGATCAGAATGGTTAAGCTTAAACAAGTTATAACAAGGATTAAACAACTGGAATCTTCCATAGTGTTTTTACAGGAGACTCATTTACTCAAAGAAGAGCTATTGAAGGTGCAAAGAAGATGGCCTGGTCAAGTCTTGGCTTCATGTTATTCTTCTCATTCCAGAGGGGTTATGTTGTTGATTCATAAGTCCGCACCCTTTTTAGTAAATAATAGTATTACAGACAAGGCCGGTAGATATTTGATAGTACAGGGAATCTATATGAGTAAAGTAATTAATCTGGTTAATATTTATGGCCCAAATGAAGATAACCCATCGTTTTTTGAAAATCTTTTTATATTGCTAGCCTCTCTTCCAGGTATGGTTATAATAGCAGGTGACTTTAATTGCACTCTGGACCCGCTGCTTGACCGCTCTTCGGGACTGGATAGTTCTCACTCTCAAAGCAGGAAAAAAATTAAACAGTTTATGAAAGATTTAAATTTATGTGACCCCTGGAGAACACTAAATCCATCAAAAAAGGAATATTCATGTTTTTCATCATTGTCTAAAACCTCTTCTCAAATAGATTATTTCTTAATTCCATTTTCTTTACTTCCGAATATAGACAGCTGTATATATGATAGTGCTGTTTTGTCAGATCATTCTCCCATTTCATTATTTTATATAGATTCAAAATTATCAAAAGGCTCCCCTAGATGGCGCTTGCACCCTAATTGGCTGCAGAACCCTGATGAACAAATAGACTTGTACTTTGCTACAAATACTGATCAGACTTCCTCGACTATTAGATGGGAAGCCTTTAAGGCATACATTAGGGGCCAAATAATTGGGTATACTAGCTCTAAATTTAATAAATTTAAACAAAAGATGATTAATTTGGATACCGAAATCAGAGATTTAGAGAAATTAATAAATATAGATAAATCCAAACAACTTAAACAAAAATTATTAGCCCTTAAAGCGGAGTATGAGGAACTTTCCACATTGAGAGCTGAAAATAGTATATTAAGATTGAAGCAAACTTATTATGATCAGGGTGAAAAACCCACCAAATTGTTAGCTTGGCAGCTTAAGAAATTAATATCAGAAAGATCCATTAATGAAATTAGGAATGAAAAAGGGGTAATTACAACAGATCCTGCTGAAATTAATGATACTTTTATCTCATTTTATAAATCTTTATATCAATCTGAAATTCCTACAAGCCTTTCCAATCAGAATAACTTTTTAGATGGATTGGATTTTCCCTCTATCACTGAAGAAACAAGATCTGAGCTCGATAGGGAACTGGAATTGGAAGAGGTTTCTAATGCCATTCTTAGTATGAGGAGTGGTAAAGCGGCGGGTCCGGATGGGCTTCCAATTGACATTTATAAGGAATTTAAAGAGAAATTAATATCGCCTTTATTGGAAATGTATGTGGAAGCTTTTCGACAAGGTCATCTCCCTCCGTCGATGAGGAGTGCCCTCATCACTCTTATTTTAAAACCAGGAAAGTCACCTGTGGAATGTGGTTCCTTTAGGCCAATCTCGCTTTTAAATGTAGATGCCAAAATTATCGCTAAAGCATTGGCAATGAGACTCGAGAGGGTTCTACCTCATTTGATACATATAGATCAAAATGGCTTTATTAAAAACCGTCAAGGGTTTCCTAATGTTAGGAGAGTACTTAATCTAGTGCATGCAGGAGATGGAGCCCCTGATACGGCCATTTTGTCACTCGAAGCCGAAAAAGCATTTGACAGACTAGAATGGCCGTACTTAATGGAGGTGCTGGCAAGATTTGGTTTTGGTGACTTTTTCCGTAGATGGATGGAAGTACTTTTAGTTGATTCCTCTGCAAAGGTACTTACTAACAATCTAATTTCGCCTGCATTTAAACTTAGTCGGGGTACTAGGCAAGGCTCACCACTTTCACCTCTATTGTTTGTACTAGCTATGGAGCCTCTGGCAATAGCAATAAGATCACATCCTACCATTCACGGTATTTTTACAGAAGCTTTAGAACACCGCATTGCTCTATACGCTGATGATGCCATCGTATTTCTATCAGAACTTGGAAAATCTATCCCCTCCCTCTTAAAACTTATTGGCCTGTTTGGCAATTTTTCTGGATTTAAAGTAAATAAAGACAAGTCCTCAATTATGTTTCTCAATGAACAAGAGAGATTAAACCCTAAAGTAAGCCACCCATTTGTAAATGCTCTAAATGGTTTTGATTATCTAGGAATTAAAATAACCCCAAACATAAACCTCCTTAGTTCAGCTAATTATGAACCTTTGATGACTAAATTATCTGAAGATACGACTAGATGGATGACACTGCCTCTTTCTTTAATGGGAAGAATAAACGTGATTAAGATGAATATACTTCCAAAATTTTTATATGTTTTCAATCACTACCGCTTCCCCTCCCCAACATTTTTTCTAAGAATAAGAAAACTTCTCTCTAATTTCATTTGGAACAACAGGAAGCCAAGACTGAGACTTTCTTTACTATATCTGCCCTATGAAAGGGGAGGGCTCCAACTACCTAATTTCTTATGGTATTATTGGGCTGCTCAGTTGAGGGCTGCATTGTTCTGGTTTGCTAGTGAAGCTGCTGTGTCTTGGTTACATGTTGAAAAATTGGCCGCAAAAGGCTTGACACTTGACAGCTTTTATATTCAGCACCACTTAAAGAACTAAAAAAAAGGACCGATAACCCATTTGTAAAAAATACCATTGTAATTTGGTACGAAGTCCATAAATATCTTGGAGACCTCCCTGTGCTTTCCCATTTTTCTCCTATCTGGGGAAATGATCATTTCAGCCCAGCTAAAAAAGATATGGGGTTCAAATTATAGATGAATAAGGGCATGATTAGGTTGAAAGATTTGTATGAAGACAATATATTAATGTCATTTGATAATCTTGTAACGAAATTTCACATACCTCAGAAACACTTTTTAAATATTTGCAACTCAAGTTTTATTTTACGCGTTTAAAGAATTTTACACAACTCCCCAATGTCAATATTGGAAACATTTACATTGCAAGATTGCTACATTAAAGGGCAGATTACCCAGTTATATAACATATTAAGAGAAAATCATAAAGAAAGCTCTGAAAATAAAAGGCAAGCATGGATTCGAGATCTAAATATGGATATTTCACTAGATGATTGGAATACAATTTGTTTAAATGCACAAACACAAACTTTGAACTCTCGGTTGAGACTCTTACAATATAATTGGGTAATGAGAACTTATATAACCCCAGTAAGATTAAATAAATTTAACCCTAATATCCCTGATTTTTGTTTTAAATGCAATAAATTTCAAGGTACATTTTACCATTGTGTATGGGAATGTGAGGAGGTGCAGAAGTTTTGGGTAGCGGTGACTCAATATGTTTCTCAATTTACTTCCTCTCCAATTCCTCTTTGTCCTGTATTGTGTGTATTGAGTATGTATGAAGAGGATTGCTCGTTGCCCACTAAAGAAAGAAAATTGGTGGATTTGTGTCTGTTACAAGCAAGACGTTCCATTGCCCTGTGCTGGAAAAATACCAATTGCCCTTCCATCGGATTATGGCTAAAAAACGTAATAACATGTTTGGCTTTTGAAAAACTTAAATATGTAATTAGAAAGAAACCCTTTGATTTTTTTTATATCTGGGAGGTGTTTTTAGACTTTGTTAAAAATGGAGATATTGAAGATGCTTTAGATGTGTGAAGTTATAGAATTTTATTACTGACGGATTTTTTTTATTTTTATTTTTTTTATTTAACCGATCTGGGGTAAGTTATGGGGAAGGATGATGTGTTTTTTTTTTTTTTTTTTTTTTTGAAAACTTTGTTAAAATTCAATAAAAATATGTTATACAAAATAATTATCAGTATTTTTTAATTACACATATATATATATATATATATATATATATATATATATATATATATATATATATATATATACATATACACACACATACATATATATATATATATATATATTTCAATATTTTATTCAGAATACAACATAGATGACATATCAAATGATTAAACTGAGAAAATGTATCATTTTAAGGGAAAAATAAGTTGATTTTAAATTTCAAGGCATCAACACATCTCAAAAAAGTTGGGACAAGGCCATGTTTACGACTGTGTGGCATCCCCTCTTCTTTTTATAACAGTCTGCAAACGTCTGGGGACTGAGAAGACAAGTTGCTCAAGTTTAGGAATAGGAATGTTGTCCCATTCTTGTCTAATACAGGCTTCTAGTTGCTCAACTGTCTTAGGTCTTCTTTGTCGCATCTTCCTCTTTATGATGTGCCAAATGTTTTCTATGGGTGAAAGATCTGGACTGCAGGCTGGCCATTTCAGTACCCGGATCCTTCTTCTACGCAGCCATGATGTTGTAATTGATGCAGTATGTGGTCTGGCATTGTCATGTTGGAAAATGCAAGGTCTTCCCTAAAAGAGACGACGTCTGGATGGGAGCATATGTTGTTCTAGAACTTGGATATACCTTTCAGCATTGATGGTGCCTTTCCAGATGTGTAAGCTGCCCGTGCCACACGCACTCATGCAACCCCATACCATCAGAGATGCAGGCTTCTGAACTGAGCGCTGATAACAACTTGGGTTGTCCTTGTCCTCTTTAGTCCGGATGACATGGCGTCCCAGTTTTCCAAAAAGAACTTGAAATTTTGATTCGTCTGACCACAAAACAGTTTTCCACTTTGCCACAATCCATTTTAAATGAGCCTTGGCCCAGAGAAAACGCCTGCGCTTCTGGATCATGTTTAGATATGGCTTCTTTTTTGACCTATAGAGTTTTAGCCGGCAACGGCGAATGGCACGGTGGATTGTGTTCGCCGACAATGTTTTCTGGAAGTATTCCTGAGCCCATGTTGTGATTTCCATTACAGTAGCATTCCTGTATGTGATGCAGTGCCGTCTAAGGGCATCCAGTATGGTTTTCCAGCCTTGACCCTTACACACAGAGATTGTTCCAGATTCTCTGAATCTTTGGATGATATTATGCACTGTAGATGATGATAACTTAAAACTCTTTGCAATTTCTCTCCTTTCTGATATTGCTCCACTATTTTTCGCCACAGCATTGGGGGAATTGGTGATCCTTTTCCCATCTTGACTTCTGAGAGACACTGCCACTCTGAGAGGTTCTTTTTATACCCAATCATGTTGCCAATTGACCTAATAAGTTGCAAATTGGTCCTCCAGCTGTTCCTTATATGTACATTTAACTTTTCCGGCCTCTTATTGCTACCTGTCCCAACTTTTTTGGAATGTGCAGCTCTCACAAAATCCAAAATGAGCATATATATATGTGTGTATGTATGTATGTATGTATGTATATATATATATATATATATATATATGTGCTGCTTGAAAGTTTCTGCATGAATTTTTTCTGAATAAATGTGATCCAAAACATCATCAGATTTTCATATAAGTCCTGAAAATAGACAAAGAGAACCCAATCAAACAAGTGAGAGTAAACTATTTTCTTTGTCATTTATTTATTGAGAAAAATGACCCAGTGTTACATATCTGTGCGTTGCAAATGTATGTGAATCTCTTGGATTAGCAGTTAATTTATTTTTTTGTTAACAACTGTTTATTGATTTTTTTTAATTTTTTTTTTTCAGAGAACAGTAATATAAAACAAAAAGCAGCTGTACAAATTTAGAACCCACCCCAACCCAACCCATCCCACCCCTGGTAGACTTAAAATAAAATAAAAAATAATAATAATAAATAAATAAATAAATAAAATAAAATAGATAATAATAATAAAAATAAATTAATTTATAATAATAGATAAATAAATAACAAAATCATTTTTACAAAGATTTTAGAAAAGATGACACAACATTAAAAGCTGAATGCCATGTTTTCACATTAGATCCATGTATACGAGAAGTTGAGAGTTCCATCGAGATAATGTCCAACAAATGCACAGTCCAGGTTCGTCTGTCCATTGTGTGAGGAGGATTCCAACGGTTGACTAGCAATTGTTTTGCTGCTGTGAGAGCAGCTAACAGTAAATATCTTTGTTGGACGGACAAGGTGAAGTCCCAAAAGTCATTCATGAAAAAATGGCGCGGAGTCAAACATATCTCAGTACCCAGCAAATATGATAGGTCCTGTGAGAGCGGAGTCCAAAAAGGTGAGAGCGAGGGGCACTCCCAAAAAAAAAATGCAAAAACGTGCCTTGGGAACAGAGATTACACTTAGGAGAAGATGACAGATTCATATAAAAATATTTCATTGGAGTCAAGTAAACAATATGCAGCAATTTCCAATGAATCATTTGGTGATTAGCAGAGGTGGGTAGTAACGAGTTACATTTACTTCGTTACATTTACTCGAGTACATTTTTTGGGTAACTAATACTTTTAGAGTATATTTAAAAACGGGTACTTTTACTCTTACTCAAGTACATTTTTAGTGAAAAAACGGTACTTTTACTTCGTTACTGTGGGCGACGCTCCTCTCGTTACTTTATCTTAATGCATTAAAAACCCTTCAATTCATTCCAAACGCACCGTCTACTTTTTTTTTTCTGGGCAATGAGCGATGCCCGTTCGCGAATGATTCATTCTTTTGAGTCAGTTCTGTTCGAAGGCTTGATCAAACCAGTTGGCAGACCAGTGAATCGGTTCGCGAATCAGTTTGAATGATTCGTTCAGTTCCCTGCCGCACGCGCTGAGTCGTCTGAAGCGGTTCTCACTCAGAGTTGTAACATTGAGAGCCTTGAAGACGTGGCTTTGGATCTACAGGCAGTTGAAAGCAAATCTGCAAAGGCTATGGTTTGCTAGCTATGAAGATCTTTATTAGATGAACACCGCGTGTGCTGTCGGTTCCACAGGTATAGATTCGATTACAGTACACGATACCATGACATTACCAGTTTGTTGTACATGTACCTTACACATTAAATACAATGTATAATTTATTCATTAAATAAGCTGTCACAGAGTATGAAATAAACACCCGCCAAACCCGCGTTAGTTCCAGGAGGAATGCCTAGACACAATTAATATTGATATTTTCACAATATTTAGGCTTGCAGAAATAAAGGCTACATTTGTTTACATTTTGCAGAACAGACGGAAGAAGATCCGTCAATGTGCATGTTTCGTTATGTTCAGATGTTCTGTAGAGTTTTCACTCTTCTCTGTGTCAGAGGTTATATACATTTCTAATACATAATTCAACTTTAAAATATAATTTAATTTAACTCCGTGATGCAAATCAGAATTTGTATCAGCTGTTACTCCAGTTTTCAGAGTAGTATGATCCTTCAGAAATCATTCAAATATATTGATTTATTACCAGTGTTGTTGAGGAAAGAAAAAACAAAACAAAAAAACCCAGCATATGCTGGTATGGTATGTTTTGAAGCTGGGATGTTGGTTTGTGCTGGTCTTGAGCTGGTGCTCAAACCAGCATCCCATGCTTCAAAACATACCATACCAGCATATGCTGGTTTTTTCAACAGTTTTCGGGTACTCTACCCACCTCTGGTGATTAGGGTATTTAGAAGACAATTCAAACATACCATACCTGATCTGAAAATAAAAGTTGCACATCCTCATTAAGATCCTTAGCCCACACAGTTGTAATAGATAAAGGTTTGTATGAATGCTCAAGAAGAAAAAGATAGATGACTGAAGCAGAGGAGGGAGATTTCTCAGAAGGAAGGATTAGTTTGCGCAAAGGGTGAACAGGCAGTTGAGAGTTTCAAGGCACCCTATATGCCCGTAGGGCCGATCTAATGCGCAAATACATAAATAAGGAGGTGCCTGGCAGATTATATTGAATTTTGAGATTCTGGAAGGATTTTAAACCACTAACATCATAGATATAGTGTGTTTACTTTATTATGAGTCCATTGCGGGCAACGAAATGGAGTACTGCCTCACAAAAGGTTATTATTGTGGAAAATAGGAGAATGCCTATGCCATATTGTAACAGGTTGTGAACATCTTTCAACATCCCTCCATGTGGAGAAGAGGTGGGTTACAATGGGACCAAATCGAGATTTACACTGCCTAAGCGGAACCCCCGAAAAAACAAGATGCTTCAATTTATACAGATAAACAGTAGTTTCCTCAATTGCTCTCCAAGACACAGAAGCGTCAGGATCAAACCAAACTGATAAAGGGCGGAGGGAAAAGGCTTGAGCATACAGTCTAAAATCAAGGAAAGAAAGAAGGTAGTCAGTTTAATATGAGGACGTTTCCCATCCCATAAATACCGTGAAACACATGCATCTAGTTTGTTCCAGTAGCCAACCGGTGGAGCGAGAGGAATCATGGAAGAAAATAAATTAATACGTGGGAGAACATTCATTTTAATCACTGATATACGAGCCTGAAAAGAAGTAGGAAGATGAGACCAATTTTCCAAATCTGAAGATACTTTGGCTAGAATACAATTATATAATAGTAGTATAATAATACTAATACTATGAGACGATTTCCTGCAAGGAAGGAAAACCATCTACCCCCAAGTACTTAAAGTTTTGAACAAATGGAATAGATATAGAAAGGGACATGGAATCAATTTTAGAATTGAGGGGGAAGTAAACACGACTTACTCCAATTAATTTTAAACCCAGACAGAGATCCAAATTGGTCAAATAAATTCAACACATGAGGAACAGAATGTGACGGCTTCTCCAAAAACAATAAGATATGATCAGCAAACAAAGAAATATGATGAGTATTCCGTATATTTATGGGAGAAATAGTTTCAGATTGTCGGACCGCTTGAGCTAAGGGTTCCAAAGATAGGGCAAATAACAGAGGAGAAAGTGGGCAACCCTGACGAGTACCTCGATGACGAGATCATATAATTTAACATCAGTCCCTATCAAAGAAAATGGCTGGTAACTAGAACAGGAATTCGGAACTTTATCTTTTTTTTAACAAGAGAGAAATAACAGCTATAGACGGATTAAATGAGCCTTGAAGTAACTGAAAAATGTATCATATCTAACATGAGGGGGCCTAAATCCGACCAAAAAGTAGTATACAATTTGATTGGAATACCATCTATGCCTGGGGATTTCCCCTTGTTCATAGATCGGATTGCTGACTCCAGCTCCTAAAGAGTGATCGGTTCAGCCAGGTTTTCCGAATCTGAATCTGACAGCCTAGGTAAATCAAGGTTGGACAGAAAAGACGCAAAAGAGTCAGGGTCACCATCAGCAGAGGATGCATAGAGATTAGAGTAAAAAGAGTGGAAGGCGATATTAATCTTTTGGGTCTGTTATAATAAACCCAGATTGGGATTTCACTGCTGAAATATTAGCAAACTTTTCACTGTTGCGTAATCTTAGAGCTAAAAGGTGGCTTGGTCTACTCCCTTGAAAATAATAATTATGCCTGGATCTCAGTAATGAATTGAGTGATTTTACTGAGTGTATTGTCTGAGAAACAACGTTGATTACCTCCAGTCAGATTCTGGAGCTGTGATTCCAGTTCAACTATCTTTTTGTGTTGGTTTTTCTGAAGGAAAGAGGCATATGAAATTGAGTTATTCCTTATAAATCCTTTAACCGCATTCCAAAGTGTTCGAGGATCATCCACTGAATCTTGGTTAATTTCTTTTTTTTATTTCTTTTTTTTTTAAAATTAATACATACAAAGAGAATACGAAATAAAGATACAGACTATAACAACACACAACATACAACAAGCTGTGTACAAAAACAACAACAACAAAAAATAAATAAATAAATTCACATTAATGTATAGGTTGGGAGTGTTGAGTATTATGGGTGTTGAGTGTATTAATTTCTTGAAGTATTTTCTCCTTCCCTCCTCCTCCCCCCTCCCTCTCCCTCTTCCCAATGATAATAATAATAATAATAATATTGAGAATATTTCCCATTGACAAGGATAGCTACATACCTTGGTTAATTTCAATAAACTCAGCAAATTTACAGTATTTCTGAATTGACTGCAAAAGTTTTCATCCTGTAACAATTTAGGATTAAATCGCCATCTAGTGGCACGAGATGGCCGAGGGATCAAAAATAATCCACACAAATTTCCATCATGATCCGACAAAGATAAGGAACAGATATCGGCATCACGAACAGCTGAAGATAAAGAAGTAGAAATTAAAATATAGTCAATTCGCGAATAGGATTTATGAGTAGCAGAAAAAGAAAGTGAAAGACTTTAATGGTAAAGACTTTAAGAAGCAGAAGGATTTAATAAATGCCAACTATCCACCAATGAGGATGAGGTTTCACATTGCCGAAGTTTGTCTGAACAAAAAGCTTAAGAGTGTGATTCCTTTGGTCCAGATCTATCTAGGATATGCGACATTACAAAATTCGTATCTGCACCCAATACAATTTCAAAATCTGAAAATTTCAAGAGATAGGTTGACAAAACAGAAAAAAGTAGGGTCAGGAGTACAAGAGGCATAAACTGAAAGAAATACAATATTCCTATTCTCCGCTATTGTTTTTATATGTGTTATTCTACCATCTGTATCACAACCATTATCAAAAATAGTAATATTTAAAGTCCTCCGCACCAACATTAGGACCCCCTTGGTTTTAGTATCTGAAGATGAGTGAGATACCACTTCATAAAACTTATTACACCTGCGTATTTCCTCCTCTTTCAAATGGGTTTCTTAAACTAACACTATATCAATCTTTCTTCTTCGCAAAAAATCCAGAAAACCTGTATGTTTGTGAGTGCCATTTAGGCCATTAATATTACAACTCAGAATATTAAGGTCAGTCATAGGTATCAAACAGAATTACTGCATAATAAGACAAAATACAAGTTTGAAAATAAAACCAGTTGATTCTACCATTAAACCACCCCCCACCCCCACCCTTCCCATCACTATTCAAAAAAACAAACACATTCCCATGAACTATGGCAGATCAAACCAAGAACAAACCTTGATCTGCCAGCACCCCTTAATATGATCCGTGGCGTCAGCATAAACCTGCACATTACTGAAACATCAACATGGGCCCCATAATCACATATTGACTAGGTAGTATCTCTATTAAAAAAAAAAAAATTATGAAAAAAATAAAGAGATAAAGAATACAACTAAAACAAATAAAATAACATCAATAATCAGTAAGCGATACTGTATGCACAATAAAAGCTTTTAGTAACTATGAATTAAGAAGTGAACATTAAAGTGAACAGTGAAAGAGACAGTCAACCAAGCATTTAGAGCATCTCTTCTCCGATTAGACAGCAAATATCCCGCATAATGAGCATCCTGTCCGTGTACCGTAACAGTTTAAAGATGAAAACCTGTGGTTTAGCACGATCTAAGGAGAGACTTGTGTACAAGTGATGCGCTCACTCCACTTCAATCTCTTTGCCCGCCAGAGACGGGAGCCACGTCGGTAGAGATCTTTTCAAAAAGCCCATAGGGTTGTCCTTTTCAGAACCTTCAGGCAATCCGACCAGACACAGATTGCTGTGCCTATTGCGATCCTGTAAGTCTACAACCTGTTGCTCGAGCGCGGCTACACGCCTATCGTGATCTGTGACAACTTTCTTTTGTTCTCTCATCTCCCCTGTAAGAAGATCCAATTTAGAGCATAGTGACTGAACAACTGACATGTGGGTTCCGTGCCTCGGTATAACTCGGTTCTTAGAATGTCCTCAAAGTGTGTAACGTCTCGGTTACGTACGTAACCCTCGTTCCCTGATGGAGGGAACGGAGACGTTATGTCGTGACGACATAGGGGATTTACTTGGGAGCCCCAATCATCTCTGACTTAAGAGAAAACGCCAATGAATATTGGCTAGTGGATTTTGCATACCTGCGCCACTCCCCGTGCACACGGGTATAAATAGGCGGCAGGTGCATCCACTCATTAGGTTTTACGCTGAGGAGCCGAGAACAAGTCCCTGGCAACCAGCGATGGTTCAAGATTGTGGCATGGGGACATAACGTCTCCGTTCCTCCATCAGGGGCGAGGGTTACGTGCGTAACCGAGGGCGTTCCCTATCTGTCGGTCACTACGAGTTATGTCGTGACGACATAGGGGTCTTATGGAAAGCGCCACAACCTGAACCCCGTCACAACCTTGTGGCATGCAGATGCTGACAAGCGAGCGCGTGATAGACAAATGCCATGCGAAAGGTCGCAACCTTCCCATCGCCCCAGCGCAAATTCGCTAACCTTGGTGCCCGCGGGAACCACTGAGTACATCGCTGCTGGAGATAGCCAAGCCGCTGTTCCTTTTCCCACAGAAGTCGGAAGGATTTCGACCTTCAATGAAAGATAGCTTCAAGTCTTTCCTATTTGTTGTTACAGCTTGGCAGTAACGACGGGAAGCGAGCCTTCCAGAGAAGGGCGCTACGGAGGCCACATCCTGCCCAAAGGGAGGTAACATGTGGAGACACTGATATGGACTGACCCAGGCCTGGGGCAGTACTACATACGACTGGACCCTGGGGCAGATCCTACCTAGGGGTAGGGAGGAGAGCTGCCAACGGGGCCTGACAGAGGATCTGTCAAAGGGAAGACACAGGTTTACCGTGAGGGAAACCTTACCGTGGTATAATACACATATGGGATTACCGAAGGAATCAAGCCATCTGGACACCTAGCCCAGTACAGGGGCTGACCGGAGACCAGGCGAGCTAACATAAGTACTGGGCCTGGTGTCAGACTGCTCCGCTCTGACTGCCGGGGGTGCTGGAGGAACTCCACCAGGGTTCGCCGTCCGGGGAACTGAACTGGAGGAGGAAAACAGCGCTCACATCCCCGGGTGAGGGGGAATGGCGCAGCAAGCATGACACCGGCCAGCTCTTCCCGCCACTTACCTGTTACCCAACACACGGGAAGAAACTGGCTCGACGCGGAGATTGTAAAATCTCGCGAAGGTGTTCGGTGTCGCCCAGCCCGCAGCTCTACAGATGTCTGCCAGAGAGGCGCCGTGCGCCAACGCATAGGAGGAGGCAACACTCCGTGTGGAGTGAGCCCTCACCCCTAGGGGGCACGGCTCGCCTTGGGATTGGTACGCCAAGGCGATGGCATCCACTATCCAGTGGGCCAACCTCTGCTTGGAGACAGCCTTCCCTTTCTGCTGACCTCCGTGGCAGACAAAGAGCTGCTCAGAGCTTCTAAAGCTCTGGGTGCGGTCCACGTATATGCACAACGCTCTTACGGGACACAGCAACGCCAAGGCTGGATCTGCCTCCTCCGAGGGCAGGGCTTGCAGGTTCACCACCTGATCGCGGAATGGCGTGGTGGGAACCTTAGGCACGTATCCAGGCCGGTGTCTCAGGACAACGTGAGAGTAGACCGGCCCGAACACAAGGCACTCTTCGTTCACCGAAAATGCTTGGAGGTCCCCGACCCTCTTGATGGAAGTGAGCGCGGTCAGGACCGCTGTCTTAGCCGACAGGAACTTAAGCTCAACTGAGTCCAGCGGCTCAAAGGGACCCCTCTGAAGCCCAGCCAGGACAATAGAGAGATCCCAGGGGGGTATCAGGGGTGGCCTAGGAGGGTTCAACCTCCTGGCACCCCTCAGGAATCTCACGATGAGATCGTGCTTTCCCAGGGACCGGCCGTCCACTGCATCGTGATGGGCCGCAATAGCAGCCACATACACCTTCAAGGTGGAGGGTGACAGCCTACGCTCCAACCTTTCGTGCAGGAAAGAAAGCACTACTCCAATCGTGCATCTTCGCGGGTCTTCTCGGCGAGAAGAACACCAGTTCGCGAACAGACTCCACTTCAGTGCATAGGCTTGCCTTGTTGAAGGAGCTCTAGCCTCAGTGCCATATGGTGCCAAACCCCTGAGAAAGGAGGTCCTTCCTCAGAGGGATGCGCCAGGGAAGAGCTGTCGCAAGGAGTATGAGTTCGGGAAACCAGGTCCGGGTGGGCCAGTACGCAGGACCAGCAGGACCTGCTCCTCGTCTTCCCTGACCTTGCACAGTGTCTGTGCAAGCAGGCTCAATGGGGGAAACGCATACTTGCGCAGAGCCCGAGGCCAGCTGTGTGCCAGTGCATCCGTGCCGAGGGGGCCCTCGGTCAGGGAGTAATACAGCTGGCAGTGGGAGGACTCGCGGGAAGCAAACAGGTCTACCTGAGCTTCCCCGAATCGACTCCAGATCAGCCGGACTGTCTCGGGATGGAGTCGCCATTCTCCAGGGAACGTGAGCTGTCGTGAGGCGCGTCGGCCGCCGCGATTGAGCTCCCGGAATATGGACAGCACGCAGCGACTTGAGCCGCGTCTGACTCCAGAGGAGGAGATGGCGGGCGAGCTGTGACATGCGACGTGATCGTACACCTCCCAACCAGTTGATGTACTAAACAGTCGCAGTGTTGTCCGTACGGACCAACACGTGCTTGCCGAGCAGCAGTGGCCGGAACTGCCGCAAAGCTAGATGCACTGTCAACAACTCTAGGCAGTTGATGTGCCAAAGCAGTCGAGGCCCTGTCCAGGGCCCCGAGGCTGCCTGCCCGTTGCATGTAGCGCCCCAACCCGTACTGGAGGCATCCGTTGTGACAACTTGTTCTAGGGGCACCCCGGCCCGTAGAAAGGCAAGGTCCGTCCAGGGGCTGAAGGAGTGGCGACACTCCTGTGTGATGTTCACACGAAGTGTACCGCGACGCCATGCCCACCTCGGGACTTGGGAGTGCAACCAGTGCTGAAGTGGTCTCATATGAAGCAATCCGAGCGGCGTGACTGCGGCTGCGGATGCCATATGCCCCAGGAGCCTCTGAAACTGTTTCAGAGGAACCACAGTCCTGCCTTTGAAGGAACTCAGGCAGTTCAGCACTGACTGGGCGCGATCCTCCGAGAGGTGCGCCGTCATACTCACCGAGTCTAACTCCACACCAAGAAAAGAGATTCTCTGCACAGGGGAGAGCTTGCTCTTTTCCCAGTTGACCTGAAGCCCCAACTGGCTGAGTGCTGAAGCACTGGGTCCCTGTGATCACACAACTGTTCTCGCACGCGGACCATGCTCGAGATAGTTGAGGATCCTGATGCCCACTTCCCGTAGCGGGGCAAGGGCGCCCTCCATGCCTTCGCGAAGACATGGGAGGGACAGGGACAGCCCGAAGGGGAGGACCCTGTACTGCCATGCCCGACCCTCGAACACAAACTGTAGGCGGTCTGTGTCGCGGAAGGATCGAAACATGAAAGTAAGCGTCCTTCAGTTCGATCGCTGCAAACCAATCCTGGGGCTGGATGCATTTGATATGCGCCTGTTCGTCAGCATCTTGAACGGGAGCCTGTGCATGGCCCGGTTTAAGACTTGCTGGTCCAGGATTGGTCGAAGACCACCGCCTTTCCTGGGTACGATGAAGTAAGGGCTGTAAAACCCTTGCCTCATCTCGGCTGGAGGGACCGGCTCGATTGCATCCTTTGCCAGAAGGACAGCAATCCCCTCGAGCAAGACAGGAGCGTTCTGAGCTACCACTGAAGTCTCGAGAACGCCGCTGGACTTGGGAGGTCGCCTGGCGAACTGAATCACGTAGCCGAGTCGAATCATGCCCGTGAGCCAACGAGGCGGGCTGGGCAGCGTGAGCCACGCCTCCAGGCGCCGTGCAAGTGGCTCCAGCGGCGCGATCGGCGTACCTGCGGTGGTGCAGCGAAGGGAGTAGAGCTGGATGGTACAGAAGGCTGTGCATTCTGAGGCATCCTCGCAAAACTCCCTGGGTCCCAGAGGGGACTGGCTAGAGGTGCGTGGGAAGGCACTGCGTCCCCTGAACCGCACTCTCTTGGCCGCTGGCAAGACGGGTCGTGGGCGAGAGTGAGGAGGCAACGCGTCACACTGTCGGCCCGTGGACCTGAAAACCCGGAGGAAAGGGAAATTGCTCTTTCTTTTGACAAAGTGGGGGCCGCTGGCCAGCGGCGGAACAGAACCAGAGATTTTCCACCCGGCCCTCCTCCGGGGGAAGGAGCGGCGCTGTCCCTGCCGTCTCCTGAGAAAGAGCAGCTTCCCACATCACTGGGTTGCCCGTGTCAGGGCCGCTGTGTCGCCTATCTGGGCGATTAGGGGCCAACTGGGACACGGGGGGCGCCGCACTCCTGCGAGAGGCTTGACGCACCGGCATATGGGACTATTCAGCACGGGGCGGAGCAGCTCTGGAGGACGCGGGAGGGTGCCCACGGCGACAAGCAGACTGGGGCTTGCCCTGCGGCGGAGCGGTGCATCACGCCGGGGCAAGCTACTTACCTGTTACCCAATTGGCCTTGGTCTGCTTCTGTACTGCCGAGAACTGCTGGGCACAGTCCTCGACAGTGTCGCCGAACAGTCCAGCCTGGGAGACGAGAGCGGCGACACTGTCGACATCGCTCTTCTCAAGGCTGAGCCATAGATTGCCCTCTTGGACCCCAAGTGTGGACATCGCCTTCCCGAGGGACTGCGCTGTGACTTCCATCGCCCGAAGGGCACAAGTGCACCGCAAACACACTCTCCACCTGGGAAATGTCAACGTACCCCCTAGCTGCCCCGTCGTCGAGGGTAGCGAGGATGGGGGAGGCAGACGAGCCGCTTCTGGCCGTAAAAAGGGGCCATCCATGACTTCGTCAGCTCCCCATGCACTTCCGGGAAGAAAGGAACCGGGGCAGGGCATGGTCGCGAGCCACGGCCCGTGCCGAGGAACCAATCATCTCACCGCGAGGGCTCAGGACTAGGAGGTGTGCACGCCTCCAGCCCGATGCTCGCGGCGGCCCGGGAAAGCACGGCTGTCAACTCTGGGTCCAATTCGGCGGCGGCCGCGACTCCCGAGGGAGGCAGCCCCGCCGAATCTTCATCCTCAGAGGACGATTGCCCATCCCCCGATGCTGCGATCGACGTCTGATCCTTTATCGGCGCACCAAATGAAACGCTGGGCACGCCGTGAGACGGCACAGCAGAATCACCGGGGAGCCGCACAGAACAGCTGCTGCGGGAGGAGTGAGAGATTCGTGGGGACTGGCCCGGCGGAAAGGCTCTCACTGTAACCCTCAGATCGCCCAGAGCACTAGCCGATGGTTCTCTGCTCGTGGCAGAGAAGCCAGCGCGGTAGTGACAGAGGAGCCCCTCCATCCCGTGAGGAGAGAGGCGCGATCGCAGCGCTGCCATGGTTACACGCTCAGAGCGAACGCATAAACCATCCACGAACGCAGCTTCAGCGTGCTGGATGCCCAGACACTGAAGACAACGATCGTGGCCGTGGATGGAGGATAGGAAACGACCGCAACCAAGAGGACACGGCCGGAACGGTGTCTTTAAAAAGACGCGAACCGACCGTGATTTGCTCTTTTAGGAAATCTGCTCTTTTTACTTGAAGTGCCCAGGGGAATCGCTGCAGACAGGGACACCGCTGTTCGCACCATAACGCCAACCAGAACAGCTTCCAGACAGATGATGAATGGCTCTTTGTGGAGATCAACACGTTCATCCACTCGGCTCTGAAGCAAAAATCTAATGAGTGGATGCACCTGCCGCCTATTTATACCCGTGTGCACGGGGAGTGGCGCAGGTATGCAAAATGCACTAGCCAATATTCATTGGCGTTTTCTCTTAAGTCAGAGATGATTGGGGCTCCCAAGTAAATCCCCTATGTCGTCACGACATAACTCGTAGTGACCGACAGATAGGGAACAGTGTTTGCCATCTTGTCCATCATATCACTCGCAATCGGTGTATTGGATTTCTTCTTAATCAGAGAAGCCGACGGTGACAACTCCTGCTGTTTCCAATTGTATGTCATCAGGGAAAGTATTATTAATGAATAAAACTTAAAATAAAATGAAAAAAAAATCTGAAAAAAGGGGCCAGACGTACAGAGCTCTACTCGAAGGTTCATGAGCATGTCATGTGACACTTTGATTAGCAGTTAATTTAAAGGTGAAATTAGAGTCCATCTGTGCAGAGGTGTTTTCAGTCAGTGCAATGACTATCAAATGTCAGTACGTGACCTGTTTTATTCAAAGAACAGGGATCTATCAAAGTCTGATCATGTTTGTGTAAGTGAATCATATCACGAACAAAGGAGATTACTGAGAACCTCGGAAAAAGAGTTGATGTTACTCATCAGGCTAGAAAAGGTTACAAAACCATCTCTAAAGAGTTTGGACTCCACAAATCCACAGTCAGACAGATTGTGTTCAAATGGAGGAAATTCAAGACCACTGTTACCTTCCCAAGAAGTGGTCGACCAACAAAGATCACTCCAAAGCAGAACGTGTAATAGTCTGCGAGGCTGCAAAAGTTCCCAGGGTAACTTCTAAGCAACTAAAGGCCTTTCTCACTTTGGCTAATGTTAATGTTTATGAGCCCACCATCAGGAGAACACTGAGCAACCATGGTGTGCATGGCAGAGTTGCAAGAAGAAAGCCACTGTTCTCCAAAAAGAAAATTGCTTGCTAAAGATCATGTGGACAAGCCAGAAGACTATTGGAGAAAGGTTTAATGGATGGATGAAACCAAAATAGAACTTATTGGTTTAAATGAGAAGCTATTATGTTCGAAGAAAAGAACACACTGCATTCTAGCTTAAGAATCTTATCCCATCTGTAAAATATGGTGGTGGTAGTATCATGGCTTGGTCCTGTTTTGCTGCATCTTGGCCAGGACAGCCTGCCATCATTGATGGAACAATGAATTCTGAATTATGCCAACAAATTCTAAAGGAAAACATCAGGACATCTGTTTAAGAACAAAGTCTCAAAAGAACATGGGTCATGCAGCAAGACAACAACCCCAAGCACCCAAGTCATTCTACCAAAGAATGGTTAAAGAAGAACAAAGTTAATGTTTTGGAATGGCTGAGTCAAAGTCCAGACCTAAATCCAATTAAAATTTTGTTGAAGGACCTAAGCAAGCAGTTCATAGGAGGAAACCCACCAACATCACAGAGTTTAAGTGGTTCTGCACTAAAGAATGGCCTAAAACTCCTACATGTTATTGTGCAGGATTGATCAGCATTAACAAGAACATTTACCTTCAGTTACTGCAGCAAAAGTGGGTCACACCAGATACTGAAAGCAAAGATTCACGTACTTGATGCAACGCACAGATATGTAACACTGGATCATTTTTCTCAATAAATAAATGACAAAGAAAATATTTAGTTTGATTCAGTTCTCTTTGTCTACTTTCATGACTTATCTGAAAATCTGGGGCCAGTTGCATAAACTTAGCCATCATGTTAAGACTTAAGAACCAGTTTGACCAACTAGCAGTTGCCAAGGGGTAATCAGTCTTTCTTTTCCAATACAAATAAGACCAATCTACCTTTTCATAACTGAATTAAAAAAGTTATGACCAGTCTTGAAGAAAAAAAAAAATTAGGTGACTAACTTTTTAAGACTAGTCTAAACAGTTTATGCAACTGGCCCCAGATGATGTTTTGGGTGAAAATTCGTATATATATATATATATATATATATATATTAGTGGTGGGCCGTTATCGGCGTTAACGTGCTGCGTTAACGTGAGACTCTTATCGGGCGATAAAAAAAATATCGCCGTTAATCTATTCTCAAAGTTGGGTTGGGAGCTGGGTCTATACTACGCAAGCTATGATGACTTTCACCTTGATATTTTAGCGCGGATGTATACCTAGCCGAATTGCACTGTAGGGGGCGAGAACGAGTCTTCGAACCTGTGTGTATGCGTGCTAACATGGATGCAGCTATGAAGCCGCCGGGTTTGCCTCAGGGAAAATTTATTTTTAAGAAGCTTCCCAATGGAAATCGGCAAGTCATTTCTGTCTCTACGTTACATGGTCGCGCTCTCTGTATCGCGCGCACAGCGGAGTTCCGCCTCGGTTCGCACACACACACACACACACACACACACACACACAAGTGAGCACACTCCCACTCCTATTTGTAAATATTAAGCCGCAAAACGTCTATCTAAATATGACTTCTGTGTGTCTCTGTGTTAATGTATGGCGCAGACGCACGGGTTTGTTCACTACTCATACAGAAGCCCGCGTGAGGCTTGCGGCGATATTAACGTCTGTCGTCTCACTAAATGAGGACATAAATACATGAACAACATCTCCAGAACTGCTCTGAGTCACTTCATGAGCATTCGAGCGTTTCATTTGAGAAAAACTATCCTCACGGCAACCCGTCAAAATAAAAGTTCGGTTTCACTTGAAGACATTGGCCAGAACGTAATAGGCTACTACTACTAAAACTATTAAAACCTTATCTTTAAGGAATAATCATACAATGTCTTCAATGTTATTATCAATATTAAATTCTTGATGACTGCTAGTTGTTTACTTATCTACTTGGCAGAATTCAAATGAGCCATTTTAATCTAGATTAATCTAGATTAATTCCAAGATTACAGTGAGATTAATCTAGATTAAAAAATTTATCTATGCCCACCACTAATATATATATATATATATATATATATATATATATATATATATATATATAAATAGGTGGCAAAGCAGTTTTACATTTTGTCCTCAGTTCAATTGAAAATTTAAGTCTGTGGTAATAGCTAATTGGCTCAAATTGGTAAAAACTTTAAGTGGTGGGTCTGACCACTCTAATACTTAATATGTTACATTTTTATGATGCTACTCATTTTCAATATAGAGTACATTATTTCATGAAAAATTATAAATGTTAGTAGATAGATATATTTCTGCATACCTTTAACAAATGGCTATACAATATTTTTGAAGAAATGTTTCTAAATAAATAAAAATAACAAAGAAAATGTACATTTTTTGTTGGCTGATGTCTTTTGCCACCTGTCACAGTAGCATCCCAAAAGTGTCTGTGTGTTAATGGCTGAAAAAAACCTAAATATTAAGCTCTTAGATGGAAGAAATTAAGCTTGTATTATGGAAGAATAATGTTAAGGTGTCAAAGCATTTATTAAACATTTTCTATGGATTGTAGCATTTACATCACAATCCTCCATATGCATTAAGTTGGCTACCTTTCTATGTACCTTGTTAAATCTAAAATACACATTTATGAACAGAAAAGGGCATAATAGAACAGCCATACTAACCCAGAGTGCACAGACTCAAATTCACCACTTATTGCACTTATCAAAACGTTATAAGGCCTCTTAAAGAATAGGAAAAAGAACAACAGGAAGGAAAACATAAAAGAGAGCTGGCAACACTAAAACCACAGCTCAGCTCTTAAAATTGTTGAGATGTGTGTCAGTGAAAGTGTGGCCTGCGGTCTCACCACAAGAAACACACAGACACTGAAAATACAGGCCACCCAAAAAACAAACCAATTATAAAGCCAAGAGTATCTCTCATAAATGTAAATATGGCTTGAGTTTGCTGTAAATCCATCCAGCAGAAAAGACTGGAAACTAGAGCTGAGAGATTCCACTGAAAACAAAACAAGAGATTAAGTTGGACTGTAACTATTTGTCAAGGAATAATGTTGGCAATAGGGCTGCAACTAACGATTATTTTAATAATCGATTAATCTGTCGATTATTTTTTCGATTAATCGATGAATCGGATTTAAAAAAAAAAAAAAAAAGCATTCATTTCCAACCCTTTATTCAAAAACAGAACTAAAATCTTTAGAAAGTGCACAAACATGTTGCTCCTTGAACATCCCTGAGCTGTTATAATAATAATAAAATAAAATAAAAATGGACTAACACAAAAAACATACACATGTATGCTTTACATCTGCCAAATATATAGACTTTTTGGGAAGTGCAAAAATTAAATAATTTAACAACACTGCGTCGTTAGCGTTGGTATTGTATCAGACACCTGCACTTAACATTATATGAAAATCAAGCTCAAATGGAGTTAATAATGTTTTTGACCAGAGAATGACGGAGATGGAGTGTTTTGTCTGTCGTTAGAACGGCTGTAACTGTTATGCAGTGCATTAAGTGCATTATGCTTTCATCAACTTTTACAGGTTATATAACTTTGATTGTAGCTATATGGGCGCTTAGTTTTTTCTTGTTGTTTAATACACTTGGCCAAAATCTCAAATTAAGCGCTTATGCACATAATGCACAGGATATTTAAAACGTATATAGACAGCAAATAACTAATTCTTCTCCACTCTTTAAACACACAAAAACATTATCCTTTACTGACATAGTGTTTGAGTAAAGAAAACGCTGTACTATTCAAACACCAATTATTTATTCACCCTTGCATTGCGAAAAAGCAGAGATCTCATCTTCTCCAGGCTGTGCGCGGCGCGTCAATCTGAACGGAGGCGGGGTGAAGTTACGAGGTCTCGCTGAGAGCTCGATGATCCAATGGCGTTACGAAGTTTTACTGACAAGTTATTTTAATGCTTATCATTGGTTTACTATTTTTAAAACTCTCTGATTTAAAATAATAAAAACGAATTATAAGCGACTCAAGTTTGGATAATTTTTCACAGCACCTGACTGGGCTAGGGTATGGCAACTGCCATACTCTGCCATACGCAAACGCCGCCCCTGCTCCCACACCTTGGATGACTTGGGTCGCACGGATTTCTCTGCCTCCGCCATGTATCTTTCCTCTACCTCCGCTCGTTTTTTTTTTTTTTTACTTTTTGTTTTTTATTTATGAGGCGCCAAACTCTGCTAGCATCCGTGCGCGAGAGAGACCGAGTGTGTTCACTCCGCTCCGCGCTCAACTAAAGTTTTTTTTTTTTTAATAATCAAACGTCTCCGCGTCGCGCGACACAACGAATCGATTATGAAATTCGTTGCCAACGCTTTTAGTAATCGATTTTTATCGATTCGTTGTTGCAGCCCTAGTTGGCAATAAGCTTTGAGTCGTTATACATCTCTGAAGAGAAAATGTTTTAGCACATTTTTTTCTCACCTTTTCAACTGTGTGCACGATCCAAAACACGGTGAAACAGACAAGTAAAGGCTACTTTGGGCTTTGGATTTGCATTTAAACGGACAAAAACACACCAAAAATATATGTAAACGCAGTCAGTTTTAAGTAGTTGGGAAAGTAATCGGATGCTTATCAGTGCATTCAGTCTTAAAATGATAAAATAACAAACCTGCTGCAGTCTCTGATTTAATGTTAATCAAACAAAAGAAAATAAGAAAATCATTCACTGCTCTTCCCTGTATAACATTAGTAACAATAGGAATCAGTGTATACTTAATTCATACGTAAAAGACTATGCAGTGTTATATGTTTACTATTAGCTATTGTTAGTTGCTTTTTGGAAGTAGGGACACACAAGGTTTTCCATTTGAAAATAAAGTCATATTTACCAGGTAACAGGTTGATACAGCTAGCATTTTACAATAAATAAGGATGAAATAATAACTGGATTTTTTCAAAGTTTGCAAGGTTTGCATCAAATATTTGAAAGTTGTGTCTGAACTGTGTATTCTGCTTTTCTTTTATATGTTATTCATGTTAAATTATCAGTAATTATTTCAGAAGGGCAACTTTGAAGTAAATAATCAGCAATTATTATTTACTACTGTTCACAGAATCTATTAACATTTTCTGGATATGTTTGAATGTTTCCTGTACAACCGTACGTTTTTAATGAAATAAATAGCAAAAATATTAAGCAAATATTAAACTTCTGATAAATTCCTATAATACAGTATTTCACAATATATTTGTATATTTGTATATTATTAAATAATTTTTAACCAAATACTGTAAATGCAGCCTTGCTGAGCATAAAATAAATAAATAAATAAAAACCTTCAAAAAACATTTTACAGATACAACTGAGAAGTAAGCAAGCATGGTAACTGAACTGAGGATTCTGTTCTGATCCAAACACTCTGTACAAAAAGTGATCTTATCAAAATAACTTTTCATGAGTTTATTAAGTTAATAACAAAACATCAAGAAGTAGATTTTGAGATAGCACAGCTTGCATATTTGTTTGGTCTGTTAAACTGAATTCCCTTAGGCCAAAATTGATTCACATAAAAACAGGAGAAAGTTGCAAAGCTCAATAGAACATAAAACATAATAAGTGAATTTCTTGTCTGCTCTCTCTTAACACTAAGCTATTTAGTGTAAGAAAACAGCTTTTGATCATCATGACACCATGTCTTTACAAGATGCAACAAGAGATAAATGTTATCTTTCCCCAAAGGTATCCTCTTCTTTAACCTATCATGGCTTTTTTGTGTGTGCGTTGTTTTGTTTTTTTTCCCCAGCAGAACTTCAAAAGTTCCTAAGACAAATTATAAAATGCATGCCATTTGAATGCAGGGTACACTCCTTTTTTTTTTGAAAATTCAGCAAGAATGCATGAAAAAGTTCAAAAAGATATTTTGTTTTTGAAAAGACATGGTACAAATTGTTTCTATTTGAAATAAATGCTGTTCTTTTCAACTTTCTATTCATCAAAGAATCTTGTGGAAAAAAAAACTGCATCACAGTTTCCGCAAAAATATCAAGCAGCACAACTGCTTTCACTAAATCAGCATATTAGAATGATTTCTGACTGGACTAATGATTGAGGAGCACTGGAAGCATTGAATGCTAGCCTGCATGATGTCAACACAAAACACACCGACACAGCAGACAGCCATGATTGCCTATATCTTTTACCCAAACATTCACCTGCAATTCCAGCGAATATCTTGCTTTCATAATGATTGCTCAGGTTCTGTCAACAAGCTCATCTCCTTTACCTTAACATTGCACAATGCTGTTTAAATTGGCATCATTCTGAATTCATTTCAGGTTACCATGTAAGCATCTTCTCAAGAATATAAACACAAGCACAAAGCACACTTGTCTGACATACTTAAAGGGATAGTTCACCCAAAAATGAAAATTACCCCACGATCACCCTCAAGCCATCCTAGGTGTATGACTTTCATCTTTCAGATGAATACAATCGGAGTTATATCAAAAAATGTCCTGGCTCTTCCAAGCTTTATAATGGCAGTGAATGGGGGTCAGGATATTGAAGCCTAAAAAAGTGCATCCATCCATCATAAAAAGTTAATAAATATCTTCTAAAGCGAAGCGATGCCATTTTGTAAGAAAAGTATTCATATTAAAAACTTCATAAACCATAATCTCTAGCTTACAGGCATTCACAAGAGACTAGCGTTCCAGCGGATGATGCAGGACATAGGCAAACGCGGTGACGAATGCAGAAGTGCAGAGAAGAGAGCAAAACAAAACACCAGTTACAAATAAGTACAAAACAAAGGATTTGTAAAGAAAAATGTTGGAGGATTTTGATATAAGCCAAGAGGAGACTGGCTTTCCTTTGCTGTAAACAAAACTTCTGAGACTAGCAAATTCTCAGCCGAGCTCACGCTACACCTATGTCACCCGCTGGAATGCCACTCTCTCATGAACACGTGCATGACTGTTTTTTTACACAGATGCATCACTTTGCTTCTGAAGGCCTTTATTTGTTATAGTATTAATTAATCTTTGTTAACATTAGTTAATAAAAATACAGCTGTTTACTGTTACATTCATTTCAGCTAAGGTCCATTAAATAACATTAATAGATACAACTTTGGAATAACGTGTTAATAAATGTTGGAACCAACATTAAATAAGATTAATAAATGCTTGTTAGTTTATGTTAACTAATGTAGTTAACTAATAGTAACATGGAACCTTAAAGTATTACCATTGTTTCTAAGATGTTAAAGACTATCAATACTTATATATTATGTAAGTATTATATTACATTCTTACATATTCTTTTGACATATTGATAAACTTCATTTGAATGTTGTCTATAAACATATAATAAAATAGAATATACAGTATACTAATAAAATAATTTCTTAATTCAAAAGAAAATGTTAATTTATTAACAACATCCTTCTCTGATAAGCCCATGCTTCTATGGTTATGCAGGTTTGTTTACATTAAACTCACAGCCATGAGAAAAGAATGTTGTTCCCACAACATGATCTTGAGGCCATAACTTCACAAAGTGTGGCCACAATGTAAGGATGTTCCTTTGAATTAATATGGTGTGGCCTCAACACACTATGATGTTCACACTAAATTGTATGCCGTGGCCATGACAAAACTAAGTGAATCGAGCATGTCCCTTCCAATTCACCATACAAGTCACATCAGAGTAAGCAAACACCTATTTCATTATGCAGCATGGACTTATTTCCATCATGCAAAATTAATCATTTTGATTTGTTTCTGTGTAACCTGCAAAGAATATACAGAGAATGGAAAAAATAACAGAAATGATCATATAACAATATTGTGATATAAAGGACGTATTAATCAGTAGTACAGTTCCAAACACACAACTTTGCGATGCTGTTTGTTGAATGTTCATTGGAACCATTTGTCCCATTGGGAGAAATCACATGGTTGATGCTCATATGGTTGTGGCTTATATCATGTGAGAGCCTTTTTATTCTTTCCTTTTATATCCATAGCTATAGCAGCAACATTGAAAGCTCTCAAGTTTAGGACAAAAATTCATGCAATTGCTGCCAGCTCACTGTGCAGTACAGTCCTGCCGTGTACCAACTGCGTCGACACAATCATCAGATTAACTGACATAATGTGTGAAGTGGTTCATGACCACCCAAGTGTCCAAACTCTTACAGTGACCAAAAAAACAACAACACAAATCACCTAATTCTATGGATATAAATGGGCATTTTCTTTAATAAAATATTAAAAAAAATTCTCAACATCAGACACTGAGTTCCTCAATTAAGTTTAATACTTCTGTTTTTAATTACTTCTAACTTAATTGTCTAAAAGTTAACCACCTCTGTCATACTGTGTTTGTGTTATTTTGTCCACCTCCAGTAGGACTGCTATGTAACTTATTCCTGACAGCGCCAAGCTCAGTTCAGCCCAGTTCATGGTTAATCACAGGAAATCTGCATATTCCCCGTCTTCCTCTGGGTGGGTTGCCTGTTCCTGGTGTGCCTGTGAGAGAGACTATTTTCAGAAACACACAGTTGGAAAGTTCCTCCACCTGTGTTCAGTGTGTTCATGAATTTGCGTGGATGTATGGTGTTATGCATGTTAATCATACAATGGCCATTGTGAACACATAATGTTGCCATTCATCAACTTTATGAAAGGTACAGTTGCTGGGTTAATATTTAGATGTTCAGATAATAAAATCCAGATTCCATATGAATTCTTGATGTATGGATTTTACGCAACAGTGCATTCTTAGATGAATTAAAAAGTCTTGTTTCCAAATGTTGTGTAAAGATTCCGAAGGCAATCAAAAATATGTCTGGTTTCTTCTGAGAACCAGACCCGTTATAAACCTAAATGTACTTGATTTAATTACATTTATTGAAAAATGTGTAGTAGTAGTAATAGAATATGTTTGTGGTCGTAATGATGACAGTAGCACTTACAAAATAGTAGCTGTTCTGTGCTCTGGCGCGGTTAGCGCTCACACTACATGTGTAACGTGCCTGAGCCCAACTGAACAGTGCTCTGGCCCACCTCTTCCAAGTGAGCCAGGGACAGCTAAACAAACTTCACTCAAGCGCGGTACGGAGCGATCACACTAATCAAACGAACCGGTTTTTGTGGGTCAAATGTGCTCGGGCACGGTTCAAAACGCCTAGTTTGCGTACACCCTTAGACCATGCTGGCAAAAAATCATTAAAAGATTTCTGATAGACCAAACCATTCTCGTATAGCGCATCAACAAATTTGACGAAGAGGATGCCGAAATGGATGTGCATGGAGGTACGTTATAACAACCATGACTAAGTCTACAGTTTCAGCAGAGTGCCACCTATAGGTCAAGAGATATTAAAAATTAGGGCTGCCCTCGACTAAAGAGTTTCCTAGTCGACTAGTAGTCATTCATTTTAAGTGTTTAGTCGAATAATCGCATTCATGTTTATATTAATAAACTATATAATTAATAATAACGAGCCTTTAATTGCCTATAGCCTATCAGCGCTCAAGTGCATGCAAAAAGCTTGCCACAGTGCACCGCAGAAGTAATAATTATGAATGTTTCAGGTAAAAAAAAATAAAATAAAAAATAAATAAAACAGCAAGAAGACTGCATTAACATTATAAAAATTCATTGATAAGTGTTTTCTGTATTTTCGGCTGCAGTGATGAAGTCGATGACACTGACTCATCATCTCCACTGTTGATGTGCATGTTTCATAAAGATTCCATATTTTCCTTTTGAATTGGTTTACTTAAAAGTAGACATTTCACTTTGTAGGATCAGAACGAGTCAGACAAAACTAAGATTCGATCAGAACATCGAAACATGAAGAGCGGAAATTCCAGAGAAGGCCCCAAGAAAACAGGACAACATCATAAATCAGATTCCTAGCTCCGACCTCTGAAGCAAGCCTAACCAACAAGCCTCTTTCACAGAAAAGCTCGCAACATTAAGACAAAAGAACACTTATTGAAAAGTACAATGCCGGAAGGAGATCGTCAAATTTGGGACAAATAATCAAGATTAATGGTCAAAGAGATGGCCATCACATGCATTCCACACTGGAAATCACGAGCTTCTTTAGATTGACTTTTCCCCCACTCATACAAGACAAAGACTGAGACTGAAATTCTTTAGGAGACCTTTTAACCTCTCTCTGGTCTTCACCGAACATATCCCTATGTCCTACACAGAACTACACAGAGACTTTCTTTTTCATATGCACATAAAATCCTAAAAGGACATTTCTATGCATGTTATTATGTATGTAACCCACACATTAGACTATCATGTTTTAAGCACATATTATGTATGTCTTTTTAATAACTACTGAATGACTTTAAGGTTAGTCATGTTTGGTATGTATGAGTTTGACCATTCTAGCTTGAAATGTTTCTTCCAACTGATTCTTTGTCAAATGTATCATATTCTGGTTATAGAAATCACATCCAAAAGTATACTTTGCAAGAGTGTGTAAAATTCGGACCATGTGACTGATAACATGCTGATTTATGATGGAAGGAACAACCCTAGCTAAGATAATAGCCTATCTAATTGGTCAAGACACCAGATGGGATGTGTCCAAAAGCAGAGTTTAAAAACTCAGGACACCATCAAATCTTCCTTCTTGCCCTTCTCGCCTTTTTCTCTTTTTACCACCGCGTTTTGACGCTGTTTTTAGCGCTCTTTGAGCGTGCTCTGGCCTACAGGCCAATTGCTACTTACCACCACGATGAGAGGAAAAACCACCTAGTCTCCTTACTCATTTTATTCTTTTACTTTAGTTTATTTTCTTTCTGTTGAGTCTCGTGTTCAAAAGTTAAGTTTGCCGCAAAGTCCAGCTCCGACTGCACCTGCTTCAAACTTCAACTAGCAACTGACTCCAAAACCATCCTCAGCCAATGCCCAACCATTGGCTTCCCAAGACATCACTTCAAAGACTACTGAACTTCCAGCCAATCACCAACTCGGGAAAACCCCTTTCCTGCAACGACGACGACAGAAGGGAATCCCTGTAACACAAAGGCAATGCAAGCAAGTAACCTTCAGGTCTAACTGAACTGGTGCATTTAATATAAATTTTAGCCTCATTGAGAAACTCAATGCGATGGTTAATTAAGTGATTGATGGTTGTTCAGGTCTATGCAATAGCACATATTGCTATAAACTTGGGATTGCACATTCTCATTCTCTAAACTCATCCTTTCTCTCTTTCTGCAACGTGTGAATATGAGAATGCGTGTGTTCCTGTGTTAGATTATTTTATGTCTTAGGTTTATATAAATAAAGTCTTATTTATATTGAAAAGAGAAGTATCTTGTGTTTTGTGCTTACAAGTTAATGTCTTAATCTGCCGATCTTGTTACTATGCTGATTAATAGTGTTTTCACTATATTTTGGATTTTAATATCCAGTGCAGAGTTGATGTTGTACGGCTCGTTCAGTGAATCGCCGGCCGACTCGGTGACCAGCCACAAAAAAAGTGATTCTGTTCAAATTCCCTATAAAATCATAAATGATTCCCTTTGAGCTAAATTAAATTATTTCTATGTATAAACCCTACAACTTTCTATTAATATATTTTTCATGTCTGTGAAGCAAGCAGAGAGTTTCAGTTCTTTTTTTATTTTTTTTTTACCTAGATGGCAGAAAGCGCACCCTCTTTGCTTTCATTATTTTACAAAAGCACGTTTTGTTGTTATTCTGAGTGCACACAAATAAAAGTAGACCTTTCACAGATTTGAAAGATGTATTACTCTTATTTGTATGAGCAAAAATGTCAGAGTATTTTAAGTTAAATGCAAATGATCGCACCGGCGCCTCCAAGTTAACTGTCATGCAGTGAGCACAATACTGTTCAGCTTCCGCACTCTACACAAACACTTGAATATTTTTCTAGGTTGGCATTAAAGCGAGCGGCTATGTAATGTTGCTGCTACTTACATGTTTCAGATTATAAGTCACATTTGAGGTCGATGATCGAAATGAACGTTTGGATGCCATGTACTATAATTACCACATAGATCAGCACTTAACGATCTGTCCATCACGGACTACATGACTTCGCCACTTCCTGTGGATTTTTTTTTTCTTTCTGTGATTAAGTGACTAATGAAATTTTTATCAACTAAGCCTCTTCTCACAAGATTGGTCTCTTTTTAGATTTTGTATGGCATACCAAATCGAACAGTACACAGTTTTTCCCATTTTGATGATTTTGGACATTGGCCATTTTGAATTTTTGAGCACCAGTCCATGAAGCAGCCTATGGAGTTTTGAACTGGTGCCACCTAATGATCATAAGATACCACAACATTTACAAATATGCTTACAGCTTACAGAATTTGGTTCTCCCTATTCCCTGGGTCCTACAGAAACCAGTGGTTTATATGTTTCGACAGTCCACCATTGTGCCTGTTGTCTATTTTGATTTAGGTCAAAAACCTACATTTTCAAACTTTCCCATACTGGACCGTTTGTACAAACTTTACGAAATTTCACACAGATCATCATCAGACTTTGCTGACAAAAAAGTTATTAAAAGCTTTTTGATATCTCTAACCATTTTCATAAAACTCATCTTCAACGATGATGCCAAAATAAATGTATTTCTGCAATGCCTTGACATACTGACACCAAACTTTGTGTGTGTCCTTGTCACCCCACACTGACCACATCATATTAATTTGGGAGCAGCTTCACCAACTGGTCAAAAGTAATATGCAATTATATCAAAATACAAGCTTAAAATCAACAGCAAATGTCTTTATTTACCATTTTTTCAGTTGACATGATGCTCCCTGCCATTCTTGACATGCTTGCTCCTCATTTGTCCTCTATTGTGCTAAACCCCTTAACTTCTGATTAATCTTGCCCCCAAATTCCCAGTTTACCAGAGAAAATCCGTTCTTATAAAATAGCCCCCAGACTTTCCTATAACAGCAGTTGGACCTCCCCAGAAAGCAAGCTCCAAATACCTGAACAAAAGGACATTAAGTATTTTTTTCCCTCAGCTCCTCAGTGCTGATCCCAAAACAATACAAGTCTCCTCTCAGACTCAAGCTTTGGTGGTTAGACAAAGCAACAAGAAAGCTCCTGAAAGAGACATTAAAGGACGAGAAGCTGCATTTGTTGTCAAATGAACATAAGAACATAAGATCCCACCGGATTGTTACAAAAACTACTGTATTTTTATAAGGATACATAAGGATATACTGTATTTTTATATGAGTCAAGTGTAAAAAAGAAATTCAAATCACATTTTACTTTGATAATGTGACTGAATGTTTTTTTAAAGGGAGAAAAATAAAAAAATAAATCAAACAACCAATATGCTACTTTTTTTGTATAAGTGTATTAAGTTCACTAGGAGGGATTTTGAGTGTTTTGTATGTTGGCATGATGGAGGGGAAATCTCAGCACCTGGTATCATTTCCTGCAGTCTTATTATGTGACATCTGTAAGTTGCTCTGAATGGGATCCGTGGTGTTTGGCAGAATTTCACAGAAAACGGCCCATCCATCTCTCTCCTTTTCCTTCTCCATCTTCTTGTGGTCTGAGTGGTTCTGCTCTAGAGGTTGGGGTTGTACAGAAAGATGGAGGTGGTCTTTGGGAAGGGGGGGTCTAATCTGAGGGTCGCTGAGTTGTGTATTAATAGAAATGGGGTCTTTAGGGGAAGAGTCATTTTGAGGAGACATTCTAGAGTATTGCTGTATAGAGACAGTATCTATTTGTTGTGACTCTACATAGTAAACATTACTTCCTGCTACCACAGAGGACAATTCTAACGAAAGGTTGTCACTCCCACTAAACCACACAAGAACAGTGACACACCCACAAAAACAACATGCAAGACAAAACGGCACACCATGTCAAACAAAAAACATGCAATACATGAAAGGGATATGGAAAGGAAAGTGTTACAAAACAGAAAGGAGGGACAAAAACAACACACACACAAAACAAAAAAAACAATTACATTGTGTGTTTTCCATCTGGTGACAATATATAGAGGCAGAGTTCAAAATTCACTACTAGCTAGTTTGTGCTTGTATACATACACCCAATTCTCTCTTATTTTTTTTTATTTTTATTTTTCATTTATTTCTATCAGTTGATTTTTGGAAACATTATTTCACACTGGATATCCAATTGTGTGAGCTCATTTCTGCCATTTTATTATTTGTTTTCACGTTTAGATTTTTTTTTTAAACTAATAATTTATTAACACTGTTTAATCTAATCAGTTATTGCAATGAATATCCATTCTTTTTATTGTACAATGTAATGTTGTAGCAAAAATTGTTTTATATTAAATATTGCCTATTTATCATTTTTGGGGCCATAAATAATTATCAGTTATCAGCAATATTCACTGGTATATATGGGTGATTCTATAATTGCAGGTACATTTGGCATTTCAGAAAGTTAAGGGGAAAGAAAAAATATATATATATTCACTAAAATAAATTCTTTCCAGTATTGAAACATATTCAATTTTAATAATTCAGTGCTTGCCAAACATAAGTAACTTCCTTTTTTTTCTTTTTTTTAATTTTAATGAAAAAACAGATGTCTTTAGGATATTGTTTGTCAACTCTGTTATGGGCAAATAAGGCAATGTGTAGAAATAACAATAAATCATAACAGGAAAAATAATTCTTGTTTCATTAGACAAACAGTCCTTACATTCCAACACTTGAAACTGAGATAATTTCACCTATGCATACCTTAAAAATAAAAAAATACTAATCTTTTCACCGAATCGTCCACTTAGAGCAAATATTTTTCATCTGATTATGTATTATATACAATATCCAATAAAAAAATTAATGTTTTTGAAATATTATAAGGGTGCAAAAATATCTCAATAATATTTATGAGATTTTAAACAACAATTGTATTGCTTTTTGTGAAAAGTGTTCATAAACAGAGTTGACCCTATAAGTAACAGAACTGAAAAGTAACAGGATTATCTGGTGGACTGTCAATTCTGTTGTCAGCATTGTTACTCTACCTTGGTAACGGAATTTACTATTTTATATTATTTTTACCAAAAAAATCCACTTGCTAGCATAATTCTAAGAGCACATGGCACTAATGAAAACATGATTAAAATACTTTTAAATAACCCAATGTGTGATCAGTAATGAATTCTGTTTTCATTTTGATATTGTGGTAACAGTGTTGACATTCTGCAAAATAACTCTTGGTGTAAGAACTTTTTAGATTAAATTATTTTCTCAGAGAGAGCACACAGACTTTTCAGTGCGTCAGATCTTATCTGTGAGGGAAAGTGACAATTTCCTGTATCTTACATAGTTGTGGGAGAAAATTCCACCAATTTAAAGGTAAAGTATGGTACAGTAACAGAGTTGATGCAAGATTTATGGACACACATTTTTATAAGAGAAAAGTTATTTTTAAACAATTTAATGTTGTAGAATTAAGTAAATGACTATTTAGGGCTTTTATAAATAAAATGAATAAATATTACCAAAAGAAAAGTACAATAAAATATTTTGATTACACAATGATTCATGATGGAAAAAAATACACTAACTAATTCGGACAACAAGAAATCATGATTTTCAGCTATTTAAGACACGTTTAAAATAAATTATTATATTGGCATGGACTGTAACATCTTTTAATTCATAACAATGAGTAACAAATTATTAAAATAATAAAAAATATAACCATTTGAAAAAAAAAAAAAAAAATCTTCGGACACCAAATGTACCTGCAATTATAGAATCACCGATATACTATATTTTATATATATATAAAAGATATTTAAAAAAAACAAAAAAATCAGTTCACATTGATTCCAGCTCATTAATGAGACTTTAAATGGAAGGTCAAGACATGTCATTGCATTGCATTATGGGATACAAAAAAAAGGTCATTTGAGCTTTCTTCTATGCATGCAGAATATTCACATACTGCACACAAAATATGAACTGCATACTACAGAAATAGTAGCATGTTAGTAGACAATTCTGAACATAATACTCCAAACAATAAATAAGGACATCAGTACAGATAGCACTGAAAACTTACAGTTGGACTGAATGCAATTATAGGAGATTATCATTTGATACATTAGCATGATGTTTTTAGTATAATTTTTATTTCGTATTGGAAAGTCCCTGTCTGTGTTCATAGTGTCAGTCTGATGGTTGTTCTGGATTAGAGCAGTCTGTAGCTCTTACACAATTACCACAGCACTACAAAATCAAAACTGCAAAAAAAAAAAAAAAAAAGACAACCATGTAATCCCTTAGGTTGCCATAATATTGCCAATCACTTACAAATACAGTTTTCATCCACTTATGAGGACAAAGGGGAATTTTAGCTAAGATATTTGTGCTGTAAAAGTGTCTTTGGAGTTTGGCAAACAGTGACCGTGTCTGGAGTGTGCGTGCTTCAGGAGAGAAGATATTTATGTATTTATTTATTCATTCATTCATTCATGTTTAACTCTAAATCCCAGAAGGTTAGGATTTTGTTGCAGGTACAGTTATAACCGCATGAGACATTACTGATTTTTATAGAAATAATCAAGATAGTGGAGAAAACTGTTCTCAGAAATGGAATTTGAATCTAACCAAATGCCTGATCTTTGACCTCCTTACACAAAAGTAATCATGTCTTGAGCATAGCAGTTTTCCCCTTTACTCTTTACAGATGTCAGCTGGAAAAGTTTCAAAAAAATCTTGGAGCCCAGACCGAATATTGAATTCTATAGCAAGTCACGGTATCCACTGTACTCTGAATTAAAACAACATTACCAGATGGCAAAAACAATCTCTATAATCAACATACCAGCATCTCAGATTAGATTTACCTGAAAGGTCTCTCTCCTCCAACAGGTGAGGTTACATTACTCCAGCTTTTGCGGCTGTCATCTCTTTCTGCGCGAGGGCGTCGCACTGGTGCAGGTAAGTATGAGCTCTGGTTACTCTTGTTGGGCAGATACTGGTTGAAAGGAATGGCAGTCCGGGGTTCACTGCAGGAAGTTCGCCGGACCAGCATGTCATCCTTGCGCACGTCCGGCATCTTCCTCTGGGGGGTGTCGCACTCTGAGTCGCTGCCACGGCCTGCAGTGGAACAATCAGTGTGAATTAATTAGTAATGTTACAATCATCTTAGCACATGTTAATAATAATTGTTTTATAACTGTATTGGCGTAAGACGGCATAGTGGTAAAAGAACTAAACTGGTAACTAAAAAGTTGTAGGTTCACCACCACTGGATACACTGTCCCTGGCAAAAAAATAAATAAATAAAAATAAATAAAAAAAATCCTTCATATTTACTATTTATGCACTGAACTTTCAGTAACCTAAATATTTAAATGTAACTGCAAAACAAATTAATTTTCTATTTCAGCTGAAATAGGATGGTCAAAATCATTGACTGGAACAGTGACATTTATTTAGAGCATTTTGACTGTGTCATTGTAGCTTATCCACATTGTGTGCACAAAATAGACACCAAGTTAACATGTAAAATTTGTTTAGCTGAACTACCAAGAGGCAGGTCATTGCCAAAGAACTTTACTATGACTGGTTAAAGCTGAGAACATGACATCCTGAACAACATAAAGAGCTCAATTGACCAATAACCCAAATTTAATTATTGAAAGAAAAAAAAAAAAAAAAAAGTATTTTGGTGCATCACTAAGTAGGGCTGTGCAATTAATCGAATTTGATTATCATGCGCATCTCATCAGTAAAGCCGGTTTCGTGATTAGCAGTAAATCGCCATCACCTGCTTTCAGATGGAGCGGCAGTTAATACACAGAGCTGTAGTTCACTGACAAGCTAGGCAATATCGCGTTCATAATTGAAGACGAATCACCTTCGATTATGAACGCGGTTTAGTGTAGCTTGTATTAACTTTTAAGGTTAAAATTCTAAAAGAACGACGAGTCCAGGGTGGAGACGACGGAGGGAGGAGCCAGGGACAGGAGGAAGGGAGGAGACAGGAGGAAGGGCTGACAACTCCAGGGGGCCGACCAACGACGGAGGAGCAGGTGGTGGAGGAGCCTGGGCGGAGACGGAGAGCCGATGAGCCAGGGTGACGAGGAGGATCCGGAGGACCACGGTGGAACAGGTGGCTCAGGTGACCGATGCGGAGGCAGGGATCCGGAAGGCCGTGGTGGAGCCAGAGCAACAGAGGTTCGAGGAACAGCCGAAGGGATGGAGGAGCTTGACGGAGCCGGAGGGACAGAGGGACTAGGCGCAGCCGGAGGAGTGGAGTCCCGAGGCGACGGATGATCAACCCACGGGTCTCGCACCGTACACACACACCAAATTGCGACTCCCAGCAAGGGAATGTGACTGACAGGGGAACGACAGGGCTGCACTCGGGGACACAGTCTCTCTCTGTGCAGGACGTGGAAACAGGAGCCCTCTCTGGGCTGGACGGGGGAACAGGAGCCCTCTTTGGGCTAAACTCAGGAACAGGAGCCCTCTCTGGGATGGACAGGGAAACAGGAGCCCTCTCTGGGCTAAACTCAGGAACGGGAGCCCTCTCTGGGCTGGACGCAGGAACTGGACAGAGGAGAGGGGGCAGGTCGGCACAAGTCTATAATTTCTCCCTCCGCTTTCCATTCACCCAGATCCATTAATAGCTCACCCTCAGCCATGGTGCAGTGGGCGGAGCTCCTCTCCGCGATCTCACAGGCCACAGCTGTCTCCCTCGTGGCGGGCATGGTAGCCGGCTCTCGCACCTGGTCTGACGTTACATGCAGCTCTGGCTCCACGACAATCCTTAGCTCTGTCGCTCCTAGATGCGATGGCTCGTTGGTCGCAGTGGGCTCCGGCTTCTGTTCCGTGCAGCAGGGAGATGGTGGGCTGGGCTCTGGGTTGGGAGTGGAACTGGCGAAATCATCCATGAGACAGATGGTGAGAGGCGATTTGTTTCTCACAAGTATCCACTCCACAAAGGCGGCGAAGTCCACTCGAGGACCATCTTCGGAGGACGGCGCTGGTATTCAAGCTGGTATCATAGAACGTGCAGAGCGTGTCGTCCAGATAGCTTTTCAGATAAGCAAGGGCCAGGGACAGTCTGGTATGGTCCTTGAGCGATCTTTCCCCCTGCTCCAGCAGAAGTAGGAGGTATTCGGGGCAGGTGAAGGCATCCATAGGGGAAACAACGGAAACAAAAAAACACTGAATCAAACAATGGAAACAAAATGGAGGGGAATCACGCAGTTTAACTGTTTGTGGGTCCGGGATTCTGTCACGATTGCCTACAGAGAGGAGCGAGGAATGAGGAGACGAGGAGTAAACTCAAACAGCAGTCCTTGAATCAACATCCAAGGAGTAACACAGGGCAGGCAGGAACACACATGTATCACAACACAGACTTTCAATCCCGGACCAAGACAGATTGCACAGACTGGAACTTAAATGCATGGGGTAATGAGGGACTTGGGGAAACACAGGTGAATGGAATGACTAATTAGACAGGGGAGAAACTAGGTCAATGGGAGCACATGGGGAGGAAAACAAATGCACAGACAGTCCATGGGCGTGACAAGCTCAGGGTTAAATACACACCAGTGCAGAAGAGAGACTATAAGAAAGTACAGCAGTTTACACAACTCAGTTGGTCATCTAATTAGTGTTTATGCAGTTTAATAGCGGAGCAGGAGAGCAGAGGGTTAGGTGCATCCATTTTTCCCCTTTAAGAAAGCTTTATTATTGTATATGCTGTTTTATTTATTTATTTATTTATTTATTTAAACAATGTACTCTAAAAGTGTCTAAAGCATAAACTTAGTGCTATTTTCACGGGACATGATAGTTATAAAGTTGGTTAGAGGGTTATTATAGTTAACTAAAAGTAAAACCATAAAAAGACAAAAAAAATAATAATTTGAAATCAAATAAAGGTTAACTGAAATAAAATATTAAAACTTAACTTTTTTCAGCTTGTTGCCAAGGCAACATTTAATTTCTTATTTTAATTTAGTCTAACTTGACATACTAAAATAAATATTTTTAATAAATTAATAAATATAATGAATAAAATAAATGAATAAATAATAAAATTAATTAAAAGTTTATTTTTAAATTAATATTATTAAAAGAACAACAACAACAAAACTACGACAAAAAAAAAAAACAACTTCAAATAAATGAAAACACACATTTGTTAAAAATTAAAATGCTATGTTGACAGATTGATTATAGCATAATTAGAGATCGCGATAAACTGAAATGAGTTACAGCTTTTTAAGGAAGCGCACTTTGCACGCTTTCTTTGCTGTATACAGCCTATTCTCCATTCAAATTTGAATAAAAGTTTTGTTTTTCATGCTGCTAAGAGGACCAATGTGTCGTACTTGCAACAAACGTTCGGAAGTGACATCCTGAGTGACATATTCTCTCGAAATTGCAATGACATTGTGATAATCATAACTATGGACTGGACAAAATATGGTATGTCAGAATAGATCACTAATTTCAGAAGCAGTCTGTAGTGCAGTTGTCTTTCCTTCCTTCCTTCCTTCCTTATAAATATATATATATATACATACATACATACAGTGGGTACGGAAAGTATTCAGACCCCCTTAAATTTTTCACTCTTTGTTATATTGCAGCCATTTGCTAAAATCATTTAAGTTCATTTTTTTTCCTCATTAATGTACACACAGCACCCCATATTGACAGAAAAACACAGAATTGTTGACATTTTTGCAGATTTATTAAAAAAGAAAAACTGAAATATCACATGGTGCTAAGTATTCAGACCCTTTGCTGTGACACTCATATATTTAACTCAGGTGCTGTCCATTTCTTCTGATCATCCTTGAGATGGTTCTACACCTTCATTTGAGTCCAGCTGAGTTTGATTATACTGATTGGACTTGATTAGAAAAGCCACACACCTGTCTATATAAGACCTTACAGCTCACAGTGCATGTCAGAGCAAATGAGAATCATGAGGTCAAAGGAACTGCCTGAAGAGCTCAGAGACAGAATTGTGGCAAGGCACAGATCTGGCCAAGGTTACAACAAAAATTCTGCTGCACTTAAGGTTCCTAACTGTGCGTTCACACCGCAGGCGGCGAGAGCGTCAAAGTGGCCCGAAGTCATTCATTTTCAATGTGAGCCGGCGGCAAGCAGCGGCGAGAGCGGCGCGGCTTGGACGGCGAGAGCGTCGAGGAGAGTTGAAATCAGGTCAACTTTATGGTAATGAGCTATGACGCGGTTGGGCAGCAACCAATCGGAAAGTAGAAGTCCTCCGCTTGAGCGGAGTCCAGAGAACGCAGTCCTGTAAACTTTGGTTCCGACCACATTAGTTCCTAAGCATTTTCACGCTAGAACGCTTGTTTTTCAGCGGGAATGCAATTCATTTGCTCAAAACAACACCAATTTGACCAACTGCATTTAGACTAGCACTTAACCACGAACACAAAAAACACACCACACAAATGGCTTTTATTGGTTTATTTCTTTAGCAAACATGTAACTATAATTAAGTTCTTTCCATCGATCAATTTTTTACTTTCACAATTAAAATATTTCATGAGGTTAACTTATACCCTACATTTGGTCAGTCTGCACAAGATCAACATGCTTGTTTGCTTTTCGGCTCCTTTAAATACAAGACCAAACGTTCGATCGTCAGAGCGTCAACGGATCTTTCTACAGCGTCGTTGGCAGGGCGGCCAGAGCGAATTTTGACGCTCTCGCCGCCTGCGGTGTGAACGCACAGTAAGAACACAGTGGCCTCCATAATCCTTAAATGGAAGACGTTTGGGACGACCAGAACCCTTCCTAGAGCTGGCCGTCCGGCCAAACTGAGCTATCGGGGAAGAAGAGCCTTGGTGAGAGAGGTAAAGAAGAACCCAAAGATCACTGTGGCTGAGCTCCAGAGATGCAGTCGGGTGATCGGAGAAAGTTGTAGAAAGTCAACCATCACTGCAGCCCTCCACCAGTCGGGGCTTTATGGCAGAGTGGCTCGACGGAAGCCTCTCCTCAGTGCAAGACACATGAAAGCTCACATGGAGTTTGCTAAAAAACACCTGAATAAGATTCTCTGGTCTGATGAGACCAAGATATAACTTTTTGGCCTTAATTCTAAGCGGTATGTGTGGAGAAAACCAGGCACTGCTCATCACCTGTCCAATACAGTCCCAACAGTGAAGCATGGTGGTGGCAGCATCATGCTGTGGGGGTGTTTTTCAGCTGCAGGGACAGGACGACTGGTTGCAATCGAGGGAAAGATGAATGCGGCCAAGTACAGGGATATCCTGGACGAAAACCTTCTCCAGAGTGCTCAGGACCTCAGACTGGGCCGAAGGTTTACCTTCCAACAAGACAATGACCCTGAGCACACAGCTAAAATAACGAAGGAGTGGCTTCACAACAACTCTGTGACTGTTCTTGAATGGCCCAGCCAGAGCCCTGACTTAAACCCAATTGAGCATCTCTGGAGAGACCTAAAAATGGCTGTCCACCAACGTTTACCAACCTGACAGAACTGGAGAAGATCTGCAAGGAGGAATGGCAGAGGATCCCCAAATCCAGGTGTGAAAAACTTGTTGCATCTTTCCCAAAAAGACTCATGGCTGTATTAGATCAAAAGGGTGCTTCTACTAAATACTGAGCAAAGGGTCTGAATACTTAGGACCATGTGATATTTCAGTTTTTCTTTTTTAATAAATCCGCAAAAATGTCAACAATTCTGTGTTTTTCTGTCAATATGGGGTGCTGTATGTACATTAATGAGGAAAAAAAATGAACTTAAATGATTTTAGCAAATGGCTACAATGTAACAGAGTGAAAAATTTAAGGGGGTCTGAATACTTTCCGTACCCACTGTATATATATACACACACACACACACACACACACACACATACACACATATATATATACACTGTATATACAGGTGCTGGTCATATAATTAGAATATCATCAAAAAGTTCCATTCAAAAAGTGAAACTTGTATATTATATTCATTCATTACACACAGACTGATACATTTCAAATGTTTATTTCTTTTAATTTTGATGATTAGAGCTTACAGCTCATGAAAGTCAAAAATCAGTATCTCAAAATATTAGAATATTACTTAAGACCAATACAAAGAAAGGATTTTTAGAAATCTTGGCCAACTGAAAAGTATGAAAATGAAAAGTATGAGCATGTACATCACTTAATACTTAGTTGGGGCTCCTTTTGCCTGAATTACTGCAGCAATGCGGCGTGGCATGGAGTCGATCAGTCTGTGGCACTGCTCAGGTGTTATGAGAGCCCAGGTTGCTCTGATAGTGGCCTTCAGCTCATCTGCATTGTTGGGTCTGGTGTCTCTCATCTTCCTCTTGACAATACCCCACAGATTCTCTATGGGGTTCAGGTCAGGCGAGTTTGCTGGCCAATCAAGCACAGTAACACTATGGTCATTGAACCAGCTTTTGGTACCTTTGGCAGTGTGGGCAGGTGCCAAGTCCTGCTGGTAAATGAAATCAGCATCTCCATAAAGCTTGTCAACAGAAGGAAGCATGAAGTGCTCTAAAATTTCCTGGTAGATGGCTGCGTTGACTGTGGACATCAGAAAACACAGTGGACCAACACCAGCAGATGACATGGCAGCCCAAATCATCACTGACTGTGGAAACTTCACACTGGACTTCAAGCAACATGGATTCTGTGCCTCTCCACTCTTCCTTCAGACTCTGGGACCTTGATTTCCAAATGAAATGTAAAATTTACTTTCATCTGAAAAGAGGACTTTGGATCACTGAGAAACAGTCCAGTTCTTTTTCTCCACAGCCCAGGTAAGATGCTTCTGACGTTGTCTCTGGTTCAGAAGTGGCTTGGTAGCCCTTTTCCTGAAGACGTCTGAGCGTGGTGACTCTTGATGCACTGACTCCAGCTTCAGTTCTCTCCTTGTGAAGCTTTCACAAGTGTTTGAATCAGCTTTGCTTGACTGTAATCTCAAGCTTGCGGTCATCTCTGTTGCTTGTGCACCTTTTCCTACCCAAATTCTTCCTTCCAGTCAACTTTGCATTTAATATGCTTTGATACAGCACTCTGTAAACAGCCACACCTTTCAGTAATGACCTTCTGTGACTTACCCTCTTTGTGGAGGGTGTCGATGTTCGTCTTCTGGATCATTGCCAAGTCAGCAGTCTTCCCCATTATTGTGGTTTCAAAGAACAAGAGATACCCAGAATTTATACTGTAGGGATGGTCATTTATTCAAACTCAAATGTAAATATTCTAATATTTTGAGATACAGATTTTTGACTTTCATGAGCTGTAAGCTCTAATCATCAAAATGAAAAGAAATAAACATTTGAAATATATCAGTCTGTGTGTAATGAATGAATATAATATACAAGTTTCACTTTTTGAATGGAATTAGAGAAATAAATCAACTTTTTGATGATATTCTAATTATATGACCAGCACCTATATATATATATATATATATATATATATATATATATATATATATATATATATATATATACATATACATACACACACAAATACATATGGGTCGCGACAATTTAAAAAGAAAAAATAGGGTCGCTCTGAAAAAGTTTGAAAACCACTGGTTAAGAACAAGGAAACAAATCAAGTGTGAGCCACACTTACTTCAGCTTACACTTAATTAAAAAAAATAAATAAATAAAAACTGTTAGACAGTTGGAGTATTCTGCTCATGCACATGCTTTGTACATTCTGTTAATAAAACCAGGAACGTTTTTATAGACATCTTATTAAAACATTAACCACTCTTGGTATATTCTCATGAAATGAACTTATGAGAAGAGTGACATTATAAAATAAAGTTATATACAGGCAAGTTATAATTACATCTCCAGTGTACTTTACATAAATATCCACCAGAACCATTTATATACTGTATCTGTCACACATTTGTTTAATACTTAAAAAGTCAACAAATGCACAAATGCTCTTCGAGCATATGCTTTGAGAGTACTATACGTGTCAAATGAAAAAATTGAAGATACTCGTAATGTAACCTTTTGCACTTTAAAGTTTGCTTTAAAAGAAGTATACAATTAGCTAGATATTTAAAGCAGAAAGTCCGCATTACAGGAAACAGCACGTATTTAAAGGGGTCATGACATGAGAAATTTGCTTTTATCTTTTGTCATATAAGAGGTCTTTATACCATTAAAACATTCTGCAAGTTTCATAGCTTAAAATGTCCTCCTCATTATAAACAAAGCATTTATTTAATCAAGCTCCAAAAATGTCCCAGGTTACGTATGTAACCATGGTTCCGCGAGGGAATGAAATGTTGCGTCGGAAAACACAAGGGGAACGCCTTCAGCGATACCATGCTCTGAATCATATGTGTAATCAGTCCAATCGATGGCAGTTTAGAATGACGTCTACTGCAAGAGTGGTGAGATAAATCACTGCTGTGGCAGTAATTTCAGGTCAACTTGAATGCCCCCCTACATTTTAATAGAAATGGACCCAAAGGAACGCCGCAGCATGGTACAGAGGGAGGTCCGCAAGGCAGAGGAGGAAATTCAGCATTTGTAACCATGAAAAAACAGGGCAGCTGGACAAGGTGGGAGGGCATACGAGAAAGGGCCCTGACATGGCAGGACATTTGGATCATGGAAGGACACCAGATAAAGTTCTTGATATGTTCTGTCTACGATGTGCTGCCTACTCCATCAAACCTCCATATTTGGGGGATGGCAGAGTCCCAGCTGCACATTGTGTGGAAACCAAGCCAACCTTGAGCATGTGCTCTCAGCATGTCAGTCAAGTCTGGCACATGGGAAATTCCGGTGGGGTCATAAGATCCTGTCTTAGTTGGCAGATGGTGTGGAACAGGCAAGGAAAAAGGTTAACCTTTCCAGCGGACACCACTTTATTCAGTTTGTCAGGACAGGAGACAGCACTGCAGCAGGACGGAGAAGTAGAGGGGTCTTGGCCTCAGCAAATGACTGGGTGATGCGGACAGACCTGAAGAAGCGGCTAAAATTCCCAGAGAAGATAGCACACACCATATTGTTCTCTGGTCATATAGCACACACCATATTGTCCTCAGAAGCGATGCCACTGGCTCACAGTTGGTGCAGGGCTAAGTACCTGTAAAGGTGGGCCAGTTGCGATGGCCTCATCGTATTTTGCATACATATATAATACAGCTTATACAATGTAAATTGCCTGAAGTGACTTTGCAGTATTAACAGTAAAGTAACAGAATTAATGATGCCAACTTCATCAAAAAAGAGACAATTCGAATTCCACTATAAGTCAGCTGTAGCAAGACAGTAAAGACTATTCAGCTCAATTACGATCAGTAAAAATTCAACTGCATGCAATGATCAATGATCAAGTTTAGTTTAGCTATGGGCAGCTCTACTAAAAATGATGGAAATTTTGTAGGGGGAATTCACTGCCGTTGTAAGTTGTGCTTTAATTATAATGTGGAAGACCAGATTAACCAACTGAGGAACCGCATTAGTTCGGCATTACATCTGCATTTGTTTAAGAAATAGACTGCCATGGAGTTGTCCTGATGGAAGAAAAGCCTAGGAGGCCCATTCTTTCAACCATGGGGAAGTGGACACAACGAGCGAAGGGAGAAATCGCTGCTTCAGCAGTTAAGTAACACAATTTTATAATAAAAGCTGCTGTAGAACGGAGTAATGAAGTAATGTAATGCAGAAATGTAACAGGTGAAATATCAAGTACAGATAATACGGGCCATTTAAGGTATCCTTCTTCACTTGCCAAAGTTTGTAGTACTGCAGTACATGCGAAAGAAGATGGTTTACGCATGGCCCACTGCGCACACGTCTAAGAGAGAGATGCGGTAGCACTGATTATACTTGCTGATTTACTATGGCCTGAAATAAAGATAAAATAATTTCACCTTAAATCATTTATTGGATGAAGCAATTGTGACATCCACATAAAAATATTCACACGGTGGTTTAATAATATCAATAATATCATGTTGTGGGCTTACACAAAAAAGTATGTCATAAACATACTTTGTTGAAATCTGCCTGAAGATGCAGCGATGACGAAAAGTCATTTGAACAGAAGCATCTGATGACCAACTAATTTGAAATTCCAAAACATTAAATAAGCTCCCAAGATGGACTTGGTTTAAAAAGGTCTGAAATAGCTCAGATTCCTTAAAATGACCGGGTGTTAGGGCTGTCGCGGTTAAGGAATTTCCCTTGCGGTAATTTTGAGTGGTATTACCGCATATATATATATATATATATATATATATATATATATATATATATATATATATATTTAATCTGTGTGTGTATCTGTTACGATGTAAGGAGGTCATATTCAGAAACCAATCAAACCGAAACTAAATCGCGTTGAAACAGGAAGTGAAGTAAACAGAAGAGAATGACAAAATAACGGTCCACATAACAAAACATAAACCTGACAATAATTGCTGCGGTTGTTGCATTCCTCTGCGGTTATGCTCGTCAATAGCGCGGTATTGCGATATTGCGGTTATCGCGACTGCCCTACCGGGTGTGAAAACACCCAGACAGGCGGAGGTTCCATAGTGGTGGTGTGGGTTGAGGTTGATATGTGGGTGGCTGTAGAGAGGGTGCAAGATGATGTAGCTGATTTAGGTGGTGGATAGCTAGCAAAGGGTGGATAAAAGGCAGGCACTTTTGCGGAGGCAGCCTCATGCTAGGGCACTTCTGGAAGAAAGGTTATAGGAAGAAAGAGAGGTATGCAAAGAAGCAGCAAGAGCGGTTCCTTTTTGCTGAGGCAACCTCAGGCTAGGGGCCCCTTTGGAGAAAGCTAAGGAGAAGGAAAACGGGTGTGTTTTGGGCGAGGCCAGGTAAAACAGCAGTAGGAGCAAGTCTTGGGCAAAGAGAGTCTGTTCACTCTTAACAACTGCTTTAAAATTTGCTAATATATTAAAAAGCTCCATTTTCATGGCATGAAAATAGAAATTACCACTTTAGTTGACAGATCTGAAAAAGCTTGAAGCATAACAGATAGTCTTTTTTTTTTTTTAACAACAATTTACAAACCTGAATAACAACATGATATCACTTATCAATTCAACTTTCCCCCACCCTCCCACCCACCCACCCTTCCCTTGCGGTCTCTTTAAAACGGGGTACCTAATGGATAGAAAAGTAAAACATAAAACCAAAGCCACAGGAATCATAAAACATAAATTCCAGCAATCAAGAATGCGAAATAAAAAAATAAAATAAAAATACAGCATTAAGCATTCATTCTGAGTCCTGATCATTGTTTTGTGCAATATACTTGAAGATCTTCTCAGCAGCTATAGTCCAGATCTTTAATGTAGACATTTGTGCCAAGTTATTATTTCCTCATTTTCCGTGGATAATTCAAGCATTATAATGTCCCGAAGTTGTATCAACCACTTGTACATATCCAGGCTACGTGGTGGAAGCCAGTGTTACGCTAACAGTTTTTTTGCAGATGTTAAGCCGGCCAGCCAAACAGTTTTTTGTAGCTTTTTGTAGCTTTCTCAACAGAGAATCATCACTCAGTAACAATATAGAGGGGCTCACTGGTTTAGGATAATCAATCATTTTTGATAAGATATTACACACTTCACTCCAAAAGTTTTTTACTTTTTCACATTCCCACATCATGTGAAAAAAGGATCCGAGTTGTTGGTCAGGACATTTATCACAGAAGGGACTAAAGGAGGAGTCGATACGATGTCTTTTGAGTGGGGAGCATAACAGATAGTCTTTATATATAACGTTAAGATCTCAACTAGCAGAATGCAACTAGACAATTTGTTTTATTTAGAGATTGAACTATAACGTTTTTGTAAGAAAAATTCCACGTACGAAACATTAGTAAAGCATAGTAAATTGCATGTCGATATTTAAAGCAGTTCATCTCAATTCAAATGAGCTTATGCACAATATAAAGCGATTTATAGCTCTTGAGAAAAAGTTAACGGAGTGCTAAAACATTCTATTGGTCTAAAGCTGTGATTTCAGGGATCCGGTCGCATTGCAATGATGGTTGAAAACATAATTTGAGAAAAAAGAACTTGATCTAGGATAGAGTGGGAGGGAACGATATGTAGGGACCAATCGGCCACTGTTTAACAGTTAGAGCACATTTGGATTGGATCGCTCGCCCAGATTGATATGTCTATCATTTACTGTACGCTGTAGAGTAGGAGCGCACGGATGCTTTTATTTTGATTATGTGGTCAAAACGCACATGCAATAGTGAGGGGGTGTTGATACTGTTTCCTATGAATTGGCTTTAAGAATTTTTTTTTTTTTTTTTTTATACTGAACTGGCATATGATTCTGGTCTCTCTTCTGTTTTAAATAGAATATTTAAATCAATATGTTTGTGATGTTACCGCCTCTCCGTTCTTAAGTTGCCAGGAATACATTCCAAGTATAATACACATTAGTAAAATGATCTTTTTAATTTTTATTTGTCTATATACACATTAAAAAAGTAACCCAAAACGGCTCTGTAATTTTTCCCGCGACTGTATTTTCAAAATAGCCCACTTGTGCCGTTACCCTGGCAACACTGGTTCACTGTACCCTCGTCACACATGATAGATAACCTTCCGCGCTGCGATGATGGGAAGAAGTTGGGGTCAAACCTTATCAAGCGATTAATTTGCGTTAAAAAAATATTAACGCGTTAAATTTTTTTGATTAATCGCATGCATTAACGCGTTAACGTTGACACCCCTAGTTATATTTCAATTTCACAAAGAAACGTGCTGCATTTTATCCAAGCAATAATAAAAGGACACATTTAATTTATAATTTGTCTTAAATCTCATATTGTAAAAAAGAAAATCGTGAATCGAATCGAATTACAGGAAATAAACACGAATGAACATGAGAAGGTATCTTGTTTCAACAGAGGAAAGGTGCCAATGGAATTTTTCAAATTCAAGTCCACAAATGTTAATCTGTTCTCCGGTCTGGTTTGTTTGTCAGTCAAAAACGGCAGATTCAGCATTATGATTGGTCAGATCATCTGTCAATCAAGCTCCCTGCAAAGGGTCGCCAACATAGCCCATGACGTCACAGGAAGGTGTCCGGAAGTATAAGAGGGCGTCTGCAGAACATGACACCAACTTAGTTCTTTGTTGGAGACGTGAAACAAGCAGGCTGAAGGCATGGCAAGGAGACGCAGCGTCTCGTTCCCTCTCGGGGAATTACATACGTAACCAGAGATGTTCCCCTTCTAGGGAAACTGTGTCCTCTAGCGGAAACTATGGGGAACGAAATGCCAATATGCCATGCTGCGGCGCATGCCTGTCCACCTGGCGAGTGGATACATCTCTTCTATTACAAAACAGTCACCAAATATGGAACCTTGACTGTCAGACCTTTCCAATGATATGCGTTTTGTCAAAAAAAAAAAAAAAAAAAAAAATTATTTTCTAAAACAAACCACAACATCTCAGAGTCTATATGTTACCCTGGACCACAAAACCAGTCATAAGGGTCTTTTTCTTCTTCTTTTTTTTAAATTAAGCTGAATAAATAAGCTCTCTATTGATGTATGGATTCTTAGGGTAGGACAATATTTGGCCGAGATATATATACACAACTATTTGAAAGTCTGGAATCTGAGGGGGCAAAAAAAATCTAAATATTGATAAAACTTGCCTTTAAAGTTGTCCAGATGAAGTCCATAGCAATGCATATTACTAATCAATAATAATAATATATTTATGGTAGGAAATATGTTCATGAAACATGATCTTTACTTAATACCCGTGATGGGAATAACGGCATTATAAATAAACGGCGTTACAAATAAACGGCGTTACTAACGACATTATTTTTTTTCAGTAAAGAGTTATCAAACTAATTACTGTTTCCCCCGTTACAACGCCGTTACCGTTACTGACAATAAAATGTGGCGTTACTATATTATATTATTAGAATTTAATTTTTCAGTTCATCTGAATGGATGCGCAGTGTAGCTGTATTTGATGTACCATAAACTCTAGTGTGAAGGTGCACGACTCACCGTCGCTTTCTCTCACATACACGCACGCAAAGAAAGATACAGAGCAAGAGAGTCTTTCATAAAATGTGGAATTGACGAGCTACATGTAAACGATATTCTTGTATTTTCCTGTCAAAATAACGGAGTTCCTTTGGAATTCTTCAGCTTTTAAGAACTGCCGGTTTCTTTTGTAGTGGGCGGAACTAATGCGCAAATGACAATCTCATTGGCTGGCGCTCACATATTATCGTCCCTGTTTTGATTTCAGCAAATCAATTCGAGCAAACGCAGACAACGTGATTAATATTCATGAACCCAGCAGCTCATTAATCCTTAGTGTGTTTTATATTGATGACAAATATGCATTCATACTTGGTTATTCTAATTACTAAAGTTCTATCGTCATATAATATTCAATTATCATAATATTATATTATAATGCTTGACTGACTGATCCTAAGTGTCAGTAGATAAATAGTGTAGATTAATGTACAATGTTTTATAATAATAATTTATTCTTTTTAGTGTCCATTTCATAAATTTAACATATTTAATACTGGGGGCATCCAAAGTTATTTGACATTTGAAAAAAAATTTTTTTAAAGTAACGCAATAGTTATTTTCCCTGGTAATTAATTACTTTTATAATGATGTAACTCAATTACTAACTCAGTTACTATTTGTGAGAAGTAACTAGTAACTATAACTAATTACTTTTTTAAAGTAACGTGCCCTACACTGCTTAATACCCTAATGATTTTTGGCATAAAAGAAAAATCTATCATTTTGACCCATACAATGTATTTTTGGCTATTGCTACAAATAAACCCGTGACTTAAGACTGGTTTTGTGGTCCAGGGTCATATATACTGTATGTGTTTTTATATCTTGATTTATACCCCTAAAAGGGCAACATATCCCCTGAGATACAAACATTTAGAGACAGACTACAAAAAATGTAAGCATTTAATTCATAAAATTTCAATGTAAACCTAATAAGGTAATGCTGAACAAAAGCTTTTTAAACAGGTAAGTTCCCTCTAAAGTGTATATATGTGAACTAGATCGACTTTTATCAGAGGGTGAGTAGATTTCCCACTACAGGTGGCCATGCAGGTTTAAATGCTGCCTGTGAACTAAACAAAGAATGTATGAACAAAGTCAATATATCTAAATATAACAGGAAGCCAAGAAATGAGACTTACACTTTCCCTACCTCTCCCCACAGCCTCTCAAATATTTGTATCCCCAAGGATACGTCGCCAGTTAAAGGGTTAACATAAGGGTTCGGATATTAATATATAGAAAGAAAGAAAGAAGGAGGGAAGGAAAGACAACTGCACTACGAGTCCCACCGTAGAGCTCCGGAAGGAGCTGCTAGCCCACTCTGATCATGCAAAAAAAAAAAAAAAAAGAAAACATATCTTCCCGTTTGAAATTACACCTTTTGCATTGGCCAAACCAAACTTAGGTGGTGTGACATCTGCAGAAGCTAAAAGGCCTTTACATCTTTGACCCTATAACTCTCTTCAGTCTCTCTTCTGGTTGCTGTTCTTGTGGAAAAGACTGGAGATATCTGGTCTGACAGTGATGCCGCTGGACCTCAAAGTTACAAAAAGGCATGTTTGCAACTTTTTAGAGAACTCTTCCAACCACAAACGAGTCAGACTAACATTTCTGAAGTTTGTCATTCTTCAACTCGGAAGAAACTGTCGTAACTTCACCACCACTAAACTACTGAACCATCCAATGCATAGTTGATATAAAAACTGGATGACTAGTAATTTCCTACTGCTAAATTCTAAAAACAAACAAAAAAAAAAAAAAACAGAGGTTTTAATTATTGGACCAAAAACCTCTGCATGTAATAAACTAAAACACTGTCTAACACTTGATGGCTGCTCTGTTAATTCTTCATCATCAGTTAGAAACCTAGGTGTGCTTTTTGATAGCAATCTTTCCTTTGAAAACCATGTTTCTAGCATTTGTAAAACAAAATTTTTCCATCTTAAAAATATATCTAAATTACGACCTATGCTCTCAATTTCATTTATTTATCAAATGCGTTCATGACCTTAAGTTTAGATTATTGTAATGCTTTATTGGGTGGCTGCTCTGTGCACTTAATAAACAAACTCCAGCTGGTCCAAAATGCAGCAGCTAGAGTTATTACTAGAACCAGGAAGTATGACCATATTAGCCTGGTTCTGTCAACTCTGCACTGGCTCTCTATTGAACATCAATGCCATAAATGCCATGTGACTAATCACTTTAGATCTGCAGGAAAATTATGCTATTAAATTATTGGCTCATGGCGTATCATTAGACATTTTTAAAAGACCTCTAAAAACCTCTTTTGTCAAAATACAGATCATTTTTACTGGCCATCAATGAAGAAAGAACTTTGACATTATAGCTTCTACCAAAGCTAACAGGACCACGCTAACCAAACTGGACACTTTTGTCATGAGCCTCTTTAATATGTGCAAAAAGGATGAGATTATGATCGAGTGATGAGCAAAATGTATATCCCAATAAAATAGTCTTAAATTTTTTAGAACAGTTAAAAAAAAAACATAAAAACATAAAAACATTGAGGGTTCTTTGTCCAAAATAAAAATAAGCATATCAAACCTTATTTGCACATTCTTTTTTATTATTAGTCATGTAAAATGCATTAAAACAAATGTAGCAAAAATTGTAAAAAAAAAACCAAAACAAAAAAAAACAGATTTTTCTAAAATACTATTTTGCCAAAAAAAAATAAAAAATAAAAATAAAAATTATAATAATAATAGTTGAAATTTAAACTCTAAAAGGTCTGTTAATTGAACTTATTTTGTTTGGCTTTAATTCTGAAGCAAACTGCTCAGTTTCTCCACATACCTTTTATTGCTGAACAAGCATTATTTAGGAAAGTAAGCATTAGAAGCAGTCAATACGGGGGTCAGTTTCAAACCATGGATAGCAGCTTCCACATTTTCTTTTCCTTGGGGATTTGTGAGACAAATGTGTTTGTTGTTTCTCAGAACCGCATTACTTCAAAATGTATACTGGTTGTCAAATTTTAACCTTGAATTTTTTGTTTCAACCAATATATTACCCACCCATAAATAAGTAATTTTTTGTGTTTTAATGTGTGCATTAGACTTACCATCGCTGTAGCCGTGGGCAAGCAGGCCATCAGGCGAGGGGGTTTGATGGGAACGCGAGCCGATGGAGTCCAGGCTGTCGAATGAGTCGTTTCGCATGTGCCTCGGAGGGGAGAGAGAGTCACTGCGCTCGGACTCCCAGCAGTCTATGTAACCACTGTCCCTGATGCTTCGCTTTGGGCTGTCCCACTCCTCTGCTTCCTGAGAAACACACAAACAAATATAAAATATAACAAGTTTGCAGCTTAAGATTCCTCTAAGTGGTGTTTCAATATTGAAAAACATTTTTTAAAAAGTGAATGATTCATTCTCATTTATTTTCACACAATGACTTTCACAGAAGTCTCTCTCTTGTGACTGCTTTTGGATTTTAGATTCAAACTTTTGGCTTTTAGTTTTATCAACTGACAAAATGGATTAAACAATAACACATTAACAGATCTGCTTTTTCAATTGTGGAGAAAAAAGCTTGTGGTGCTTAAATTATTTCTGGAGACAGAAGTACAGATGAGTGCATCTCAACTTGTGGGTCACAGGCCTGTTCTGATAAACTTGAGGAAAAGCAAAACACATTGCGGTGCTAAATGAAAATAATATTATTAATATGATTTTTTTATTTTATGTTAAAAGTACATAACTTGTATATATCAATTCTATTTTAAAAAAGTATATTGCTGGATCATGATATGTAGTTCATGACAATATTAATAAAATTCAGTGATTGAATTGGATTGACGCAATATACTAAATAAATTATTGATACTGTGTTACTACTACACATACAATGATATTGTAAATAATACAAAACAAGTAAACAGTAACTAGTTGACACTCCAACACTTGCACTCCATGGTATTGCACATATTGCAACGTTGACTGCCACCCATTATAAAACAGGAAAAATAGGAGAGGATGAGGATGCAGAGTGTAGCTACTACTCCCCCACAAAATTAAGCAGTCTTTAAACACTTTTGTACAGTTAAACACTGTTTCCACAATAGACACAAGTGGCATAATGTGACAGAGACACCATTGTAATTAGTGATACCGTTCACAGTAGTGAACACACTCACCATGAACACACACCTAGAGCAGTGGGCAGCCAGTGCCGCGGCGCCCGGGGAGCAGTTGGGGGTTTGGTGCCTTACTCAAGGGTCTCACCTCAGTCGTGGTATTGAAGGTGGAGAGAGTGCTGGACATTCACTCCCCCCACCGACAATCCCTGCCAGACCTGAGACTCTATCTACACTCTCAGAAATAAAGGTACAGAAGCTGTCACTGGGGCTGTACCCTTTCAAAAAGGTACATGTTTGTACCTAAAGGGTCCATTTTGGTACTTTAAAAGTACATATTAGCAGAGGCGGACAATCCAGGGGTCAGAAAGTAAAAGTCCTGCCATATTTTTGTTCCACCCATGAACTCTGCAGCTGATTTCACCAGAGGAGGAACCAAGTCATTCCTTTCAAGTCACAAGCAAGTCTCAAGTCAAATCCCAAGTCCTCAAAGAGTTAAAGTTAATGAGATAATTAAGTGTCTAATTAAATTATGATTGTGCATTAATGATGAACACCTGCTATTATTGAGAATCACAGAGGATCAGATGTTGATGTTTTATTGGTTAAAATGATGCCACCATCATGGAGAGCAGTGTTTGCTTTAGTTGGGCTCTTGACCCTTTTAGTAAATCAAAGTAATTTGCTTTTAAGCAAGTGCAATATTGTTTCACAACAAACATTTGTGCATTGCTGAATCAAGAACTTGATGTAGCAGTTTAGTTTACACTTTCTGCTTTTAAATCATTTAAATGAGCATCATGAAGGTGTCTCGCATTGGTTTATTGAGTGATATTCAGCTATTACTGAATTTCAGGAAAAAAAAAGTCCTACCAAACAAATGCTACTGTAGTGATTACATATGAGGAAGAACAGCATCAGCTCAGGCTTTTAGACATGAACACTTATCATATGATCCTCAATGGTGGTGACAATAATAATTCATACTGCAGTGCATGATGGGAGTTTTTACTATGGTCTTACCCAGCATACATTGCAGCATGAAGAATTTTGTTGGTTGTCACCATTGTTGAGATTCATATTCTGGTTCATTATGTCTGCGTGCGTCTAAATAGCAGAAGAGTTTAAGTGTTTATATGCATTAAATACAGTCGATTTCAAATGAATTCATCATAACTATTAGAACAACAAGTTCCTTGCACGCTATTTCACAAGATTGATTTTTCAAAACCTAAACATACAACACAAAGAAGAAAAAAACAAACAATCAGTACAGCTGTAAAAGCATGGTTTCTCATTGTGCAGCCCTGATCTCTTTACTTTACAGCAACACATGTAATGCTGCAAAGAGCGATCTAACACAGGAGTCAAAGGCCAAGAGCCCAACTAAAGCACACACTGATCTCCGTGATGGTGGCATCATTTTAACCATTAAAACATTAATATCTGATCCTCTGTAATTCTCAATAACAGCAGGTGTTCATCACTAATGCACAATCATAATTTAATTAGACACTTAATTATCTCATTAACTTTAACTCTTTGAGGACTTGGGATTTGACTTGAGACTTGCTTGTGACTTGAAAGGAATGACTTGGTTCCTCCTCTGGTGAAATCAGCTGCAGAGTTCATGGGTGGAATAAACACATGGCAGGACTTTTACTTTCTGACCCCTGGATTGTCCGCCTCTGCTAATATGTACTTTTAAAGTACCAAAATGGACCCTTTAGGTACAAACATGTACCTTTTTGAAAGGGTACAGCCCCAGTGACAGCTTCTGTACCTTTATTTCTGAGAGTGTATTAGGCCTCGACTGCCCCTAAAAAAAAAAAGCCACGGACACTTCTCGGCATGCAGTCGAACAGCGTAGTCGGCAGGATTGTGGCATTATATATAAAAAGAGTCACTAAATGATTTATTGTACAAATTGTTTTGGTGAATGGAATTAAAATACTTGTCACTTGATGAATCAAAATCCCCACTACTGGCTCTTCCTGATTATAAGCATGGAGAGAACAAGCAAGAGCTGGAATGGATGAGGTGTGACAGATGAACTCGAAGAGGAATTGAGGTTTACAGGTGCATCTCAATAAATTAGAATGTCGTGGAAACGTTTATTTATTTCAGTAATTCAACTCAAATTGTGAAACTCGTGTATTAAATAAATTCAGTGCACACAGACTGAAGTAGTTTAAGTCTTTAATTCTTTTAATTGTGATGATTTTGGCTCACATTTAACAAAAACCCACCAATTCATTATCTTAACAAATTAGAATATGGTGACATGCCATTCAGCTAATCAACACAAAACACCTACAAAGGTTTCCTGAGCCTTCAAAATGGTCTCTCAGTTTGGTTCACTAAGCTACACAATCATGGGGAAGACTGCTGATTTGACAGTTGTCCAGAAGACAATCATTGACACCCTTCACAAGGAGGGTAAGCCACAAACATTCATTGACAAAGAAGCTGGCTGTTCACAGAGTGTACAACCAACCGAGAGAACTGCAGCCTTATGAGGTTAAGGCATCAAGAGCCACCACACACAGACGTGTCAATTAATTTGGCTACAGTTGTCGTATTCCTCTTGTTAAGCCACTCACAAGGTTCACAGACAACATCAGAGGCGTCTTACCTGGGCTAAGGAGAAGAAGAACTGGATTGTTGCCCAGTGGTCCAAAGTCCTCTTTTCAGATGAGAGCAAGTTTTGTATTTCATTTGGAAACCAAGGTCCTAGAGTCTGGAGGAAGGGTGGAGAAGCTCATAGCCCAAGTTGCTTGAAGTCCAGTGTTAAGTTTCCACAGTCTGTGATGATTTGGGGTGCAATGTCATCTGCTGGTGCTGGTCCATTGTGTTTTTTGAAAACCAAAGTCACTGCACCTGTTTACCAAGGAATTTTGGAGTACTTCATGCTTACTTCTGCTGACCAGCTTTTTAAAGATGCTGATTTCATTTTCCAGCAGGATTTGGCACCTGCCCACACTGCCAAACGCACCAAAAGTTGGTTAAATGACCATGGTGTTGGTGTGCTTGACTGGCCAGCAAACACACCAGACCTGAACCCCATAGAAAATCTATGGGGTATCGTCAAGAGGAAAAAGAAAACAATAGACAAAAAAGGTGCAGATGAGCTGAAGGCCACTGTCAAAGAAACCTGGGCTTCCATACCACCTCAGCAGTGCCACAAACTGATCACCTCCATGCCACGCCAAATTGAGGCAGTAATTAAAGCAAAAGGAGCCCCTACCAAGCACTGAGTACATATACAGTAAACATACTTTCCAGAAGGCCAACAATTCACTAACTTGTGAAGTATTCTAATTTGTTGAAATAGTGAATTGGTGGGTTTTTGTTAAATGTGAGCCAAAATCATCACAATTAAAAGAACCAAAGACTTAAACTACTTCAGTCTGTGTGCATTGAATTTATTTAATACGAGTTTCACAATTTGAGTTGAATTACTGAAATAAACTTTTCCACAACATTCTAATTTATTGAGATGCACCTGTATATAACTATATTGCGGTGACTGACATGCACTGGCGCTTAAAGTGCAGTTCTCTGATTTAAAAAAAAACAACAGATCACAGCTCAAGTCAGCTCTTTTTCAGTTGGCTGTGCTGTGTCACCAAAACACAATCCAGCCTTTCATTAAAGTCCTGCAGCACTGTGACTGAACCCAGATCAGTCCAGGATTTGTCTGTTTGTGACTATCTAACCAGATGGGGAAACACTTTTCATGCAAAGGACACATGACATGATGGAAAAAATAAATTGCAGTCCAGTGACATCATTGGCTGTGTCACATTAAATGCGTGATAAAGTCTTTTTCTACACAATTAGACAAAAATAAATAAATAAATGTTAGTAAGACATCAGAAAATGAAGACCACATAATTTTTAGGGTCCATATCATTTTAGATTATTTTTTTTAAGTTAAGAATTTACTACTTTATCTACTGCACAAAACAACCAATACATTGTTATATGGCCCAATGATATACACAGAGATCATTGTATTCCCTGAAGATCTACAAAAGATATCAGCCCTGGTTTAGTGCAGTGATGTAAGCCCATCTGAAGAGACCCTAAACACTCTCTTCCAATAATGACCTCAAAGATTGATGGACAGAGGTGGAGTGATTTTCTTTAAGCCAAGATACAGCACTCATTCAGAACCCAACCCAAATCAGGCTGAACTTGTTTTATACTCAGATATTTAGCTTTTCTGAAGAAAATATGAGTGGTGCTTTCCCATAGAAAATTACAGGGTGTTGTGGTGTTGCTAAGCAGTTGCTAACTTATTCTGAGGTGATTAAATTGATCATTATGTGCTGAAGTGAATTCCTTTGTAAAATCCACTGGGACGGACCGGCCATATGGAGCACTGGGACTGCAGCAGCCATCATATTATATACAAGTGTTTTAATATTCCCATTTAATATTTCCAATTTCTCTTTCCAAATTATTCATTCACAACCAGTACTTCAACACTACACGAAATACACTTCACTTCCAACCACACAAAAGAGATGCAGCTGTGCACAGTGCTGGTCCAAGACTTCTGGGGGCCCTAGGCAAAATTTTGTCAGGGGGCCCTTTCCGTGCATTTATAAATCACTGTCAACAAACAAAAGTGAGTTGAAACAGTCAGTAATACAATTAAAATAAATAATATAACAAACAATATATTACAAATACAATAGAAAAAAGATACAAATAAAATAATTCAGCCTGCTAAAAATAGCTAATAGCCTACTATGCAAAAACTGAATAAAGTAATCAAATGTAAAAATAAAACACTGCACAGTCTTCTCCACATGCATTAAACATACACTGATTCTTATTAAAGTTATTCAGTTATTTAGTAAAGAGCAAAAGGTTTATTATTTTCTTACTTCCAGACCAAATGCACAGATCTAATTTACTGATATTTGATTACTTTCTCACCTGTTTATATTCACTGAAGACATAACCGACTGCTTTTGATATATATTTGGTGTGTAATTGTCCATTTAAGCACATAGCTAAAGCCTAAAGTAACCTTTACTTGTGCGTGTTTCGCTCCATCTCGGATTACACACACAGAAAGCCACCAGGGAGTCTATTCACAGCTCAATACGCTTTTAACTCTTATTTAGTATTGAGCACATCCGGTGGGAGACTGTATATTATGACATGATACATGATTTGACTAATTTGGATTTTATGTAGGAAGGGTGACAGCGCACGACTTTAAAAGGAAAGGAACATAATTCAGCGTCATGTTTTCATAATCGCCGGAAGAATAAATAAAAAAAATCACATAGCCCTATTCATTAAATCATTGAGAGCAAAGAGGCCCTTTGGTGGTTGTGTACTTTGTGTATAGGGAGGACCGATTGGAACAGAGAGAAAATTAAACTTTATAAAGCAAGAGGTTAAATTATGTGTCTGAACAGTAAAATGCATTAAGAAGAATGTGTAAAAAGAAATTGGAAATTATCATTTTAAGAGGTCTAAAATTTAGGGATGAAAAAAAGAACATGCAGACACACATATATCCACACACATGAAAGAATGAAACAGGACAGAACAAACACCCCCAAACAAGATCTATTGCCAAGACCTATGCACTGCTCCTGCTCTGAAGAGCCATGTGAACCACATGTATTACTATCTGTGTGTGCCTGGACCTACCACACCGACCGGCTTAACGCTAGTGGCCTATGTGAGTCTTGGCTACCATGCCAACCGGCTTAACACTAGTGGCCTATGACTATGTGAGCCTTGGCTACAATGCTGACTGGCTTAACAATAGTGACCTATGACAATGCGTGCCTGGGCTACTCTAATTAGATCGCAGTTTCATTTTGCAATCAATGGATACCGTGCATTTAAGCAAAGCGACTGGTTATATCGACTGTTGATTAATTGTGACAGTGTTTACATTATTCTGTTTATATTGTAATATGTTGTAGACGGTTATAAGAGTGCATATTATCTTATTTCTTTCAATCAGCCGCCAGCCGTAGTAAGCACAGACTGTGATACATAGAATCTCTGTATTTCGGGTTTGCTCATCTACCTTTTTCCTACGCCCCATGATACTTTGTTCAAATTATGAATGAAAGCAAAATAATCAATAAAGTACTTGAAACTAATATATATATATATATATATATATATATGTAATATCAATCAAACTGCAAGTAATAATAACTAAACAAAAGCAGATAACTCCAATAACTAAACAAAAGCAGATAACTCCAGTGTTTTTTTTTTGTTTTTTTTTTGGCAAAAGCAGATAACGCCACATTTCATATTTCAGAGTTAAGCAAAACAAAGTAAACAAAGCTTTGTAAATGCTAAGTTAGCGGATATGGGTTCTAATCCGCCCTCGAATAGTTTTTTTTTTCCTCATTAAGTCCAAATGTGTTCATTGTCACACACTGGTAAGGAGGCAGACAGGTAGGTGTACATCAAAAAGGGGTTTTATTTAAAGAGAACCAAGGTAGGGCTTCCAACAGAAGAGAGTCAACAAAGGGAATACTGGAAGTAGAGTAAACAGTCTAACTGAAACATAACTTGCTTAGTTCATCATAGGAGAGGAGTTCCAGGCGGGAGAAACAGACAGGTAGGCATCAACCAGCGTTATGGGAGCTTGCAACCTTGAGACCAGCCGATGAGTGACTGAGGTGAGTGTGCTTATGAATGGTGGTGGTAAGTGGTTGTAGGTGTGCGTGATTAGTACTCTGGTGATTGTGAACGGGTGTAGGAGGCTGCTTCAGCTGGTGATGCGGGTGATTCCGTGACATTACCCCCCCCCTCCCACGGGCGTCTCCCGACGCCCGAGATCGACGGCGAGGACGGCCGCGCCCCCTGGGAGCGGGGCGATCAGGGTGGGCTTGGTGGAAGTCGTGGATGAGGGATGGGTCCAGAATGTCATCCTTGTTTGCCCATGATCTCTCCTCGGGACCGTACCCCTCCCAGTCTATGAGGTATTGAAGCCGGCCGCCCCGCCGTCGTGAGTCGAGGATTTCCTTGACTCTATAGATGGTTTCGTTGGAGGCGACCTCGGGTGGAGGAGGGGGTGTCTCGTGCTCTGTGGATGGAGGGAGAAGAGGATTAATGAAAGGTTTGAGTAAGGAGACGTGAAAGGTGGGTGAGATCCGATACCGCTCAGGCAAGTGGAGTCGGTAAGTGACCTCGTTGATGCGCCTTGCTACCGGGAAAGGACCTATGTACCGGGGACTCAGCTTCTTGCAGGGCAGCCGGAGACGAATATCCCGGGTGGATAACCAGACTCGTTCCCCGGGTTGATAGACGGGATTGGCAGAACGGCGGGCATCTGCATTGGTTTTGTGTCTCCGTACTGCCCTCTGGAGATGGATGTGAGCTGAGTCCCATACACTCTCGCTCTCACGGAACCAGTAATCTACCGCTGGGACTTCTGATCGCTCCTCGGTCCAGGGGAATAATGGTGGCTGGTATCCGAGGACACATTGGAATGGAGTGAGTCCGGTGGTTTCCTGGCGCAGCGAATTCTGGGCGTACTCTGCCCAGGGTAGATACTGGCTCCAGCTGTCCTGATGTTCATGACAGTAGGCCCGGAGATATCGCCCGATTTCCTGGATCCTCCGTTCGGTCTGGCCATTGGTTTGTGGGTGGTACCCGAAGGATAGACTAACCGTCACCCCTAGGAGGTGGAAGAAACTTCGCCAGACCCGAGAGATAAATTGGGGCCCCCTGTCGGAGACAATGTCTTCTGGAAGGCCGAAGTTCCTAAATATGTGTTGAAAGAGGGCTTCGGCCGTTTCTAGGGCTGAGGGTAATCCATATAGTGGGATTAGTTTGCAGGATTTGGAGAATCGGTCGACGATGACTAGTATGGTGGTATACCCGTTTGACGGAGGGAGGTCGGTGGCAAAGTCTACCCCCAGGTGGGACCAGGGCCGGCAAGGAATGGGTAATGGAACCAGTTTACCCTCAGGCAGGCGGCGAGGTGTGGAGGTGATGGCACAGACCGAACATCCCTTGACATACCGGCCGACATCCCGGGCCATGTTGGGCCACCAATAACGGTTCTGGAGAAGCGAGAGGGTTCGGTGGCTGCCTGGGTGTCCCGATCCCGGAGAGGTGTGGACCGAGTCCAGTAGGGTAAGACGTAGGTTGGATGGGACATAGCTCCTCCCTGCTGGACCTCCCGGCGGAGCAGGTTCGGTGAGAGTGGCGGCTTGGATTTGGCGGTCGAGTTCCCACAGGATGGGTGACAAGAAGACGGAAGGTGGCAGGATGGGCTCTGGTTCCTCTTGAGCCGGGTCGGGTTGGTGCAGGCGGGAGAGAGCGTCAGCCTTAACATTCTTACTCCCCGGACGGTATGAGATCTGGAAATGGAACCGGGTGAAGAACAGAGCCCGTCTGGCCTGTCTGGGGTTGAGGCGTTTGGCCTCTCGGAGGTATTGCAAATTTTTGTGGTCGGTGATCACGACGAAGGGATGTTGAGCACCTTCCAACCAATGCCGCCACTCTTCCAGAGCGAGCTTGATGGCCAGCAACTCCCGGTTGCCCACCCGGAGTTCTGCTCCGCCGGGGACAGTTTCCTGGAAAAGTATGCACATGGATGGAGCACGGGGGGTTCACCCCTCCATTGGGACAAGACGGCGCCCACTCCTAGGGTCGCGGCGTCCACCTCGACCACGAATCGGAGATTGGGGTCTGGATGTGAAAGAGCCGGGGCTGTGCAGAAGGCCGACTTGAGCTGAGCGAAGGCCCGATGAGCTTCTGGGGTCCAAGACAGAGATTTGGCCTTCTGCTGGAGGAGAGAGGTAAGAGGCGCGGCTAGCTGGCTGTAATGGGCAATAAATTGACGATAGAAATTGGCGAACCCCAGGAATCTCTGCATCTCCTTTATGGTCGTGGGTTGAGGCCAATTCTGAACTGCTTCCACCTTCCTCTGGTCCATTTGCACTCCGGCAGGGGTGACGATGTAGCCCAGGAAGTGGATTGTGGACTTGTGAAACTCACATTTCTCGGCTTTTAAATACAGGTGGTGTTGACGGAGGCGTTGGAGCACTCGGGCGACATGACGACGGTGTACCTCAATGTTAGGTGAATATATGAGTATGTCATCTATGTAGATGAGGACGAACCGGTTTAGCATGTCTCTGAAGATCTCATTCATGAAGTTCTGGAAGATGGAAGGTGAGTTGGATAGCCCATACGGCATAACCCGGTACTCGTAGTGCCCGGTGGGCGTCACGAAGGCCGTCTTCCATTCATCACCCCTGCGGATGCGGATGAGTTCCTGAGATCCAGTTTGCTGAAGATACAGGCCCCGCGCAGCTCCTCCAGGGCGGCTGGGACCAGAGGAAGGGGATAGGCGAACTTTACCGTCTGTTCGTTGAGAGCACGGTAGTCAATACAGGGCCTCAGGCCTCCATCTTTTTTGGCCACAAAGAAAAAGCTTGACGCTGCGGGTGAGGTGGATGGACGGATGAACCCCTGATTCAAAGCCTCCTTTACATACTCCTCCATGGCTGTTCTCTCCGGGATCGACAGTGGGTAGACGTGTCCTTTGGGTAGTTTAGCCCCAGGCAGCAGGTCCACGGCGCAGTCCCATGGCCGTTGTGGAGGTAGGTGAGTGGCAGCATCCTTGCTGAACACGTCCTGAAATGACTGATATTCGGGGAGAATGGGTGTAACTTGGTGTGTCTCGGGGCTTTCAACGGTGGTGGAACAGAGTGAAAGGCTGGTACCGTTAGAGATGGGGACAGGTAGATCCTTTAGGCATTCCTGCTCGCACCCCATGCTCCACTTGAGAATCTCCCCAGACTTCCAATCGATGGTAGGTTGATGTTTGGAAAGCCAGGGGTGTCCCAGGATAACATCCACGACCGCCTCCTCCAGCACCAGTAGAGAGATCTGTTCCGTATGGAAGCACCCGATTTGGAGGATGATCTCTGGTGTCCGGTAACGCACTCGCCCCTTGCCCAGCGGTTTCCCTTGGACAGTGGTGATCTGGTAGGTGGTTTCGTTCCTGTGACGGGGAATCCTGAGTCCAGCAAGGGTGCGGGAGGAGATGAAGTTTCCCGCAGCTCCAGAGTCCATGAGGATTTTGACTGGGAAAGATTGGTCTTGATACCTGAGAAGAGCATCGACGTGAGACATGTGAGACACATCAGGAGCAATTTGGATGGTACTCACCGCTGGGCGTGGTGGACGAATGGGACAGGTGCGGATCTGGTGCGCCAGAGAACCACAGTAGAGGCAGAGCCCTTGGGTGAGTCGACGGGATCGCTCCAGGTTGGATAGATGATAGTTATCCGTGGTCATGGGTTCGGGCACTGGAGGTGAGAGGTTAGGTGTTGAGAGACTCGGGCAGCCTTCTGGAGGAAGCTTTCCAGTCCCACGGAGTCGTCGTAGATAGACATCTGCTGACGTAAGGCGGGGTTCAAGCCTCTGCGAAAAGTGGAGAGCAGGGCAGTCTCATTCCAGCCGCTGCAGTGCGGAACTGAAGCGTGTACTCGTGAATGGACAAATCCGCTTGCCGTAGTTTGAACAGCTCATCATGCACCGAGACCTCCGTAGTCGGCTGGCTGAATACCTCTCGGAAATGTTTGATGAAATTCTCCAGTGAATCAATCCTCGGGCTCTGCGAATTCCACAAGGCCTCCGCCCATTGCAAGGCTCTTCCCGTTAGTAGAGAGATAATGAATGCCACTTTCGCCCGCTCCGTCGTGAACCGATGGGGCTGTAATTCAAAGTAGAGAGAACATTGCAACAAAAACCCTTTGCAAGAGCTTGCCTCCCCGGAGAAGCTAGTAGGTCGGGCCATGGGACTGGTTGTCGGAGGGGCGGTGACAGGAGGTGGTAGAAGCGATTCCCGGAGAGTGTGAACGAGATCGGCGAAGAGCTCCGATGAGGAGGTGCTCCCAGGATCCATGTGAACCTTCGTGCTCGTATATATCTTCAAAGGGCTGGTCTTCTGTCACACACTGGTAAGGAGGCAGACAGGTAGGTGTACATCAAAAAGGGGTTTTATTTAAAGAGAACCAAGGTAGGGCTTCCAACAGAAGAGAGTCAACAAAGGGAATACTGGAAGTAGAGTAAACAGTCTAACTGAAACATAACTTGCTTAGTTCATCATAGGAGAGGAGTTCCAGGCGGGAGAAACAGACAGGTAGGCATCAACCAGCGTTATGGGAGCTTGCAACCTTGAGACCAGCCGATGAGTGACTGAGGTGAGTGTGCTTATGAATGGTGGTGGTAAGTGGTTGTAGGTGTGCGTGATTAGTACTCTGGTGATTGTGAACGGGTGTAGGAGGCTGCTTCAGCTGGTGATGCGGGTGATTCCGTGACATTCATCAGTGATGGAATATCAAGTGCAGGGACATGTTTGTGTGCATTTTAGTCCCCACATCAGTTAGCAATAGACTGAAGCGCTTGTCTGTGAACTAGCCGCTGACACTGATGACAGCGGCAATGAGCACTCAGCATGATTTTAAAAGCAAAACATTTCAGCGCCAGATCACCTCTTATTTAAAGGGGTCCTATTATGCTTTTTCACTTTTTGAATTTTTCTCAAGTCTTGTGTCTACTTTAATTTCTCCTTTTTAATTTTAGGAGAAACATCTGAAACACTACTGATTCTAAAATGAGACATATGAGAATCACAGCTAAGTCACATGAGCTTAGAAAGAGCAACCACTGAGCAATAAAATACTGGCAGGTGCAAATGCACATATCAGATTCATATCAGATTATTTTCCACATATGAACAAGGCCTGAAACCGATCTGAGAAAATCGGAATCCATGTGTGTGTTTTTTTTCCTGATTACACATTTGTGGGTTATATGCTGTCTGTGCCGTATCAGAGGAATAGCGCGTCTTTCGAAGTGACTAGCAGCCTTGTCACCTGACCTGAACACTGCGCACTGACTCACTAAAACGGGTTGTGTTCACAAACAACAAGGGTGCTTGTCGGTTTCTGCTGTAAAGCGTGAATTCACGATGTATGCCTTGACAGTAGACAATACCAGCTTTTGTGACAAAACATGCTTAGGGTTCAGAATTCAGAACGTGCTATATGTGGAGAATAACATAGGCAGTCAGTTCAGTTTTTTAAACGTGGCATTTATTGGTTTTGCAAATGAACTCATCATATATATATATATATATATATATATATATATATATATATATATATATATATATATATATTTGTAGTATTTGGATTTTATCTGCTGACCAAAATATATTCAAGTTACACTTATATAATGAATATGGGCTTAAAGTCCACAGTGAGCTTTAATTTAAGGGTATTCCCATCACAATTGGAGGAAAGGTTAAGGAATCACAGCTGTTTAATACTGTATGTAGGCCTACCTCCCCCTTTTTCAAGGGACCATAAGTAATTGGACAGTTGACTCAAAAGGCATTTCATGGACAGATGTGGGCTAATTCCTTCGTTATTTCTAGAGATCGACCGATATATCGATTTACCGATATTTTCCCCAATATTTAAGCATTTTCCCATAGTCGGATATCGGTTTTGTAATATCGGATTCACCAATAAATGCTGCCATCTTGTGGGTGTTTTGAGAATTGACCTATCGGTAAGCCTCTCCCCTCAAACGCAGACTAGCCAATGGCAGTCGAGTATCAGTTGCACTGGGAGCGGAACTCGGACATCTTTAGGTTTCAGCGCCATAGAGAAACATTGGCAGATTCAAAGCTCGCATCGGTTTTATGGGGTTTATGCTTCAAAAATGGAAAAACGATGTGCCTGGGGTACTTGTAACACTGATTCCAGGTATCCTGAGAGGATGGGCAATATAATTAATTTTTTTTACATTTCCTGAATCCAAACAAAACAGAGCAAAATGTCCCCAAGTATTCACCCCAATAAAAATGAAGACAAAAATGTTCATTTTCACGTTCAACATTCACAGAACGGACCGTTCTCACATCTTGTACAGTGTAGGTCAAAAACACAAAATAGCGCGAATAAATCGTGCGTAGTTGGCCGCTTGAACATTTTGAGTTTACTCTCATTCGCACGTGAAATTCACTTCACACAGACGCAAATTCGCTGCCCTGATAGCACACGTACATCTCGGAGACGTCTATTTGACGTCTGCATTTACATCTGCAAGACGTATTTTTTAGGGTGTTTGCTCATCTGCAATACGTCTATAGGACGTCTCCTTTTAGATGTCAAATAGACGTCTATTAGATGTCTTTAAGATGTTAATGATTTAGAATGTACAGTGGGGCAAAAAAGTATTTAGTCAGCTACCAATTGTGCAAGTTCTCCCACTTAAAAAGATGAGAGAGGCCTGTAATTTTAATCATAGGTATACCTCAACTATGAGAGACAAAATGAGAAAAAAAAATCCAGAAAATCACATTGTAGGATTTTTAAAGAATTAATTGGTAAATTCCTCGGTAAAATAAGTATTTGGTCACCTACAAACAAGCAAGATTTCTGGCTCTCACAGACCTGTAACTTCTTCTTTAAGAGGCTCCTCTGTCCTCCACTCGTTACCTGTATTAATGGCATCTGTTTGAACTTGTTATCAGTATAAAAGACACCTGTCCACAACCTCAAACAGTCCAACTCCAAACTCCACCATGGCCAAGACCAAAGAGCTGTCAAAGGACACCAGAAACAAAATTGTAGACCTGCATCAGGCTGGGAAGACTGAATCTGCAATAGGTAAGCAGCTTGGTGTGAAGAAATCAACTGTGGGAGCAATTATTAGAAAATGGAAGACATACAAGACCACTGATAATCTCCCTCGATCTGGGGCTCCATGCAAGATCTCACCCCGTGGGGTCAAAATGATCACAAGAACTGTGAGCAAAAATCCCAGAACCACACGGGGGGACCTAGTGAATGACCTGCAGAGAGCTGGGACCAAAGTAACAAAGGCCTCAAATCCTGCAGTGCCAGACGTGTCCCCCTGCTTAAGCCAGTACACTGAAGTTTGCTAGAGAGCATTTAGATGATCCAGAAGAGGATTGGGAGAATGTCATATGGTCAGATGAAACCAAAATAGAACTTTTTGGTAAAAACTAAACTTGTCGTGTTTGGAAGAGAAAGAATGCTGAGTTGCATCCAAAGAACACCATACCTACTGTGAAGCATGGGGGTGGAAACATCATGCTTTGGGGCTGTTTTTCTGCAAAGGGACCAGGACGACTGATTCGTGTAAACGAAAGAATGAATGGGGCCATGTATCGTGAGATTTTGAGTGAAAACCTCCTTCCATCAGCAAGGGCATTGAAGATGAAACGTGGCTGGGTCTTTCAGCATGACAATGATCCCAAACACACCGCCCGGGCAACGAAGGAGTGGCTTTGTAATAAGCATTTCAAGGTCCTGGAGTGGCCTAGCCAGTCTCCAGATCTCAACCCCATCGAAAATCTTTGGAGGGAGTTGAAAGTCCGTGTTGCCCAGCGACAGCCCCAAAACATTACTGCTCTAGAAGAGATCTGCATGGAGGAATGGGCCAAAATACCAGCAACAGTGTGTGAAAACCTTGTGAAGACTTACAGAAAACGTTTGACCTCTGTCATTGCCAACAAAGGGTATATAACAAAGTATTGAGATAAAATTTTGTTATTGACCAAATACTTATTTTCCACCATAATTTGCAAATAAATTCTTTAAAAATCCTACAATGTGATTTTCTGAATTTTTTTTTCTCATTTTGTCTCTCATAGTTGAGGTATACCTATGATGAAAATTACAGGCCTCTCTCATCTTTTTAAGTGGGAGAACTTGCACAATTGGTGGCTGACTAAATACTTTTTTGCCCCACTGTATGTAAAACTGACATCTTACAGACGTCTGTCAGACGTTTATAGACAGCAGATGCTTTCCAGATCAAGAGATCTTTAACAGACATCTTGCAGACGTACGTGTGCTATCTGGGTGCTGACCCACTCCTCTACTCCATCTCCTTTCTCCTCTCCTTTAAATATGTGTCCCTCAGACTCTTCCACTTCTTTCTGCACACTTCCTCTGAATAAACACATCAACTCAATATGTAGCTTAACTTGAGTAAAGAGTGTTTTTTACAACTTACCAGATTGTCCGACCTCCTCACTCACTTTCTTCCAAGCAATATTATTTTTATTCCTGTTTCTATAAAAGTACAAAGATGTATTGTACAGCTCCGGGTATCCACATACAGCGACGATGATTTTGTCCAACAACATGTTGTTTCGGATTTCTGCCTCCGCTCGCTACGTCGTAATCACGTCACTACTAGAGCAAGCTCCTGATTGGATGTCGATGTCGTTTCGCGTGGCGGTGTGCACAACATTTTGTGTAGCTCCGCTTCCTAAGATGCACGAGTTCTCGAGGCGATTCTAGCCGAACATGCACGTCTGTGCTGGCATTTGTGTGAAACAGAAGCAGTTTGATGTTAATTTCAAACTCCACCAGGTGCAACTTTTAACGCTTTGAGGGAAAACAATGAATATTGAGTTTTGTTTTGTTTTTTGCAGTTTGTCCAAGGCTTTTTAATTCAAGAACGTTTTATTTTATTGTATCAAATAGAAAGAGAATTCATTTAGATAATATTTATACATTATTTGCTTAAAGTTGTCTTGTATTTGATGAGAAACAAACACAAAATCTTAAGGTTATTTTAGTCAGTTTGTACAAAAAGAAATTAATAATTCATCAACTCATTCATCAAGCGAGAAGTCTCTTCTCACTTGATGAAATGACGACTTCTCACCTGTGATTCCCGACGGTTTAGAGGACAATTACTCTTCGTTGCCCCCTGTCATTTCAAAGAATAGTACAACGGCGAACGCAACAAGTATAAAAGCGTCGTCCGTTTGGGAAGGTGCGTGCACAGTCAGCGGAGGCTCGCGAAGCGGAGCCAGGCGAAAGTCAGTGTTGCCAATTTAGCGACTTTGTAGCTAGATTGAGCTACTTCCCCACCCCTTTTGAGACTTTTTTCAAAAGTTTAGGGACAAATATAGCAACTTCTTGGACAAACCTTATCTAAGTTTTTATCTTGCCCACTGATCTATATTCATGTTTATATAAGCCCCTTTCCCACCGCTTTAGTTCCAGAACTAAAAGTACAGTACTAAAGTACTGGGACTATTTTGCGCGAACTATTTCCCAGTACCATTTAAAGGGTTGCATTCACACCGACAGTGGGTACTAAGAAATTACGTAAGCCGGTCGACAGCGACGTCATTTGTGCGTGGCATTCAACAACGAAAACAAAGAAGAATAACGTTAACAACAGGAGGATGGAGGACGCTGTGGTCGGAGCTGTGTTTTTGTTGTGTCTTGCGGGGTTCACAATAATGGACATGGAATGTCGACGTAACTTATACGTTAAGCGACTGAAAGATCGGAAAGAAGTTCAAAATGTTCAAAAGTGCCTGCACTTCAGCGTCTGTCCATCTATCGCTGTTCTCCATTCTTGCGAAATATAAGTTGATGCGATGTTTACACAGTATGTGTTTACACAGCGTTTTAAATCATGGCGGGTGAGGGTGTTTCCGTACGCGTTTAGCCAATCAGCGTACACTTACGTCACGATAGTTCCTATGGAACTGTTTTAGACCCTACTCTGAAGTAGGAGTTAATTTAGTTCCTCAAACGGAGTTCCGGGAACTAAAACAGTTCCTAGTTCCCGCGATGCGAACACGCCAAAAAGTGGGTAGTTCCACAATTAGTTCGGGTACTATGAAAAGGTTCCTGCGGTGCGAAAGGGCCTATAGATCAGTGAATTTGGCATTATGATGTTATCTAGTGACATTTAGCTACCAGTTTTAGCTACTTTCAATTGAAAGCAGTTGGCAACACTGGCGAAAGTATAAATCCCGCTTCATTCGCGCGAATCGCGCCGCAGGATGTCTATTCGCGTCTTTGCATTGACTTAACATGTAAATCACTTGCGTTTAACGCCTCATTCGCGTCTGGTGTGAACGCACCATGAGGGGAGATGAGACAACAACAACGGCGTGCACAGGTAGGCTACTTGATTTGCTGTAGTTAGTAAACTTTAACATAATAGTCATTAATGCACAAATTAGATGCATTACATAAATCTGATGTGTAGTTTGTGCAGCTTGGCTCTAAGAAATAGAGACGAACTCACAGAGTCTCATAAAATAATCCGTCAGTCTGTACCAATGAAGACGTAACTTTGCCTGAATTAAATATGTAGCCATGAAAGAGCACATGTTGGGAATAAAAGTGCTGAATTTAATTCTTTCTCTGTTGATATGCTCATCGTTAGTCTCGTGAAGTCGGAGTCACGCAGGCAATCCGTCAAGTCCTCTCCCAATAAAGACGTAACTTTGCATGAATTAAATAACAGGCCTACAACCATGAATGAGCACATGTTGGAAATAAAAGCGCTGAATTTAATTTCCTCTCTGTTGTCTGTATGCTCATCATTGGTCTCGCGATGAGTTGCTTTCATATTGCTGTTCACTCAGGGGGTCGACGCTCAGGAAATGCTTCAGACGGCCACCGCATGTTACTTTTAACTAGATTCACTTGTTTAAAACACCCTACATTGTATTAACATTTACTATATAATATTATTATATTTACTATATCGTGGGGAAGTCGTGGCCTAATGGTTAGAGAGTCGGACTCGTAATCTAAAGGTTGCGAGTTCGAGTCTCGGGCCGGCAGGAATTGTAGGTGGGGGGAGTGAATGTCCAGCGCTCTCTCCACCCTCAATACCACGACTGAGGTGCCCTTGAGCAAGGCACCGAACCCCCAACTGCTCCCCGGGCGCTGCAGCATAAATGGCTGCCCACTGCTCCGGGTGTGTGTTCACAGTGTGTGTGTGCACGTTGGATGGGTTAAATGCAGAGCACAAATTCCGAGTATGGGTCACCATACTTGGCCGTATATGTCCTTTCACTTTCATAACCATTATTTTGCTAATAAACATCTAAATAAATACATCTCTAGGCTATATAAATTAATTATTATCTCCGCGAGCGATCGCAGTTTGAGTAGCCTATAGATCAAGTAAATGCATAGATAAACCGCGCTGTCAGCAGGCATTTCATAATCTACAATGACAAAAACATTATGAATAATTCTGATATAACATGCCAGTTGAGAAATGCAATAAAATACGATGTTTTGTTTGTTATATTCCAATATTACAGAGAATATTATTCAGTGAATTATTATCCAGTTAATTATTCTTCATTCTTTAGCCTATTAAACAGCTTATAAATCTAAAACTGTAGTTAAAAATGAAGTTGATATGACCCGTCCTTTATTTATTTTCTCCATTTGAAAACATTAGATATTCTACATTTATTTTGCTTATTGTTAATATTAGTGTTGCTGCTGATGCTTTTTATAAATAAAATGTTTTTTTTTATTATTGTTGTAATATGAAGATTAAATTTAACGTGAAAGACTGTTCATTTTCAACACTTTTTGAAAGTAGGAAAAACCAAAGTAAAGTATGGATTTACTTCACTCAGTCATTTATTTACTTTATAACAGTAAATAAATATCGATTCTGCATATCGGTTATCAGGCACATAAACATGCAAATAATTGGTATCGGTTATAAAAAAATCAATATTGGTCGATCGCTATTTCTACATTAATTAAGTAAAAGGGCTGGAGTTGAATCTAATGGCGCTTTTCCACTGCGTGGTACGACTCGGCTCGGCACGGTTCAGAACGGCACGGCTCGGTTTCCGTTTCCACTGCAGTTTACTACCGCTTTAGAGTGGGCGGGATTATTCACGTGTCGTTATAGTCGCGCCACATCACGCTCTCGCTGGATCCGCTCCTCGGCTATCAATGAGAGGACAGCCTGTACTTCCTCGACTGACAACGAAACAGACGTTTTTTGGTTGTTAAAAGAAAGGTGCGCTCATTCAAAACAGTCGCGTTCGATCCTTCGCTGGCTGTGCTGATTTAAATCTAGCGGGTCTGTTGTGTCTAGTGCCGCAAGTTCAATGACGCAGGCAGTGACGATTTTCTCCGGCCAATCAGTGATCAGCAGAGTTTACACGTCACGTTTTGGTAACGGTATGGTTCGCTTGGAACCTCGGCCGAGGTGGTACTAAAAAAAGTACAAGGTACCAGGTACTGTACCCAGTGGAAACCCCCCCAAAAGCAAGCCGTACTGAACCGTACCATGCAGTGGAAGAGCGCCAGTGTTCAATTTGCATCATACATCATGCAGTCAAAAGAGCCCTCCATGCAAGTGAAACAGACAATTGTTAGGCTTCAAAATCAAAATCAAAACAAATCCATCAGAGAGATAGCAGGAACATTCGGAGTGGCCAATTCAACAGTTTAGTACATTCTGAGAAAAAAGAATCCACTGGTGAGCTCAGCAACATAAAACGGCATGGATGCCCACAGAGGACAACAGTGGGAGATGATCGGAGGATCCTCTCCATGGGAAAGAAAAACCATTTCACAACATCCAGCCAAGTGAAGAACACTCTCCAGGAGGTAGGTGTGTCTCTGTCAATGTCTACAATCAAGAGAATACTATAGAGAGCAAATACAGAGGGTTCACCAAAAGGCAAACAAGGCATAATTAGTCTTTGCTGAAAAAAAAAAGCCAGACCACTTCTGGAAAAGCATTATTTGGATGGCTGAAATTAAGATCAACCTGTACTAGAATGACGGGAAGAAAAAAGTATGGAGAAGGCTTGGGAACAGCTCATGATCCAAAGCATACAACATTATCAGTGAAACATGGTGGAGCAGTGTGATGGCATGAGCATGCATGGCTTCCAGTGACACTGGACTACTGGTGTTTATTGATGACGTGACAGAAGACAGAAAGCAGCTGGATGAATTCTGAAGTGTACAGGGATATACTGTCTGCCCCAATTCAGCCAAATGCAGCAAATTTGATTGGACGGCGCTTCATAGTACAAATGGACAATGACACAAAACATACAGCAAAAGCAACCCATGAGTTTTTGAAGGTAAAAAAGTGAATTATTCTGCAATTGCCAAGTCAATCTCCTGGTTTCAAGCCGATTGAGCATGTATTTCACTTGCTGAAGACAAAACTAAAGGCAGAAAGACCCACAAACAAACAACAACTGAATTCAGCTACAGTAAAGGCCTGGCAAAGCATCACAAAGGAGGAAACCCAGTCTCTGGTGATGTCCATGAGTTCCAGACTTAAGACAGTCATTGCCTGCAAAGGATTCTCAACAAAATAATAAAAAATGAACATTTTATTTATGACTATATTTATTTGTCCAATTACATTTGAGCCCCTGAAAATGGGGGGACTGTGTATAAAAATGGTTGTAATTCCTAGATTTTTATGTTATATTTTTGTTCAACACCTTGAGTTAAAGCTTAAAGTCTGCAGTTCAATTTCATCTTGATTGTTTCATTTTAATTATATTCTGGTGGCATACAAAGACAAAATTATGAAAATTGTGTCAGTGTCCAAATGTACATGAACCTAACTGTATGTGTTTAACTTTATTTTGTTGGTTTGATTGCTTCTTGTTGTCCTCAAGGGCAGTCGTGGCCTGATGGATAGAGAGTCGGGCTTGTAACCTGAAGGTCGCAGGTTCGAGTCTCAGGTCTGGTGGGAATTGTTGGTTGGGGGAGTGAATAACCAGTGCTCTTTCCACCCTCAATACCATGACTGAGGTGAGACCCTTGAGCAAGGCACCGAACCCCCAACTGCTCCCTGGGCCCCACTGCTCCGGATGTTTGTGTTCACTGCTGTGTGTGTGCACTTTGGTTAAATGCAGAGCACAAATTCTGAGTATGGGTCACCATACTTGGCCACATGTCACTTCACTTATCAGGTGTAAGTCTCTGGATGAAAGCATCTGCTAAATGTCATTTTATATGCACTTTTGGAATGCCATACTAATTTTTAGAGGTCGACAGATGTATCAGTTTTGCCGATTAATCAGGCACCGATAGCTGATTACTGGACCTATCGGCCATAGGCAAAAATCCATGCCAATAGTTTTCTGGGTTGTGTCCATTGCTGGAGCGGCTGAGAAGGGTCCATTGCCATTATACAGTATGAGAGCAGCCTCTAGAGGCGGAAATCACTGACACCTTGTGTTGTTTGTTTTGACACATGAGGCTGTGCTCTGCACAGTGTGGGAAACTTCAGATGCGGATTTAAATGCAGCCGACAGAAAATCCTGCAGCGCTACAGAGCGCCAATGACAGTTTTCCATTAAATTGCATTATATTTGTCACAAATCATTATTAATGTACATAATGACTTAACTTAAAATTCAAAATACACAATTTTCAGCAAAAGGTTTGTCTTTCTTTGGTTCTAATAAAGCAGTCCCTATGGTTCATTTATTGAGCTATAATATAGATCACACTTTCTCTTATTTGCTCTGTATTTTTAAACACAGAACTTCAGACTCATCTATGTCACATTGTTCATTTTGCCCATTTGGTGATTAAATAAACTTTTAGACTGCGCCTTGAAGTGAATGTGATGCGTCTGGTGTGTGCACTACCTGTTGTCCTAGATGAAGCACTGTGGTTTTCCCTGGTGTGTGACTAACATATTTTGTTATTTTGATTAGATAATCATCAAGTGTTATAAAATAGAAGAAAATAGCGTGTGAGAGAATACATACAATATCCATATGTAATATCAATGCTATGGCCTTTGTGTAGATATTTAAAGATGACCATCTTTAAGCATAACTGTTGAAATGAAATGGAAACACTTTACAATTAAAGTTCATTTGTAACATTAGGATTAATTAAATCTGTATAAGCATTGTTCCTTGTTAGAGAGTAATATTTTCAACATTTACCATTACTAATACATTTTTCAATTTTAAAATTTTATTTTTTCAATTAAAATTATTACTACCACTCACAAACCATGCATCACACACTATAGGCAGCGCAATCCTAACAACCTGCACACTTTGCCTATGTCTGCTAATACACTACTTTCTATTTCTATTGGTCTCTCGAATTGTCAGTCTGCAGTAAACAAAGCAGATTTCATTACATCTATTTCTAGTCATTCAAGACTAAACCTCATGGTCCTGGCAGAGACATGGATCAAACCAGAGGACACTGCTACTCCTGCAGCACTCTCCAATAATTTCTTATTTTCCCACACTCCCCATCTGACTGGAAGAGGTGGAGGTACTGGTCTGCTTATCTCTAATGGTTGGAAATGTATTCCTTTACCTTCTCTGGGTATTAACAGCTCCTTTGAATCACATTCAGTCACTATTACCCACCCTTTTAAAATCCATTTTGTAGTTGTTTATCGACCCCCAGGACCACAAGGTAACTTCTTGGATGAATTAGATGTGCTGCTCTCAACATTTCCTGAGGATGGTACTCCCCTCACGCTCACTCTCACCCTCCCAGCTATCTGCTATGGTTTCATCTTCGCTTCCTTCCCTTAAACATTTATCATCTTTTGATGCTAACAGTGCTACTGTCACGATGCTGCTGTGTTGGAGCGAGGAACGAGGAGCAAAGAACACCAAGACACAGGATAATTCACAAACAACAGTCTTTAATATTCCAACACGGGGTAACACAGGGCAGGCAGGAGACACACACGTAGCACAAAGACGTAAGAGACTCGACAAGGAAACATGGGGCAGGCAGACTACACTTTAAATACAGGGTGAAACGAGGGAAACTGTTGAGAGACACCTGGATTCAATGAACACAAACAACACAAGGGAAACTAGGTCACGGGAGCACATGGGGAGCAAAACACACACAGACAGTCCATGGACGTGACAGCTACTGATACTTTCTGCTCCACTCTTACATCTTGTTTAGACGCTGTCTGCCCCTTGTCTTCCAGGTCTGATGTTCTCCACAAACATCGTTCTAAGCTCAGGGCTGCTGAAAGGGTGTGGCACAAATCAAAAAATCCTACTGACCTTAATGTGTATCAGTCACTAGGGTTGTTCCGATTCCGATACTAGTATCGGAAATTCCACCGATACCACAAAAAATTCTGGCATCGGTATCGGCGAGTACTTGAACCCATGTACCGATCCGATACCATTTTCTTAGACAAGACCTATAGTTATGCGCGCTAGCTTTACTTAACGCTGCAAATATGAAATCAATTCTTCTTCGCTGCTCAGAATTCAAACACAGGAAGCTGTGCTGTGTTGCCACAAGCAACCACTATTTAGAGCAGCCAAGAAGTACAAACCGTTCTAGCACATTTCCAGTAAATAGTGTGAAGCGCAGGACTTGCCGTCGCTTTGCTTTTTTTCTCACACGCAGAGAGAGAGAGAGAGTCTTTTACATGTAGCGCGTCAATTCCGAATGGTATGTAAACGATATTCTTTGTTGTATTTTTCTGTCAAAATAATGGTTCCTTTGGAATTCTTCAGCTTAACTGCCGGGTTCTCCGGTAGTAGGCGGAGCTAATGCGCAAACGACAATCTCATTGGCTGGCGCTCACCTATTATCATCCCTGTTTTGATTTCAGCAAATCAGTTTGAGCCAATGCAGACAACGTGATTAATATTCATGAATCCAGCAGCTCGTTAATCCTTAGTGCGTTTATATTGTTCTTAGTAGAATTCATAGTATGATTATTATTATCTTATCAGTATTATTGATAGTTTTTTCCCCATTTTTACAGAAACACTGAATGACCAAAAAAGCACCACCACCAGTCCTAAGTTCAGTTAAAATGACTAATATGCATTCATACATGGTTACCAAGTTTTAATTCTAATTGCTAAAGTTCTATCAATGATACTTGATTATCATAATATATTTATAATGCTTGACTGACTGATGTTAAGAGTGTACTTTTTTCGAAACATTATATATTATATTTTTTGTTTACTCGCCAGACTATCTATGGTGAAGCGCACCATAAAATAATTGTATCAATTCATACATGGCTAGTAAGTATAGCTGTATAACCAGATACACAGTATTGGATCAGAACTCGGTATCGGCCGATACCCTGAGCCTAGGTATCGGAATCGGTATCGGGAAGGGAAAAAGGGTATCGGAACATCTCTATCAGTCACGCCCCTCTTCCTTCTCTGCTAATGTCTCCACTGCTAAAAGGACATACTATCACAACAAATTTAACAATTCGTCTAACTCTCACATGCTCTTTAAAACATTTTCTTTGCTCCTTTCTCCTCCTCCTCCCCCTCCTTCATCAACTCTAACAGCTGACGACTTTGCCAGATTCTTCATTAATAAAATTAAAACAATCAGTGCACAATTTTCCACACCACAACCTGTCAAGCACCTCTTACCAGCAAACTCGTACTCGTTCACATCCTTCACTCTCCGAGGCAGAAGTCTCCAAACTCATCCTTTCTAATCATCCTACTTGTACGCTTGATCCTATTCCATCTCATCTCCTTCAAGCCATTTCTCCTGCAGTTGTACCTGCACTGACTCACATCATTAACACATCCCTTCACACTGGTGTTTTTCCCTCAGCATTTAGACAGGCTCGTATAACCCCACTACTTAAGAAACTTACCCTTAACCCATCTCTTTTAGAGAACTACAGTTCCCTTCTTCCTTTTAATTGCAAAAAACACTTGAACGAGCTGTGTTCAACCTAGTCTCTGCCTTTCTCACACAGGACAACCTCCTCGACAGCAACCATTCTGGTTTCAGAAGTGGACATTCAACTGAGATTGCCTTGCTCTCAGTTGTTGAAGCCCTAAAAATGGCAAGAGCTGATTCCAAATCTTCAATACTTATCTTTCTGGATCTGTCCGCTGCTTTTGACACAGTTAACAACCAGATCCTCCTGTCAACCCTATTGGCAAAGGGCATCTCAGGAACCACACTCCAGTGGTTTGAGTCTTACCTCTCAGATAGGTCCTTCAAGGTATCTTGGAGAGGTGTCTAAGTCGCAACATCTAACTACTGGGGTGCCTCAGGGCTCAGTTCATGGACCACTTCTCTTCTGTCTACATGGCATCACTAGGTTCTGTCATTCAGAAACATGGCTTTTCATATCACTGCTATGCTGATGACACTCAATTCTACCTCTTATTCCATCCTGATGATCTGACGGTAGCTGTTCGCGTCTCAGCTTGTCTAACATACATTTCTTGCTGGATGAAGGACCATCACCTTCAACTCAACCTTGCCAAGACAGAACTGCTCGTGGTTCCATCAAACTCATTATTTCATCACAATTTCACCATCCAGTTAGGCACATCAATCATAACTCCTTCAAAAACAGCCAGAAACCTTGGAGTTATGATTGATGATCAGTTGACTTTCTCAGACCACATTGCTAAAACTGCCCGGTCCTACACATTTGCTTTATTCAACATCCAAGAAGATCAGGCCCTTTCTTTCGGAACATGCTTCACAACTCCTTGTTCAAGCTCTTGTTCTGTCTAGGCTGGACTATTGCAATGCTCTCTTGGCAGGTCTTCCAGCCAGTTCTATCAAACCTTTACAATTAATCCAGAATGTGCAAGTAAACTCCGCTTTAATCCCAAAAGACGCACAAAATCACTTTGACAGACTTTTAAATTAAATGTTCCCTCCTGGTGGAATGACCTGCCCAACTCAATCCAAGCAGTTGAGTCCTTAGCCATCTTCAAGAATTGGCTAAAAACACATCTCTTCCATCTTTATTTGACCCTCTAACTCTAGCACATTCTATTCTAATTTTATTCTTAAAAGAAAAAGAAAAAAACTTGTCCCTTTTAGACTTGCACTCTATTCATTTACTGCTTGTTTTCATAAAAAAAATTAAATAAAAAAAAAAAGCTTTTCTAATCTTTATGTATTCTATCTATGTCAGGATTGTGGACTGTCTTGTGTTGTGTTTTTGCTCCCCATGTGTTCTGTGACCCAGTTTCTCCCCAGTCGCATCTCCCATTTTGGATTATCTCCTGAGTTCCTTGATTAAAGACTGTTTAAACGTTTCCACGACTCCTGTGTGTTTCCTCCACCGCAAACTGTGACAATCTATTTGTTTTCTTTATATATATATATATATATATATATATATATTATACCATTAACAAAAGCAAAAAAGGCCTCTAACACTAAATATTATTTTTCTATTCTATGTTTTCTTTTTATTTATTATATATTTAAGCTGTAAAAACTATAAGAACAATAGTGAATAACATAATAGATTGTTAAAAGTGTGCACATATCCGTGTCTAACACAGTTGTGTATTTTCAGAAAACCAGAAATATTCATATTTCTTTGTTGGAATTTTACCATTGTCTTGTGCACAACTGTTTTCTATAATTATACACAAAAATGTTTACAAGAAATTGCACATTTCTTGTTACTAATACTAATTACAAAATGATTATGAATAATTATTGGTGGGTTCCCACTGCAAAACAACACAAAAATGCTACAAACATCAACACAATATTTTAGAAAAGCCACAGCAAATTTTTCATTTATTTATTTTTGTTTTGTGCCACACAAATCTAAAAAAGTCAAAATCCTGGTGGTACTAAGTCCAAGTCAAGAGCCCACTCTCAAACTTTATGATATTCTGGTCTCTGATTTGAGGATTCATGACAAACTAATAAATATGCTGAAATGTATCAGAATGATGTTCTGTTCTGTACATGCCACCAATTATATAAAATCACATTTCTAGTGTCAATGACAGATAGAAATGCAAGTGGTTTTGATTTGTTTATACCTTTCTCATCTGTGACAGCAATCCCTCAAACTTGTGCAGGTCCAGGGTGGGCCCGTTGTATGTGGTGCTGCTATTGGCTGCTCGGCCCAGCCAGTAGATGTTGATCAAAACCTAAAGGAACACAGTCAAAATATTCCTCAGTCAGTGTATCTTCTTATCTATACACTCACTCATTAACAAAGTGCCTTTATTTCTTTACAAACAGAAAAGCAGCACAGAAACAAATGTGCTACACTGTGATGTACACTCTAAAAAAACTATGAACGCAACAGTTTGCATCAGTATTTTTCTGTTCTGACAACTTCTAATGAAATTGTTCAACCAAAAATTACACTGAATTAGAAGAACAGCTATATTATGAAATATGAAATATTATCACAAAAAAAAAAAAATCTGTTTTATTTTATATTTTAAAATGTTTTTTTTTTTCATCTGATTAATTTTCAGCAGCCTTTACTCCAGTTATAAGATTAAGATTATAATATAAAATGACACTGAAGAGTAATGAAAAGAGTAATGGCTGCTGAAAATTCAGATTTACAATCACAGGAATAAATTATATTTTCAAATGATTCAAATAGAAAACAGTTATTTTACATTGTATTAATATTTCATAATTTTTACTGCATTTTTTTAATCAAATAAATGCAGCCTTAAATAGCCTTAGAGTGCATAAAAGACTTATCTCAAAAACATTAAAACAAGCTTACCAACCCCAAACTTTTAAATGGCAGCGTACTGTATATGATGTAATTGTGGGGCTTTCACAGCACTTTTGGATCTGTTAGAATATTTCACTCAGTTTTACATGTGAATGTTCCACTCAGCCCTCCATATACAGAGCATCTGTAGTGGTACTAAATAAAGAGCCAATCTGAATCCTACAGTGAAAGTATTGTTTAATATGTATAATAATACCCCTTCTTGACCCCGAACTTCATGATTACAAATCATCGCAAAAAAAGCAGAGGTGTTCAATCATATGTGTTATCATTCAGTGGTCTACAATCATATGTGTATTGAGAATAATCCTCTTATTGTTCCAGAAAAACAAAGGAAAGGAGACGTTTCATAATTTTGTGTTAACTGTTCTAGCTTAAATAAGACACACATTTGATTTACCTAGTCCTAGTGTAAAGAATACATTAATGTTAATTGTGCAAGTTAAAAATTCAAATTTAAGAATTTAATCAAACCTTGCCAACATAATGAGTTCTGAGATAATTTTGATAAGTTCTGTTGACGTAATAATCATGAATTATGAATGTAAATTCAAATTTCTGTTAACTGACTTTCTTAAAGGGATGGTTGACTGTTTTGTTTTTTGTTTTTTCTAGGCTTGATTGTGTTTATGGGGTGCAGTCTAACGTGTTAATGCTTCGTTAAAAAAACAAACAAAAAAAACAACATTATTTTTCACATAATTTACCTTTATTCCACACCACTCTGTTAATTACCTGCTTTTATGAAGCCCCTCCCTCAGAAATACATGATTGGTTAGGTGCCCCAGTGTGTTGTGATTAGTTAAACCGCCACTAGTGCGCATCTAAACGTCCCGCCCCTCCGCTCAGCTCTGTATTGTAAACAATAACGTTGTCTATATTTCTTATCAATCTGAGCCCGATTGAGATGCAGAGGATATTAGTGAAGAGGATCGCGCAGAACCTGTGCAAGTACGGCTCTTGATATGTTTGTTTGTTGTTGTCTCATACTTTTAGATACTCATACGCTGTTATTTGTAAATGCTACTGCTTCTGTTAGCTTTTAATATACGGTTTTATCCTGATTAAAGCTGTAATACAGTATGGCAACTGCACATGCATATGTATAACGCGCCATGTATAACGCTTCTCATAGCTATCTGAAAATAAGTGTATTCACTGAGCTGATGATCTGAATGAGAGAGAGAGAGATGCAGAGCAGGAGGATGCGAGGAACAGGATTAAGAACTGCTGCTTTAGAAAATAGATTTTGAAAGCTGTGTGTCCAATTAGAATTGTTAGAAGACAGAATCGCGATTCATATATGAATAGATTTTTACGTGCACCCCTAGTTTTCTCTTCCTCTTCTCTAAAGCATGGCCTCGCCCCCTTCGTTGCGTGTTCCCGGGGGCGGGCTTTATCTGGGTTCGTGACGTAACGGACCCAGGAAGTAAGTCGTTGTAGTCCCTACGAGCTTTTTTTGTAGGTATTAAACTGACAGAATTTTAAAAGACAATATCTCTGTTTGCATTGAACTTTCAGCTCTGCAACTCTGCAGATATTGTTTATGCTCAAACGGCAACATTACACACTAACATTACAAAAGTGAAATCGCACTGTTGAAGCCCTAAGAATGGCAAGAGCTGATTCCAAATCTTCAATACTTATCTTTCTGGATCTGTCCGCTGCTTTTGACACAGTTAACAACCAGATCCTCCTGTCAACCCTATTGGCAAAGGGCATCTCAGGAACCACACTCCAGTGGTTTGAGTCTTACCTCTCAGATAGGTCCTTCAAGGTATCTTGGAGAGGTGAGGTGTCTAAGTCGCAACATCTAACTACTGGGGTGCCTCAGGGCTCAGTTCATGGACCACTTCTCTTCTGTCTACATGGCATCACTAGGTTCTGTCATTCAGAAACATGGCTTTTCATATCACTGCTATGCTGATGACACTCAATTCTACCTCTTATTCCATCCTGATGATCCGACGGTAGCTGCTCGCGTCTCAGCTTGTCTAACATACATTTCTTGCTGGATGAAGGACCATCACCTTCAACTCAACCTTGCCAAGACAGAACTGCTTGTGGTTCCATCAAACCCATTATTTCATCACAATGGAGTAATTAGCTCAAAAATATATTTATGCTACAAATTATTAAGTTTCTACTGATACACATAAAGCAGCATTTGTGATATATATATATATATATATATATATATATAGTGGCATGGCACTGAAGAGTTTACTTACATTTTTTAACTTCTTGTTGTTGTCTGGGCCTCTGTGAGAAAGACCAAGAATAAGAAAGATGTGTAAGTGGACTCATTTTATATAACTCAATCATTTAGATAAAAAAAAAAAAAAAGAAAACAGGTGAGTAAGAAATAACACAAATTATCTTACTATCTACCTAAATTCATAAGAGAAAATCTTTTAATCTTTCAACATTCAAAACTTTCAAATCATCAAATGTTGGGGACCCTGCATGGAGTGTTTTGACTGGTGTGACTTGACTTTCAGCCTGCAGATTGCTCTGGTTTGGTGAAACGTGGTAAAAAAAATGTAAACAGTGACTCTCTGACCAGTCCAAAACTCATATTATAGGTGTCTGTGTGTCTCTCAGTTCATTTGATCATCTCTAGGCACTGACAGCTTCTGACATTTCAAACTACCTCTACCTCATGTGTCCAGATTTTTATTTTATTATATACTGTATGTATTATATATATATATATATATATATATATATATATATATTTTTTTTTTTTTTTTTTATTGTAAAGAAAAAGCGAGGGAGTGAGAGAGACGGCTAGATAAAGCAGCAGTAATTTCTGGTTTCCTTCATGTCTGTTGAATCAGAGGGCAGTCTGTTTTTCTAAGCTTTCCTCCTGGAAGATAGGCTTTGGTTGACACCACATGACAGATTCCAATACGTATTAGATCATTCTTCTGATAGCACCTTCAGTCTGTCTCTCTCCCTTCATCTGTCAAAAGCGTTCATTGTTTCCATCAACAAGCAGAGTGTCTACATACTTCAGTTCTGTGCTCATTTCATAGATTTGTCTATGATCCAGTGGAAAGAGTGATGATTGCGATATGAATAAAAGAGAGACAGGTATGGAAAAGCATAGGCCAGTACAGGTGAACAGCAGACATGCACACACACATGTAGATTTTCAGAGAAAAAAAAAAAAGTTCAGTTCAGAAATAAGCTCAGGAGGATATACTATATTTTTAATAGAGGTAGAGGCTAAAGGGTATTGTAATGGCCTTGCTTTTGTTTTAATATTACAGAAATGTTTTTTTTTGTTTGTTTTTTTTACATAATTATTAATGGCATACATTTTCATTAAACCTCTTTTATCAAGCAAACCAATTAACTGAAAATACATATATTCAAAAAATATATATATAAAACAATAAATGATAAAATAATTACTACTAATATAATATCAGCCTAAAGCAACATTTATCCTTACAATAATTTGAGCAATTTGAAAAAAATATACATAGTTGTCAAAAAAGGTGCTATATTTACTTTATTATTTTGGCACTTCTAAAAACTAAAATTCTTGCTTTGTGCACACAGTGATACTGTGCAACCCTACTTTTAAAAAGTTGGTTTTAAAAAATGCATAAATTGTGCCAAAGATGATGTAATGCAAGAATTAAAAAAACATGTTTTCTGTCTGGACCTTCAGACTAAATAACAATAATCTGGTAACATATTTAAACACCCATTTACACAATTGTGTAATTCTGAACTGCGACACTATGACACAAGTAAACACACATACACTAACAGAGAGGTTTCCAAAACATTCAGTTTGCCAAAACCTTGCCAAAAACCAATCCTATGAGCAAGACAATCTTTTTGATTTACTGTAGTTTCAGTGTTCTGTCTCAGAAAGACCTCTTCATGCCTGATGGCTTATCCCTCACTGAGAAGAAGTACCGCACTCATGAACTCTGAGTGGGACATCTGAGACGACAGACTGTGCAGTGGACAAACACACCTTTGTTTAATATCTACATGTTGTGGCTATGAGAGGAAAAAAAAAAAGAAGCAAAATGGAGGAAGTTTGTACACTTGAAGCCTTTTAAATGGCCCATGGAGACTACGTTTATCTAACTATCCAAGTGAGGACAAACACACACTTCTATTGTTTAATATAAAGCTAATTATATAGTGGTCAACTGATGGCCAATCCCAATATCTTAGACAGCAGGGTGGCTGATGGCAAAGACACAGTGCATATATTCACTATTCTAATCATATTTTTTCCAAACACATTTTACCAGTTCAAACCACATCAATCACAAAACCTACTATTATTTATTTATTTCATATATGTTATACAGGTGCATCTCAATAAATTAGAATGTCGTGGAAAAGTTCATTTATTTCAGTAATTCAACTCAAATTGTGAAACTTGTATATTAAATAAATTAAATGCACACAAACTGAAGTAGTTTAAGTCTTTGGTTCTTTTAATTGTGATGATTTTGGCTCACATTTAACAAAAACCCACCAATTCACTGTCTCAACAAATTAGAATATGGTGACATGCCAATCAGCTAATCAACTCAAAACACCTGCAAAGGTTTCCTGAGCCTTCAAAATGATCTCTCATTTTGGTTCACTAGGTTACACAATCATGGGGAAGACTGCTGATCTGACAGTTGTCCAGAAGTCAATCATTGACACCCTTCACAAGGAGCGTAAGCCACAAACATTCATTGCCAAAGAAAAGTGTGGAAGAAAAAGATGCACAACCAACCGAGAGAACCAAGGACTGAAGATTGACAAGCAAAATCGATTCAAGAATTTGGGTGAACTTCACAAGGAATGGACTGTTGCTGGGGTCAAGGCATCAAGAGCCACCACACACAGACGTGTCAAGGAATTTGGCTACAGTTGTCGTATTCCTCTTGTTAAGCCACTCCTGAACCCAGACAACGTCAGAGGCGTCTTACCTGGGCTAAGGAGAAGAACTGGACTGTTGCCCAGTGGTCCAAAATCCTCCTTTCAGATGAGAGCAAGTTTTGTATTTCATTTGGAAACCAAGGTCCTAGAGTCTTTAGGAAGGGTTGAGAAGCTTATAGCCCAAGTTGCTTGAAGTCCAGTGTTGAGTTTCCACAGTCTGTGATGATTTGGGGTGCAATGTCATCTGCTGGTGTTGGTCCATTGTGTTTTTTGAAAACCAAAGTCACTGCACCCGTTTACCAAGAAATTTTGGAGCACTTCATGCTTGCTTCTGCTGACCAGCTTTTTAAAGATGCTGATTTCATTTTCCAGCAGGATTTGGCACCTGCCCACACTGCCAAAAGCACCAAAAGTTGGTTAAATGACCATGGTGTTGGTGTGCTTGACTGGCCAGCAAACTCACCAGACCTGAACCCCATAGAGAATCTATGGGGTATTGTCAAGAGGAAAATGAGAAACAAGAGACCAAAAAATGCAGATGAGCAGAAGGCCACTGTCAAAGAAACCTGGGCTTCCATACCACCTCAGCAGTGCCACAAACTGATCACCTTCATGGCCACGCCGAATTGAGGCAGTAATTAAAGCAAAAGGAGCCCCTACCAAGTATTGAGTACATGTACAATAAATGAACATACTTTCCAGAAGGCCAACAATTCACTAAAAATGTTTTTTTTTTTTTATTGGTCTTATGAAGTATTCTAATTTGTTGAGAACAATTAAAAGAACCAAAGACTTAAACTACTTCAGTCTGTGTACATTGAATTTATTTAATACACAAGTTTCACGATTTGAGTTGAATTACTGAAATAAATGAACTTTCCACGACATTCTAATTTATTGAGATGCACCTGTACGTGCAGAAGCAGTATTTCCTTCATGCTCACAGCAGCAAGCCTGTGGTTGTATTGGCAGTAGCAAGTCTTGGTACTCACTCTGCAGCAGCAGCATAGCAGATCTATTCTGTCAAGACCAAACACATTAACATTACCATGTACTGTATATTACCATACTAAACTCTCCAAGAGTTGTCATGACCGAAATAGGAATCACAACATTAAGTGTCATGAATAGGGCCAATTTGACAATAAACCACGATAAAATTTCTGACAGCTAGTTTTACCGTTTCATACTGTATTATAATTATTTACATCTACATTTATTCATTTGTCAGATGAATTTATCCAAAGCGACTTATAGTTGAGGAATACAAGCGATTCATTATAGGATGGCAATAAACACGAGAAGTGTTATTATTATAACACTTATGCTTATCATTGAATAATATAATGTTATATAATCATCATTAAACCTGTATTTGATTACCACGATTTGAACTTATGGCAAATACTGTCCAGTATTTTATACCTGAAGAAGACTGACTGTCTTCAGAAAAGTTTCGATAGCATCTTCTATTCTTTTCATCGTACCTTTGTGCCTATTTTTTCCACCTCATTTCACTTTTTTTCCACCTAAGAGGAGGGAACAAGATGTTGCATATAGTTGATGCTTTGGGGGTTTCCCCTCCTTCCTCAAACCTACTGAAGCCTTATTAAATCTCTCAGGTAAAAATTTGCCCACCAATGGCATTCAAGTGTGCAAAACAGAGGCACTATATACGGCGGCACTGGATGCTATTGCCTCAGAATCTTTGACAGCTTTGATGAATGAAGACGATGACACTATCGCCTCGCAAAATTTATCCCTGAGGATATCTACAGTGCATCCACAGTGTGAGTGTCACTGCATTATTGCATAATGTTACAACAAATGGCAGGCCTGCCCGTGGTGTGCTATATATTGTTAATATTGGCTGTCGTACCAACAGCATTATAGTATTGATGTCTGACTCGGAGGCAATGCCGGTGCTGTCACTAACATAATACAAACGGAGTTATACCAGCAAGGGCACAATGAAGAGCAGTAAATGGAGCACATGTACATGAGCAGTAGAATAAAGCCAAAAGTATTCATTTTTGTACGTGTACGTTAGCGTATGCATACAGTTGAATGCATAGCATTTTAAAGTATACTCCATTTGATAGCGTGCACGCACTCAGGTTGTTGACACATGCACTACATAAAGCTTAATCTTAGGTCAGTGTCTGTGCTATACTTCTCCAGAAGTTATGACTGATAAAAATGTGTTTGTACTCTTTTAAACTAAAGTTGCAGCAATCTCATAAAACTCTCACACAAGCGCTTGTCAATGCGGCCGTCTGTTGTTGCTGCTGTCTCTGTTATTTTGTTGCTGTTGTTGTTTTCTCTCTTTATTTTTGTTTCTACTGTGAAACAGTGGCCCAGGCCAGTGTTGCCACCTTGTAGAACAACTGATTAGTGCAAAACAAATTCAATGTGCATGTGCGGCCTGCACGTACAAAGTACACATGGTTACAAAAATCGGGTGGTGCGCGTACTATTGATGGCGAAATTTGTGTTGTGCGCACTGTAAGTCAAGTCAAGTCATCTTTATTTATATAGCGCTTTTAACAATACAGATTGTGTCAAAGCACTTAACAGTATCAAATTGGAGGATAGAGTGTCAGTAATGTATAATGATAAGATTAAACACTCAATTTTCTCAATCTTCAATTAAAGGCAATTCATTATTGAATTCAAAGATGTCATTGTCTAGCTCAGTTTAGTTTAAATAGTATCTGTGCAACCAAATCGACGATTATCGCTAGAAATTAAGTGTCCCCAACTGAGCAAGCCAGAGGCGACAGCGGCAAGGAACCAAAACTCCCTCTGTGACAGAATGGAGAAAAAAACCTTGGGAGAAACCAGGCTCAGTCGGGGGGCCAGTTCTCCTCTGGCCAGACGAAACCCGCAGTTCAATTGCAACCGCAGCCATGTCAGATTGTGTAAAGGACTTATCTGATTCCCATGGTCTTGTCCCGATGAAGCATTTTAATTTATAATTTAATGTATTTGTTATATTTGTTTTATTCATTATTTGAAGTTTTCCATTTATATGATTTATTCATTTGCTATAATTGTAATGTATAGTTTAATGCGTTTATTGTTTCTCTGTATATTTTTATAATATATATTTGTTTGTTTATTATAATTTAAATATATGTCTCAGGGGCTCTCCGCTGACGATCAGGGCTGCAGACATCATCTCTTGGTGCTGATCCACCATCTGATCGGATACGGGCTCAGAAACAGAATCAGAAAGAAACAGACAAATATTAGCATAGATGCCATTCTTCTTACGATGTAACGAGTACATCGTGTGTTATGGGGAGTGTTCCCGGTTCCGGTTGATCTAATTAATGCAGCCTAACAATCCTAACGTATTTGAGTAATAGAAGAGTATTAGTGTGTTATGTGTACGCCAGGATAAAGAAATGTGTCTTTAATCTAGATTTAAACTGACAGAGTGTGTCTGCCTCCCGAACAGTGTTAGGTAGATTGTTCCAGAGTTTGGGCACTAAATAGGAAAAGGATCTGCCGCCCGCAGTCGATTTTGATATTCTAGGAATTATCAAACGACCAGAATTTTGAGAACGCAGCGGACGTGGAGGACTATAATGTGATAAGAGCTTGCTCAAGTGCAGTGTTGACAGAACTGGGCTAATATGGTCATACTTCCTGGTTCTAGTAAGGACTCTTGCTGCTGCATTTTGGTCCAACTGTAGTTTGTTGACCAAGTATGCAGAACAACCACCCAATAAAGCATTACAATAGTCTAACCTTGAGGTCATAAACGCATGAATTAGTATTTCTGCATTTGACGTTGAGAGCATAGGTCGCAATTTAGATGTTTTTGAGATGGGAAAAACGCAGTTTTACAGATGCTAGAAACATGGCTTTCAAATGAAAGATTGCTATCAAACAGCACACCTAGGTTCTTAACTGATGAAAGAGAATTGACAGAGTAGCCGTCAAGTGTTAGATAGTGTTCTAGGTTATTACATGTGGGGCTTTTATGTCCGATAATTAACACCTCTTGTTTTTTTTTCAGAATTTAGCAGTAAGAAATTACTCTTCATCCAGTTTTTTATATCGACTATGCATTCCGTTAGTTTCTCAATTTGGTGTGTTTCACCGGGCCGCGAAGAAATATAGAGCTGATTATCATCAGCATAACAGTGAAAGCTAACACCATGTCTCCTGATAATATCTCCCAAGGGTAACATGTAAAGCGTGAAAAGTAACGTCCCTAGTACTGAGCCTTGAGGTACTCCATACTGCACTTGTGATTGATATGATACCTCTTCATTCACTGCTACGAACTGATGGCGGTCAGATAAGTACGATTTGAACCATGCTAAGGCACTTCCACTAATGCCAAAAAAGTTTTCTTGTTTTCTAGTCTATTCAAAAGAATGTTGTGGTCGATTGTGTCGAACGCAGCGCTAAGATCCAGTAGAATTAATAAAGAGATACAACCATGATCAGATGATAGAAGCAGGTCTCAGTACTATGATACGATCTAAATCCTGACTGGAATTCCTCATAGATATCATTTTTCTCTAAGAAGGAATATAATTGTGAGGATACTACCTTTTCTAGTATCTTTGACAGAAAAGGGAGATTTGAGATAGGTCTGTAATTAACTAGATCTTTGGGGTCAAGTTGTGGTTTTTTAATGAGAGGCTTAATAACAGCCAATTTGAAGGTTTTGGGGACATATCCTAATGACAATGAATTAATAATAGCCAAAAGAGGATCTATGACTTCTGGAAGCAGCTCTTTTAGTAGTTTAGATGGAATAAGGTCTAACATACATGTTGTTGGTTTAGATGATTTAACAAGTTTATACAATTCTTCCTCTCCTACAGTAGAGACTGAGTGGAATTGTTCCTCAGGGGATCTATAGTGCACTATCTGATGCGATACTGTAGCTGACGGCTGCATGGTTACAATTTTATCTCTGATAGTATCGATCTTGGAAGTAAAGTAGTTCATAAAGTCATTACTGCGGTGCTGTTGGGAAATGTCAACACCTGTTGATACTTTATTTTTCGTTAATTTAGTCACCGTATTGGATAAATACCGGTGATTATGTTTGTTTTCTTCAAGAAGAGACGAAAAGTAATCAGATCTAGCAGTTTTTAATGCTTTTCTGTAGGATAGGGTACTTTCCCGCCAAGCTATACAAAATACCTCTAGTTTTGTTTTCCTCCAGCTGCGCTCCATTTTCCGGTGTGCTCATACCACGGTGTTGGACTCTTATCCTTAATCTTCCTTAAGCGTAAAGGAGCAACCGTATCTAAAGTGCTAGAGAAGAGAGAGTCCACAGTTTCAGTTACATCATCAAGTTGTTCTGAGCTATTGGATATGCTGAGGAATTGAGATAAGTCAGGAAGATTATTTATAAAGCAGTTTTTTGTGGTAGAAGTGATGGTTCTACCATATTTGTAACAAGGAGTTTGTTACGGTGTTTTACCACTGAGCGCACGATGAAGGAGTGTAAACAAAACAGAGTCTTTTAATAAAGATCCAAACAAGAAACAGAAATAATCCAGGAGCGAGGGGTAGCAAACACGTAGGTCAAATAATAGCAGACAAAGAAACAGGGATGAACACAGGCTTTAAATACAAAACGTAATCAAGGGGAAACAGAAACAGGTGTGGAGCTAATTAACTAATGAGGAGAACTAAAGAAACTAGGTCAACATGTGACATATCGTCCCCTCCCGGAATTGCACGTCCCCGCGCAGAACAAAAGCAGTCCAACAGAGGAGGGAGGGTGGGGGTTCTGGAGGTGGGTGTGGAGCAGGAGGAGGGCAGGCAATGGGGAAGGGACAATGTTCATAGGGCCAGGGTGGAGTCGATGGAGGAAGGAGCCAGGGAGGAGCCCGGAGGCAATCCAGAGGCCAGCCAGGATGGCAGCCCACAGCGGAGTTGACGGCGGGAGGAGCCATGGTGGAGAAGGGGCCGACGACACCAAGGGGCCGACTGACGGAGACTGAGCTGCTGGAGGTGGAGACCTAGGTGGAACGGAGCAGACGGAGAGCCGGGGCGAAACTGAGGATCCGGAGGGCCGAGGCAGAGCTGAAGGATGGGATAGCCGGTGCGACTGAGGATGAAGGTGGAGCTGGAGGGAAGGAGGAGCCTGACAGAGCCGGAGGGATGGAGTGACGAGGCAAAGCCAGAGGAGTGGAGTCCCGAGGCAGCGGATGGTCGCGACTGACCAAGGCTGAGCCGGAGGGATGAGGGAGCCCGGTGGAGCCAGTGGGATGACGGGCAACGGTGGAGATGAGGGAGCTAGGAGCCGAGGCGGAGCCGATGGGTCGGAGGACCGAAGTGTGGTCCAAAGCTCGGAGGCTGGAAGTGGAGACAGGGGATCCGCAAGTCTGGGCGGAGCTGGAGACTGGAAATCCCGAGGCGGCGGAACGGAGCGCATGGCAGGCGCTGACTGAGGGTGAGCTGAGTTACTGACAGGCATCAGCGGAGATGGAGGCGAGGAACTAGCTGGTTTGAGAGGAGGCGGGATAGGGAGGCAACACAGGAGGACTTGAGCTGGACGGAATCAGCGGAGACGCAGGAGATTCAGGGCTGGACGGAACCAGCGGAGACGCAGGAGATTCAGGGCTGGACGGAACCAGCGGAGACGCAGGAGATTCAGTAGCACAGGTTAGTACTTCTCCAAACCAGTCTATCAGGTCCATCTGGAAGATGTCCATTAGTTCCGCTTTATAACTCCCAGAAACCAGATGCAGCTCACCCTCAGTCATAGGAGTGTGGGCGGGGCTTCCCTCCAAGCCCTCGTACACCACAAAAACTCCCTCGAAGACGGACGATGTTGCCGGCTCACGCACTTGGTCAGAAGATGGTTGAGGCTCAGTCGCAGCGGGCTCAGGCTCTCCATCTGCAGTGGGCTCAGGCAGTATCTCCGTATAGCGGGGTGATGGCTGGCTGCTCTCTGGTTTGGGAGTGGGGCTGGAGATATCCTCCTCTGAGGGGCTGACGGAGAAAAACAGTCTGTTATTCTCCAGCACCCGCTCCACACAAGCGGCGAAATCCTCTTTGGGACCGTTCACTGGCAGGCATGCCTTACACCGCTCACTCAAGCTGGAGATGTAGAAAACACAGAACGAGCGGTCCGGGAAGTTGGTAAGGCACGCCAGATCGAGAAAGTCCCTGGTATGGTCCTCCAGCGAACGGTCCATCTGCTCCAGGCAAAGGAGTTGGACGGCTGACAAGGCCATTCCGGGAGAGGAAACAAAAACAAAAAATAAAAATAAACAGAAAGAAAAATGCCGCTTAAAAAATAATTCACTTTTTCGGTCTGCTATTCTGTTACGGTGTTTTACCAATATGCGCACGATGAAGGAGTGTAAACAAAACAGAGTCTTTTAATAACGATCCAAACAAGAAACAGAAATAATCCCGGAGCGAGGAATAGCAAACACATAGGTCAAATAATAGCAGACAAAGAAAAAGGGATGAACACAGGCTTTAAATACAAAATGTAATCAAGGGGAAACAGAAACAGGTGTGGAGCTAATTAACTAATGAGGAGAACTAAGGAAACTAGGTCAACATGTGACAGAGTTGGCTTTACAGCTTTAGCTCTATGGAATATACTAGAGATTAGATAATGATCTGAGATATCATCGCTCTGCTGCAAAATTTCAACGCCACTGACATCAATTTCATGTGACAGTATTAAATCTAGAGCATGATTTGGACAATGAGTACGTCCTGACACGTGTTGTTTAACACCAATAGAATGTCTATAAATGCTGATCCCAACAAACCTTTTTCATTATCAACATGGATATTAAAATCACCAACAATTAGGACTTTATCTGCAGCCAGCACTAACTCCGATAGGAAATCAGCAAATTCTTTAATATAGTCTGTATGGTGCCCTGGTGGCCTGTATACAGTAGCCAGGACAAACATCACAGGGGATTTATCATTAACACTTGTTTCTTTGGATAATGTTATATGAAGCACCATTACTTAGAACGAATTATACTTGAAACCCGACCTTTTGGTTTGTTATAAATTGTAGCAACACCTCCCCCTTTACCTTATGGACGCAGTTCATGTTTGTAACAGTAATCTTGGTGTGTAGACTCGTTTAAAGTAATGTAATAATCTGGTTTTAGCCAGGTTTCTGTCAGACAAAGCACATCTAGTTTATGGTCAGTGATCATATGATTTACAAAAAGTGCTTTTGTAGAAAGGGATCTAATATTCAATAAGCCAAGCATTATCATGTGTTTATCTGTATTATATCTGTTTTTTATTTGTTGAACATCAATTAAATTGTTACTATTACTTTGGTTTGGATGTTTTCTGTATTTTCTAGTTCGGGGTACAGACACAGTCTCTATAGTGTGATATCTAGGTGAAAGAGTCTCTATGTGTTGAGAATTAACTGACTTCTGTGATGTGAGGCGGCAAGCAGACGATTGGTTTAGCCAGTCTGTCTGTTTCCCTGACCTGGGCTCCAGTTAGTCAAATATGAACTCTAAAGCCTGGTTTATACTCGACGCGTCCGCAAGTTCGCTTGGGTGCGCGCGCCAAATATGACATCATCGCGGTGTTGGCGGAAGTTCGCTTTGAGTGCGCGCGACGTCGTTTCGCGTGGCAGTGTGCACGACATTTTTTGTAACTTTCTGCGCAGCTCCGCTTCCGAAGATGCACTAGTTCTGGGCGATTCTAGCCGAACATGCACGTCTGTGCTGGCATTTGTGTGAAACAGAAGCAGTTTGATGTTAATTTCAAACTCCACCAGGTAACTTTTAACGCTTTGTGGGAAAACAATGAGGAGTTTTTTTTGTTTTGTTTTTTGTTTTTTTGCATAGTTTGTCCAAGGCTTTTTAATTCAAGAACGTTTTATTTTTATTGTATAAAAATAGAATTAGAATTCATGCAGACACTATTTATACACTATTTGCTTAATAATATGTGAAATAACCCAAAAGCTTAAGATTATTTTAACCATTTAATAAAGAAATTATTAATTAATCAACTCATTCATCACACGAGAAGCCTTGTACCGGCAAATGACTTCTTCTCACCGGTGATTCCCGATGGTTTTAGAGGAAAATTACTCCTCGCCGCCCCCTGTCGTTTCAAAGAATATCTCAACGGCGAACGCGTCAAGTATAAACGCCTCGTCCTTTTGGGGAGGTGCGTGCGCAGTCAGCGGAGGCTTGCGAAGCAGAGCCAGGCGCGAGTATAAACAAGGCTTTTAGACTATGTGCCATATTTCTAGAGAGAAGAGCGGCACCACCCCAGGAGGGATGAACACCATCTCTTTTCAACAGGTCAGGTCTGCCCCAAACTTTTTTCCAATTGTCTATAAAATCTATGTTAAGCCTATGGAGCACTGTACGAATATGCTAGTGCACGCATAAAAAAGTGAAGATCATTGCAGGGACAATCTCATGCAGATGAAACAAGAAGGCAGTAGCACCCAGTCAGTCATCACCATCTCTGTGCAACAGTGTAAGATGAAGTCTAAACATCAGTTTTGGATTGGCTGATTCCTCATGCACAAACAATACATGTGATGTAAGTAAGGAACATTCAGGATATAGCATATATAGCAAATGCATAGGTGCCTCTTTGTTTTTTTTAAGCACATCTGGTATAGGTTTTTCTGCAAGGGTTACTACCATGGGGGCAAAATCACAGAAGTGACCAGAGTGCTCTGCTCAACACGAGTTGGTCATGTAGAGGAGCGAGAGGTGATAAACCTTCTTGTGCCCCTTCTTGTGCCATACACAATCCTTATCGCCAGGACATTCTGCCAGGCCAATATAAGTGATTATGATGTCAACATGCCGTTATAGCAGCATACTTAGAGCAATTACTGTTCCCATAACCTTTAACCAGCAGGGGGACATGAGAACAGATATAAGGGAGCTAACAGTTTTGCTATCATCATCATGAGTGAGAGCAAGTGGCAATCATGGCGATGCTATTGCTTATGTCACAGCAGCGCTGAGCCACTGGATCTAAGCAGCGGCAGCTTATTTCATAGTAATGCTGAGCTACCGGACCAGACTGAACACCACAACAAAATGCAAGAAAGGCAGCGGCAACGTCTATGCCCTACACATCAAAGGACTTATGAACATAATGCCCAAATAGCTATAGTGCGTCAGTCATGTCAGGCTCACTGATTACTTCATGCCCGCGGTGGGAAGTAACAAGAAAGGAGGGGGGAACGAGAGCGACGGTTCAAAAGTGAATTTTATTTTAAGTTCTCAGTCACAAAACAAATCTGGCTACAAAGCCTTTCCACACTAGCGGCGGTCTTCACCTCCGTCCTGACCGTTGTAATGAGGAGTCGCCCGCCGCCATTAAAGCAAACCAGGACGCTTTATAGACGGGCACACAGTGTGCCCTGTGTGCCCGATCCACCTAATTACCCCCATAGAACTGCAGCGCACCTGTAGAGGAGCACAAAAAACGGCAAAAGAGTGGCGAAGTGCAGCGGCCGTGACAGGTGCCTGTTGTGTTTGAAAAGGAACACACGGACACAGCAAGTAGCATGCACTTATCGTATCTCTTTTACTTTATCTCTCTTTCTCAGACCCCCGTAAATGAACACCTACATTGGTCAGGCATGACAGAATGCTTTCAGCACAATCAAACTCGATGCATCACTGAACACTAACTCAATGCATTATCAAGCAACTCATTTGAGAGAACATAGCATTTCCCCCCCTCATACTGGGTTTCAAACATGAAATGTTGACACAAAGTCCTGTAAGTGCCCTGGGTGAGAACGAATGCGGACAGGCCGTGGAGAAACAAGGGGATGAGGCTGGGCAGCCTGTGATCGGCAGGCACAAATCTCAGCTGGCAGGTTGATAGCATGTCTGGAGCCTGTGTAGGAGGGTGTGGCTTGAGGTGTAACGCCTGTTGTATGTGCCGGAGGCAGCACTTTGCGGAGACGGCTTGCATGCCACCGTGTGCTGTTGCTGAGCAAGAAGGTGGCTGGGCCCAGCTGATGAGTAACTTGGAGAGGGGCAGACCAATATGAAGCAAGTTTATCTCTGTGGGGCCTACGAACCCTGACCCAATCTGCGGCCGTTATGTCAGTGACCTTAACGCGTGCTGAGAGATCGAATTTCTGCTTCATCCTTCTCTGCTGGTGGGTGACAGAGGCCCTGACTCTCGGTTGTGGGCCCATTAGGCAGTGCGGGGCTGAGCCTGTCGAGGGGAAGGTGGAGCTCATGGCCAAGCATGAGGAAAGCTGGAGAGACCCCCGTCGTAGAGTGTTGGGTGGCCCTGTAGTGCAGCAGAGTGTGATGGATGGCCCGTGAAAAGGTCCACACCTGGAACAAATGTGCTCTGAGACTGTTTTTCAGCGACTGATGGAAGTGTTCAACGCCACCATTAGCTTGGGGGGGGTGGTAGTATGCCGTGCGGATGTGATGAATACCTTTGTTTTTGATGTATGTTGTGAACTCAGCTGAGATTAGCCGCGGGCCATTGTCAGTAGTGATTGTGTTTGGAAGGCCCCAGCGGGAAAACAGAGAGTCCAGGAAGTTAATTATGACCTGAGAAGTCACAGAACCGGTGGTAATGAGCTCAGGCCATTTCGAATGCAGGTCATAGACAACCACTAGGAAGCGTTGGTGATGAGGAACTCCCTGTATCTCACCACAAATGTCCAGCTGCAGGTGGTCCCAGGGCTGTGATGGCCAAGCAAGAGGTTGCAAGGGTGGGGGGGCCTGTTGACCAGTCTTACCGCTTAAGAGACAGGCAGCACAATCTTTCAACAGGGCCTCAATGTCTTTATCTAACACTGGCCACCAAACCTGGTCTCTGCAGCGCTGCTTCAACTTCATAATACCAAGGTGGCCCTCGTGAGCCATCGCCAAGACACGTGCACGTAGGGTGCTAGGGATGACTGTGCAGAGGCCCCGTGCCACACAGGTGTCATTCCAGCAAGACAACTCTTGCTTTATTCTCGAAAATGCTGCCAGCCCCTCTGGTACCTCCTGAGGCCAGCCATTCAGAATATAGACTCGGAGCTGAGAAAGGACCGGGTCCTGTTCCGATGCCTCCTTCAGTTCTTGTAATGATACAACAGCCTGGAGGGGTGTGTGTAACATCTGGACAATGTCCCGTTCCACCTGATCCATGTCGGTGTGTGTGTGTGTGGTGGTGTGTGGTGGGGTGTGGTGGAGCGGAACGGGACAGTAGATCGGCCACAACATTGTCTCTGCCCGGGGTGAACTTCAGGTTAGTTATACTGGCAAAGACGGTCGGACCAGCGGTGTAGCCTCAGTGGCCTGTGGCCTGTCCCAGATGTGGAAAGTAGTGCTGTCAGGGCCTGGTGATCTGTCCTTAGGGTGAAGGCGCGGCCATATAAATACAAGTGCCACCTCTCACAAGCCCAGATGCAGGCTAATGCTTCACGTTCCCCCACTGAGTAGCGCCTGAGTTTGCATTGTGTCAATAATGCAAACAAAATTACCCCGTTGCGCGGAGAGTCAGCCAGAGCCCACCGCAGATGGAGAGCCAAAGCCCGCCACGACCGACGAGCCATTGCCAGAGAGCGACAGAGCTGAGGATTGCCCCGGAGCCAGAGCCGATCGTCTGACCAGGTGCGAGAGCCGGCAACAATGCAGGCGACGGTGGATGAAACTGTAGAGGGCAGGGGTGTGGAGGAAAGCCCCGCCCACTGCACCACCGCTGAGGTTGAGCTAAGGCTGGATTCAAAGGATCTAATAGACTTTTATTCCTATATACCCAGTCTCCTGTCTTCTTCTGAGCTTCCTGTCAGTCCTGAATTGACCATGTAGGTCTGCAATGAACTGTTTGTCTACCCAAAACTGTCTGTCTGTCCTGCCACGACCACAGAGATCGTTTCCCTGTCCCTAGCATTCCCGGGTCTGCAAGTCTCCATCGACGTCATAGCTCAAGGATCCCTTGTCTCCTCCTCCAGCCTCTGAGTCCCGGACTCCGCCTTGGCCCTTCAACTCGGTGGCCCGTCAGTCCACCAGCTCTGCCAGGCTCACTCGTCCCTCCGGCTCTGCTTTGATCGGTCATTGACCTGCCCTTGCCTTGGGACTACACTCCTCTGTCTTCGCCTTGTCCCTCCGTCCCTCTGGCTCCATTGGGCTCCTCCCTCCAGCTCCACCTTGGTCCTCTGTCACTCCAGCTTCACCATGTCCTTCCAGATCCCCGCCTGCGCCTTGGTCCCCCGAGCCATCTGCTCTGCCTTGGCCCTCCGGATCCTCCCTGTCGTCCTGGCTCTGTGGCTCTCCGTCTTTTCCTTGGGCTCCTCTCCCACCTGCTCCGTCTCCTCCTGCTCCGGGCTCCGCCTTGGTTCCTCCCTCCATCTATTCCACCCTGGCTCCTCCCTCGATCATCACCGCCTTGGTTTTCTGCCTGCCTTTCTGCCAGCCCTTTGCCATCCCTCTGCCGTCTCCTCACCCATTTCTTCTCTGTGGCGCGAGATCGCACCTTCCAGGAGGGGAGCGATCTTTCATACCATCAAGCTGTTTGAACTTTGGTTGCCTGTCTTGTTCTTTGACCTAATTTCTGTCTCCCCTTTGATTACGTTAGTTAGTTCACCTGTGTCTTGTCAATTATCCTCATTTGCCTGTGTATTTATGTTCCTGTCTGTTCAGTTTGAGTTAGTCTATTGTTTGAACATCGCTTTGACGGTTTGTAGATTACCTATTCTTCTGAGATTTGTGGAATAAATAACCTTTTGGAATCTCTCTTCTTTGTGCACTTGTCTTCTATGTAGCAGCAGTGTGACAGACAAAGGTGACAGTGGCAAGGAAACAAAACACCATTGGTGATAGAAACGGAGAAAAAAAAAAACTTGTAAGAAACCATACTCGGTCTGTACAACATTTTGAAATTCTTGTACATGTTAGTAGATAAAATGTTATGTCATTTAAGTCATTTAGTCAACATTTTTGTTAATTTAAAATCCTGAAAATGTTACTGTTGTTATTTTAATATTTATGGAAACAAAAAGTGCATAGTGCTGCTAATTTTATTTGTTGAGTGTTGTTTTTAAATGTAAAACTTGGTGAAATGAATTCAGTGTGCTCATCAGTGTGTAACAATACCATGATAATATTAATAACTTTTCTACTGATAATCATTTTGAAGTTTTTGTTTATATATATACCGTTCATCTTTAGTCATGAAATAGATTGACTAATTTAAAAAAAAATGTTTTATGGACATGTTGAGAGTGGATTGGAAATTGTATAATGTGCTTGGAAAAGAATCAGAATATCGACTTAATTATGCACACACTGTAAAACCTATATGTGTGTATATATATATGTATATGTGTGTGTGTGTGTGTGTGTGTGTGTGTATATATATATATATATATATATATATATATATATAGGTGCATCTCAATAAATTAGAATGTCGTGAAAAAGTTCATTTTTTCTTGTAAGTTATTTCAAAAAGTGAAACTTTCATATATTTTAGATTCATTGCATGTAAAGTAAAACATTTCAAAAGTTTTTTTGTTTTAATTTTGATGATTAGTTGATGAAAGATGAAAGTCAAAAATCAGTATCTCAAAATATTGGAATATTTACATTTGAGTTTCAATTAATGACCATCCCTACAGTATAAATTCCGGGTATCTCTTGTTCTTTGAAAACACAATAATGGAGAAAACTGCTGACTTGGCAATGATCCAGAAGACAAACATTGACGCCCTCCACAAAGAGGGTAAGTCACAGAGGGTCATTACTGAAAGGTGTGGCTGTTTACAGAGTGCTGTATCAAAGCATATTAAATGCAAAGTTGACTGGAAGGAAGAATTTGAGTAGGTAAAGGTGAACAAGCAACAGGGAAGACCTCAAGCTTGAGAATACTGTCAAGCAAAGCTGATTCAAACACTTGGGAGAGCTTCACAAGGAGTGGACTGAAGCTGGAGTCAGTGCATCAAGAGTCACCACGCTCAGACATCTTCAGGAAAAGGGCTATTCCTCTTGTTAAGCCACTCCTGAACCACAGACAATGTCAGAAGCATCTTACCTGGGCTGTGGAGAAAAAGAACTGGACTGTTGCTCAGTGGTCCAAAGTCCTCTTTTCATATGAAATTAAATTTTGCATTTCATTTGGAAACCAAGGTCCCAGAGTCTGGAGGAAGAGTGTAGAGGCACAGAATCCATGTTGCTTTAAGTCCATTGTGAAGTTTCCACAGTCAGCGATGATTTGGGCTGCCATGTCATCTGCTGGTGTTGGTCCACTGTGTTTTCTGAAGTCCACAGTCAACGCAACCATCTACCAGGAGATTTTAGAGCACTTCATGCTTCCTTCTGCTGACAAGCTTTATGGAGATGCTGATTTCATTTTCCGGCAGGACTTGGCACCTGCCCACACTGCCAAAGGTACCAAAAGCTGGTTCAATGACCGTGGTGTTACTGTGCTTGATTGGCCAGCAAACTCACCAGGCCTGAACCCCATAGAGAACCTATGGGGTATTGTCAAGAGGAAGATGAGAGACACCAGACCTAACAATGCAGATGAGCTGAAGGCCTCAAGCAGTGCCACAAACTGATCACCTCCATGCCATGCCGAATTGAAGCAGTGATTAAAGTAAAAGGAGCCCCTACCAAGTATTGAGTACATATACAGTAAATGAACATACTTTCCAGAAGGCCAACAATTCACTAAAAATGTTTTTTTTATTGGTCTTATGAAGTATTCTATTTTGTTGAGATAGTGAATTGTTGGGTTTTTGTTAAATAAGAGCCTAAATCATCACAATTAAAAGAACCAAAGACTTAAACTACTTCAGTCTGTGCGCATTGAATTTATTTAATATACAAGTTTCACAATTTGAGTTGAATTACTGAAATAAATTAACTTTTCCACGACATTCGAATTTATTGAGATGCACCTGTATATATACAGGTGCTGGTCATATAATTAGAATATCATCAAAAAGTTGATTTATTTCACTAATTCCATTCAAAAAGTGAAACTTGTATATTATATTCATTCATTACACACAGACTGATATATTTCAAATGTTTATTTCTTTTAATTTTGATGATTAGAGCTTACAGCTCATGAAAGTCAAAAATCAGTATCTCAAAATATTAGAATATTACTTAAGACCAATACAAAGAAAGGATTTTTAGAAATCTTGGCCAACTGAAAAGTATGAACATGTACAGCACTCAATACTTAGTTGGGGCTCCTTTTGCCTGAATTACTGCAGCAATGCGGCGTGGCATGGAGTCGATCAGTCTGTGGCACTGCTCAGGTGTTATGAGAGCCCAGGTTGCTCTGATAGTGGCCTTCACGCTCTAAACATGCTCAAAACTGTGGAGATGATCGTGGACTTCAGGAGAACCCCCCCTGCTCTCCCCCCACTCACCATCATAAACAGCACTGTGGCTGCAGTGGAGTCATTCAGGTTCCTGGGCACAACCATCTCTCAGGACCTGAAGTGGGACAATCACATTGACTCCATCGTGAAAAAGGCCCAGCAGAGGTTGTACTTCCTTCGTCAGCTGAAAAAGTTCAACCTGCCACAGGAGCTGCTGAAACAGTTTTACTCAGCCGTTATTGAGTCGGTTCTGTGCTCCTCTATAACTGTCTGGTTTGGGTCAGCCAGCAAATCAGATTTAAGAAGACTTCAACGGACTGTTAGGACAGCAGAAAAGATCATTGGTGTGCACCTGCCCAGCCTTCAGGACTTGTACAACTCCAGAGTAAAGAAACGGGCAGGTAACATCATCAAAGACTCCTCTCACCCCGGGACACAACCTGTTTGCACTTCTCCCTTCAGGCAGACGCTACAGATCTCTGTGCACTAGAACATCTAGGCATAAAAACAGTTTTTTCCCCCATGCCATCTCCAGCTTAACTAGCTAACACATGGATCATTACCTGTGTTCTGTAATTCATTCTCCATCTTTAATTATTGCCTCTTTCTCAGGTATTATGTAAATACATATACATATCTGTTTATTTATACAGCTGTATATAGAGTAAATAATGTACAAATCTGTACATAAATCTACTGTTCCAGATTCATACTTATTATTATCTATTGTTAAGTCTTACTATTTAAATGTTTTTCTGTTCTCATGTCAGATGTGTATGTATGTATGTATGTATGTATGTATGTACCAGGAGCACCTTAAAAAATAAAAAACACAACAAATTCCTCGTGTGTTTGCGCACACCTGGCGAATAAAGCTAATTCTGATTCTGATTCAGCTCTTCTGCATTGTTGGGTCTGGCATATCGCATCTTCCTCTTCACAATACCCCATAGATTTTCTATGGGGTTAAGGTCAGGCGAGTTTGCTGGCCAATTAAGAACAGGGATACCATGGTCCTTAAACCAGATACTGGTTGCTTTGGCACTGTGTGCAGGTGCCAAGTCCTGTTGGAAAATGAAATCTGCATCTCCATAAAGTTGGTCAGCAGCAGGAAGCATGAAGTGCTCTAAAACTTCCTGGTATACGGCTGCGTTGACCTTGGACCTCAGAAAACACAGTGGACCAACACCAGCAGATGACATGGCACCCCAAACCATCACTGACTGTGGAAACTTTACACTGGACCTCAAGCAACGTGGATTGTGTGCCTCTTCTCTCTTCCTCCAGACTCTGGGACCCTGATTTCCAAAGGAAATGCAAAATTTACTTTCATCAAAGAACATAACTTTGGACCACTCAGCAGCAGTCCAGTCCTTTTTGTCTTTAGCCCAGGCGAGACGCTTCTGACGCTGTCTGTTGTTCAAGAGTGGCTTGACACAAGAAATGCGATAGCTGAAACCCATGTCTTGCATACGTCTGTGCGTAGTGGTTCTTGAAGCACTGACTCCAGCTGCAGTCCACTCTTTGTGAATCTCCCCCACATTTTTGAATGGGTTTTGTTTCACAATCCTCTCCAGGGTGCGGTTATCCCTATTGCTTGTACACTTTTTTTCTACCACATCTTTTCCTTCCCTTCGCTTCTCTATTAATGTGCTTGGACACAGAGCTCTGTGAACAGCCAGCCTCTTTTGCAATGACCTTTTGTGTCTTGCCCTCCTTGTGCAACGTGTCAATGGTCGTCTTTTGGACAACTGTCAAGTCAGAAGTCTTCCCCATGATTGTTTAGCCTACAGAACTAGACTGAGAGACAATTTAAAGGCCTTTGCAGGTGTTTTGAGTTAATTAGCTGATTAGAGTGTGGCACCAGGTGTCTTCAATATTGAACCTTTTCACAATATTCTAATTTTCTGAGATACTGAATTTGGGATTTTCCTTAGTTGTCAGTTATAATCATCAAAATTAAAAGAAATAAACATTTGAAATATATCAGTCTGTGTGTAATGAATATAATATACAAGTTTCACATTTTGAATGGAATTAGTAAAATATTCAACTTTTTGATGATATTCTAATTATATGACCAGCACCTGTATGTATATAATCACATTTATTTAAATAATGTAAATAACACATGCTGCAATTAAATTCATATTTATTTTATTTTTACTAAATTACAAAAAAAATATGGAAAAATAAATTTTAACTTAATTAAAATAAACTTGTAAAATCAACAGATAAATACTTTATATAGCATTGATTCTGTATTCCTATCATACTGTAGAGTTTTTAACATAAAAGTAGTAATACATTTTTTAAAAACATGAATAGAAATGTGAGAACCAACAGTGCACTCCTGCAGCTCCCCCTACTCATTCACAATCCCCAGAATTCTGATTCACTGTACCTGCCTAAACTAAGCAAGTCACCCTTTATAAGCCCTCACTGTGCACTCCTCCTTTGTCTGGTCTTGTTGTTACTTCCATGCAACTTACTTGGCTACCTACCCGCTCTACTTACCATCTCTGATATCTGACATACAGTCCAGCAACCTCTTATTTTTTCAACCTGGTCTCATAAAAATACGTACCTCTGTGCAACACCATTTTTACGTACCTTACTTCACGTTTTGCTGCAGTTTCAAAGAGAAATGTCCACTGAGTGGCGCTAAAACACAGGTTCAATACGTGAACCCTGGCACATTTTTATTACGTTGATATAGGTACGTATTGCTGTGTTTTTATTACGTTGCTTCAGGTACCTATTGCGGCGGTTCAGAATTCAAATATCCGGGGACTGTCACTAAAAGTTAATGCTGTATCGTGTTGGAAATATGCCCTACACCAAATCCAACCCTAAACCTACCTGATAGTGTTAACAAATGCAAAACTGATATGAAAACGTATTTGTAGATGCAACCGTGCCATTTCAACTTCCTTTTACGCAAATTTGAACTGCTTTGTCAAACCGTGGTTACACAGGATTTCGAACCGGCGCTCCTCGCCTCTCAAGTTCGTACTCAGTGAGCTACCGAACAAACCTACTGTCTATGAAAATCCATAGATATGAAGCTGGATATGTGTGATGCTAATGTTAAAAAGCATTAGTTTTCAAATCTTCCAGCATATTAATATTGTTTTGAAGTCATAACATGATATTCTTCAAGTAATTGTGTGAAAATTACACTTTATTAATCGAAACTCTGTAAATTTGTGTGAAAAGGAATAAAAGGTGTCAGGGTTTTACTGCCTCTAGTGTTCATTTCTTTTGGAAACTGCAGCGATATGTACTTATTGGTATGTATTTCGCATCTCGCTAAAAAGAGCACCCAGGTACATTTATGCCATGAGACTAGGTAGTATTTTTTGACCAAAATAATCAAAATGAACCATTTAACCATTATCGTGCAGCACTACATAAAAAATGAGAAGTTATTGACCAGATCTACAAAGGCAGCAATGTCATTATTTAGTGCGAGTCAGTTGGACACAAAGAGATCATTAACAGTGTAATGTAAAGCAGCTCTACAGAAGACAACAGTGCCAATTCAGCTTAATTCGGTTTAAATTTGGTTCTAATCTGATGGTGTTGGTGCGGTCATATAAATGAATTTTGTATAGTCATATCAAAGTGTATAAGCCACTATATAAACTACAATGGTTAAAATACTCACGGAAGACAGATGTTATTCAAATAAATCTATACAGCAAACTCAACAGATTTTGTGAGGAAATCATAATAATACATCAATCAGTTTTAATGAGAGTCTAATGTTTTTCCACTGGCAACCAAATTATTTGGAAACATTGGAAATAGAACTCAACTGTTCAAGTAACATATTGCAATGTAAGAAATTAGAGCAAAAATACAGTGTTTCTAAGTAAACAAGAACATGGGCGTACACACACAAGCACAAACATACACACAATGACAGTTTAATGAGTGGTTGATCTTACTTGTTAGAGCGTGCAGAGGTGTCTTGTAGATCTCCAGGATCAAATAGCTGAGAGCTCTTCAAACCTAACTCCAAACAACCCTTCAGGAAGAGCGCCACATTATCCTAAACACACACAAACACACATGTGAGTGAATCCTGCATGAACACAGCTCCAAGACTAATTACACACACATACATTAAAGAGCAGAAGGGGAGGCAAACTGACACTTTGTTTTTGGTCATCCACTGCCTGTGTCTCTCTCTCTCTTTCTCGCTCTTTCTGCAAGTTTATAATGTTAAACGCATACTCTACCTCAGGTGCAGGACTGCCTCTCTCTCCTTCAGGTGGATCTGTGCCTTTTGTTGAAACGTGCAACCTGATCTCTGTTATTTGCTACTCTCTGGTTCCCAGCTCCAATGAAAGGCCCCTGATCCCTCCCTTCAGTTTCTCTCTCTCTCCAGCGGACCTGGAAGGGTGGCACAGTTTCCTGTCCCTAGGGATTGTTGTTCCTCTGTTATTTTGGAGGGACACAACTTTTTGTCTCACGCTCATGTGTGAGAGTGAGAGAGAGAGAGTGAGAAAAAGAGAGAGAGAAAGAGAGAGAGCCCTCCCCCTAGAACTGAACCGGCCCCTTCTGACAATACACAATAATAACATATAAATAACAAGGCAACATTTCTATGTTGTTGCAATGTACTGAAGAAGTCTGCAGTACCACTCATCAGTTTGAGTCAAGTTTTCATCAGCTGAACCCATAATTATTTACAGATTTTATTAATTTCTTGCAACATATTCAATTCAGTGGGTCTAAAGTTCTGAAACAACATTATAAAATATGTGGGTTTAATTTAAACTTGAAAAGTTTTAGGATTTTTTTTTTACATTTTAAAATAAAGATTTATAATGTACAATTAATAATAAATATTTCAGATTCTGGACTTTTTCTAAGTGACTAATCAAATAAGTAAACTGATCATGTGACTGTTTCTCCAGATGGTCAAATGCTCTTTAGATCAGTAGCAAATCACACACAAGAACATAATCATCAGGTTTTATTCATATCAACTCGACTGTTGCTGTCATCACAACAAAAGAGGGTTACCAAATACTGTGTTTGTTTTAAAAAAAAAAAAAAAAGAATACATATCAATATGACAGAAAAGAAAGAAAATATTAATAACTTTATTTTTACAGTACAACTTTAAAATTGCAATACTAATATTTACAGATGTCTTAATTTTCTGATTTTAAAGAGTTAAACCATCAACTTTTTATTTTAGTGGAAAACCACAGGGAGCCATTAAAGCTTCTCTTTTGGTGACAACAGCTAGTTATAAGTGTTTCTAATTTTAAGTATGGGAAGATGGATTGCACATGTAGCATTTTCAAAAGCACATTATAAAAAAAAGACAAACTCAGAGCACAAACAGAGAATGACACACACACACACACACACATACATATACATATACATATACATATATATATATATATATATATATATACTGTATATAATTATTATTATTCAGTTTCACTTACTACTGACCTCTCACAAACCCCTGCAGTTCCATGACAAATCTCCAAATGTTTGCTAAACCCCAGTTGGGACTCGGGAGACCCTCTATTAGACCCTAAGACCCAAGTAAATGTACTTCACCTCAAAAGTCTATAAAGGTTCCTTCATGTTATCAATATGACTGAAGACAATGACAATTCAAACATTTTATTATTTTTTTTATTTTTATTTCTTTGTCACCACATCAAAATACTCAGTTGAATTACACTAGCTGTGAAATACTGCCCCCTGCTGACCAGGAGGTCATGGTGCAGAACAGCTGATTACAAGATTTTCACCTTTGAGTTTAAACTGAATATGCAGTTAGGTTCTGTACAAAAAAAAAAAAATGTTTCACTTCTCTTTCACTTCACTTCTTTGCCCAACAGAAAAAAAAGACTTGAAAATGACATATGACATATTTCAAAAACATCAGACAGACCCATTGATTAACGAACACAGATCCCTACTAATGCCTTGTACTTACTGTAATCTTTAGGGATCTAGGAATCACCTTAGTCTTGCACACTCAGACATTTCACTAACAGCATAAGATTTTTTATAAGATTTTTTTTGTTTTTGTGAAAAACTGTATTTGAACTATAAATCATGTAATTTTATATTTTAAATATATTACCATAAACATTGCCCTACCCCGCTCATACACTGATCATTTTATTTGTGCAGGTCTTACAAAGGGTCATATATATATATATGACATATATATATGGAGCACAAAACCAGTCTTAAGTAGCAGGGGTATATTTGTAGCAATAGCCAAAAATATATTGTATGGGTCAAAATAATCGATTTTTATTTTATGCCAAAAATCATTAGGATATTAAGTAAAGATCATGTTTCATGAAGATATTTTGTACATTTCCTACCGTAAATATATTAAAACTTAATTTCTGATCAGTAATATGCATTGCTAAGCACTTCATTTGGACAACTTTAAAGGCGATTTTCTCAATATTTAGATTTTTTGCACCCTCAGATTCCAGATATTCAAATAGTTTTATCTCGGCCAAATATTTTCCTATCCTAACAAACCATACATCAATGGAAAGCTTATTTATCTCAAATCCACAGCCCTCCTTGGGATGAATGTGGTGACAGGGACCCTCTCAGGCCATGACTAGAGAAGCCACCTGCCTCAGAAGAGCCTCCACGGACAAGACAAGACCGACAAGACTGATAAAACTGTTCCTATGGACACAAGACTTTAAAATAACTTGACTCTGGTCAGGGGCTGGAGCCTGGACTGGACTCTTGGTTAGGACACTGGAGTGAACCTTGGAGCTGAAGCAAGCCGCAGCCGGCGGGCTTGACGTCGGAGCGGCCGGCGGGCTTGACTTTGGATCAGCCCGCAGGCTTGAGTGAGCCGTGGCCGGCGGGCTGGAAAGAACCAAAAACTTTCAAAAATGGAAAATAAAACAGTGAAAAAAAGACGCTGCTCATTCTCTGTTTAGGTCTGGTCTTCTGTCACGGTGCACACAGCGGGGAGGAACGAGGACCACGGAGACAAGGATAACTTTCAAAATAACAGTCTGTAATAAACTCAGACAGGGCAAGACAAGGCAAGGCTGAGACACACAGGATCACAAGGAACGTAACGAGTAGACCAGACGAAAAACTAACTGAGCAGACAGGAACTAATTAATTACACAAGATAATAAAACACACACAGCTGAACAGAATCATAATCAAACTAAACAAGGACAGGAAAATAACCATATAAAGACACAAGAGAGCGGGAAACACACGACACAGGACTGACACCCTTATGACTGGTTTTGTGGTCCAGGGTCATATTTTATTGTTATTTTATTGTTAAATATTGTCATATTTTATTTGTTCCCAATTTGAAATAACAAATAACGTACAATGTTCAAATATTATAGTTAATATTTCCAGTCCTCCTTGGAAGGAAGAAGCCTGCCAAAGTCATGAAAAACAATGCTGAACAATTACTCCTCCAACAGCATTACAGTTGCATTCTGCTGACATGTGCCAAACCCAGATTTATCCATTAGACAAAGACAGCAATGCAAGATGGTGAGGCGCAAAGTACACTGCAGTTTCCACTGATCCATTCATTAGGCTGATGTTGCTTTCAAAGGGTAGTTTTGAACATTACGGTTTCTTCAGAAGGTCAAAAATATGATGAACTGACTGAACACATGTAAGAGTGCCAAGAGATTAATTTAATAATAAATAAAAGAGCTGTAGATATTTCTGATGGTGTAATGTAGCAGTCATGTTCCCAGCATATGCACAGAATTCCTCCCTATTTTCCTTCACCTCCATTCATACAGCCTCCCCACCAAGAAAAACAGCCGGTTCATAAACAATGTACTGACACCTGCATAAAAAGGAACTGGTGAGCAGACATAATATTGGTGGTGGAGAAACAGGGGAAATAAGAAGCAGACTGCTGAAGTAGGCGGTGGATAGGGGCTGCAGAACAGGGAACTCTTATACAAGTGCAAATTTTCATCTAATTTATGTTCTCAACAGAACCTATGCAAATAATGTGGTACCTATAAACATAATGTATGCAAGATTTATAAATGTATTGGGTTTGAACTTCAAATTAAATCTTTGAAAATCTCTTGAACTACAGTGTGTACTGAGATTATTTACTCAATTCATTTTAATTATGATTTATAACTCTGACTATTTTGATAAGCGTTGAACACACTTATCTATTAAACCCTGACAAACTCTCTAAAACATTCCAGGTCTGCACTTCAAATTGGCCTGCTTCTCTGTATGAGCACACAGCTACGAACTAAAACATTACAGCAATTTATGCAAAACTAACAACAAGCAAAAACAAACTTGAGAGCCCCCTAACTGTAGGCTACAAAATAGTAAGTCTGGAGGGCCAAAAGTCCTACTAACCAAAAAAAAACAGGAAAAGGAAGGGGGAGTTAACCTGTTTTATTATGATGCAGGAGATAACAGCATGTTTGTGCAATTTGCTCTTGACAATAGTTTTGAGCTGGTTGCAAGTGCCAAGAAGACCTGCATTATTTTAGAAGACGACAGACCTGAGCTTGTCTGAAAGTGCAATGGTTGCAATAATTCAGGTTGTGGTATTTTGTTTCGAAATACTTGAAAAATGTTAAAGTCCCTTGGGCTGTATTGCGTAATAAGGCAACTGCAGCAATATCATGAATGCATGAATATTTGATTTTTAAATAAACTATTTTTTGAGACCTTTTAGTGTCTAATATATTATTTACTGATAAATTTATTTATCATAATTGTCGTCAATGTTATATTTGCTGTTTTTTTGTTTTTTTAACCAGTAACCAGTCTCACGAGATCCAGTGTTTGTACAATGTCAAAATGTGTAACGTGTAACATTTGTGTAGTAATACAAAAATAGCACATGTTGAAGAAAGTTAACTAAGAGTTTTAATAAACATGAGAATCCGTGCAACACAATACACACATACCATAAACGAGACCGAACAGTGAACAGAAGAAACTCAGGGCTTAAATCAGAATCAGAAACCATAGCAAAAATAAGCAAAGGGAACACAGGCAAAAACAAGAAAAAATGACAAAGGAACAGACCTATACAGAACATAACTGTGACAGTACTCCCAACTCCTGGAAGGCGAGTCCCAGCGTCATAAGTCCAACTGAGGAAGGAGGGAGGGGGCTCTGGAGGATGGCATGAAGCAGGTAAAAAGCAGGCACCAGTGGAAGGCGACTGCGGGAAACACCAAGCTGGTGATGATGGAGGGAGGAGCCAGGAGCAGGAGAAGCCAGGTGGTGAACCAGAGACCAGCCAGGATGCAGGCCCATGGTGGAGTCAAGGGAGGGAGGAGCCATGGTGGAGATGCCCTTGACGATACCCTGGGTATGAGTGATGGAGACGGAGCCGCTGGAGGTGACCCATGGGGAGCTGAGCAGACGGAGAGCCAGGGTGACACCAAAGTCCCGGAGGGTCGAGGTGAAGCTGACGGCTCATGCGAGTGAGGAGGAGCCCATCTGAGCACTCCATCTGCGGTGGGCTCTGGCTGACCGTCCATCTAAATGGGTGATGGCTGGCTGGAATCTGAAATGAGTGATGTGACTCATGGACGGTTGCTCTGTTCTTCTCATCACTATTTCCCACCTCAAAAGAGGACCTGTTCACTCAGAGAGCGAAGTTGATGTATTGTTTTAGACTCCAGCAGGGATCACCTCTGGGCATTTGGAAGTGGATGCCCACACCTTGTCCAGCCCGCACCTAAAACCTTTCATAAGCATAAGGTTCATGAGCTTCACATGTTGCTCGATGGCAGATGTTAGTAAACTCCTCCATGTAATCCTCCAAACAAAGGCCACCCTGAAAAAACAAAAATGATTCCTCCTCGAGGAACTAAACTGATTATCGGTTATTGTTATTGGTCAAAAGGTTCTGTATTGTTGCATTCCTTAACTAGAATTCAATGTAATATTTAAGCAATTTAACACAAGAAAAAATGCTGAAAGTTAGAAAAAAAGTTCAGCAGAACAACAGAATTAACTAACTACTGGGGTATCAGTGTAATATCCAAAAAGTCCCCAACACTAATGCACAGACTGACTAGTCTGTCTGAAACAAATATAGACAAGCAGAGTCCCCAGTGCTGTTGGACTATGATATCTGCACTCTTGGAATGAGAAATGCTCAAACAATCAGATTTGATGACCATAACTTATATAAAATATAATATCATTATATTTAATATATTGCAACATTGCTACCCACCATTTGGAACAGCTTTCACAACAAAGCATGCATATGATGCCTGTCTAGGTTGATTGTAACAGTTATTGTAATACGAACATGAGAGATCTTGTCTGATATAATAGGCACAAGGAAACATTCAGGGCTTTAAAGTGCAATAAGATATTCCAGCGTAATTGTAGCTCCGGGATCCCATTATGACATGGGGGAAACCAGGCAGAGAGTGAGATAGAGAGATTTAAGGAATGCTGGCATGTAATTACCCATGTCTGTTATGAGGGTGGCAGCACTGATTAGTGAACGGGGAAGATAAGACACCCAATCTAGCGAGGGAAGGGGTGAATGATGGAGGAGAAAGGAAAGGGCCCAGCCAAACTAAACTTCCTTCAAAACACAAATTCTAAGCACTGGGTGATTAACACCTGTTGTTTTCACTCTGTTTTCTTCTTCTGGCTGCTGTCCTCCAAACTCTTACAAAGCTTTTTATTACCTTAATCAAAGAAGTCATTAAATGAATAGCGAGTCGCCCCCCTGTCTTGCATATAGGGTACAACGGGGCTAAAGGTGCCCCGGGGTAAAAGGCGCCTTTGATATTATTTTAATCTAAACCACTAGATGGCACAAAAACATGGCTTAGCACTTTCCAAAACATCCGCTTTTCAAGATGCACGTGTATATCTGTCCGATCCTTGACATTATCGCGTGCAGCAGCGCAAAGCATTCTGTGCTTACTTGATCTAATATTTTATGTTTTTTAGAATGTTGTAGATTTAAGTATAAAATGAGAATCACTAAAATTAATGCATAGATTTTGAGACAAAGGTGGTCTTTATGATTTTCAGTTTTGTTTAAGATAATTAAAGCAACAGTTTTTAAATAATGAAAGAATATGTAAAAGTATGGTATTTGGGGTAAAAAAGCACCCCTGCTGTTGGGGCTAAAGGCGCACAGTAATTAACATGATAATTAATAGAAGACTGACTTTTCTATTTGTTGACATGACATGATTAGATTCAGATGGTAAATATCATATATTATGTTGGGTGTCCATATTAGAGATAATCACCATGTTTAGAATGAAACCATCATATTTAAAAACATTAAATTAATCATATCATATAATAAAATATAATTTGTTGTTACTACTGTAAATATATATTAAATTATTGTTGGATCTCCTTCAACGCTTTCAGAATCTTTACTTATTAAAATGATTTTGTTTCTGTATTTAAAATTTTTTTTATATTAACATATTTTAATGACAGTATATTTATTGAACAAAAATTAATTCTTTTGTTTTTCAAAATAAGCAGAAAATAGTACAAACTTTGCTAAAGTGATTGTTTTGAACAAGTATTAACTTAGACATTATTTAAAAAAACATTATTTTAGCTGAAGTATTTGTATTAATACCGTGGGCCTTTTACCCCGTGTGTGGGGTAAAAGGCCCCCCTTGCCCCCTCATACATTTATAAGATTTTTAAACAAAATAAACAACTTGAATGATTTATTTTCACACAAAATCTGTTGCTCCATTAATGTTCAATACAACGTATATATTTTTTCTGCAATTATACATTTTAGGCACAGTGAATAGCACATTTTTTCTTAAGGTGGGCCTTTAGCCCCGTTGTACCCTACTTGTTTTTATTCACTCAAGGGCTGAGCAGAGGAGGGTACGTGACTCTGAGACTCGTCATTGATGTGAGAGGACAAAAGGAGGTGGAGGGCAAAACTGAAAGAACACCCTTAAAGAAAACAAGAGGTGCATTCATTAGCCTGAAGCCTCAGCGTGATTTTAACTCAATACAGAGTTTGACATTTAGACTAATATCTATTTCGTAGCTAAACTATGAAACCACAAAGACTCAGGCAGAGACCTTAAAGTTTTGCCGACATCAAACTACCAAACTTTATCACAAAGCAATTCAAGAAGATTCTTCAGATTCCTACCAGATGTTTTCATCACTGTGGAAAGTTAATGTGAACTTTCTTCACAGCTAATGTCACACAGACTCGGATGGTTGATTATTTGACTATTCAGAGAGATATGTTGTCCATATAAACATTAAGTGATTATCCCAAGGATGCAGTGAATGTTATAAACTTTTCAAAATGTTCACATCTTCAAAAACATTTACATTTTACTCAAAGTTGAGCCAAATATTTGTTTCAAAGTGGGATCCAGGACACCCATGCTGTAGACAAGACCAAGACTGTATATAGCAAAACTGCATGCCCACTGCAAAATGTACACTGCAAAAAAAAACAAAAAAAACAAAAACACTTTGTGTGTGGTGCAGCATTTTATTATCACAAAAAAGGAAAAGAAGAAACTGAAAAAAATTCTGGGGAAAAATATTGTCTTTATAAAAGAATTCTGTATTTGTCTAGTTTTGTTCAATTAGTGAATTGAATGGAAAGACAAAATAAAGTATTCAAAAAAAGATTACTTACAATACTTCAGATTGGAAAAATGAAACACCACAGCATAACAGTCTCCCAATCAGCTATTCTTATACACAGCAGCCCAACTCATCAAATAATACATTTACATTTACATTTAGTCATTTAGCAGACGCTTTTATCCAAAGCCACTTACAAATGAGGACAACAGAAGCAATCAAAACCAACAAAAGACCAACAATATGCAAGCGCTGTGACAAGTCTTGGTTAGCCTAACGCAGTACATGGAGCAAGGTTTGTTGTTTGTTTGTTTTCTAATGAAAGAAAACAAGTAGAATGGGAGGGGGGGGGGACTAGCTTTCTACAAAAGTCGCTGCTAGTGTGAACACAGCTTAATGCCTTGAATTTTATGCGAGCAACTATTGGTAGCCAGTGCAAATTGATGAACAGAGGTGTGACGTGCGTTCTTTTCGGCTCATTACAGATTAATCTTGCAGCGACATTTTGGATTAATTGTAGAGGTTTGATGGAACTGGCTGGAAGACCTGCCAAGAGAACACTGCAATAGTCCAGTCTGGACAGAACAAGAGCTTGAACAAGGAGTTGTGTTGCATGTTCCGAAAGAAAGGGCCTGATCTTCCTAATGTTGTATAAAGCAAATCTGCAGGACCAATAATAGAGCTAAAAAAACAACAGTATGTAGCACCTCTCAGATATTTACACAAAGCATTCATGTACCAGCAAATGTTTGGGGTCAGTAAGACATTTTACATTTTTGTAGTCTTTTTGAAGTTTTAAAATTCTGCATTTATTTGATCTAAAATACAGTAAAAGTAGCAGTATTGTGAAATATTATTACTAGCTAAACTAACTATTTAATATATTTTAAAATGTGATTTATTCCTATCATGGCAAAGCAGAATTTGTAGTCCCCACAATTATCCATTCTTTAGTGTCACATGATTCTTCAGAAACCATTTTAATATGCTGATTTGATACTCATTTCTTATTGTTATCAGTGTTGAAAACAGCTGTGCTGCTTAATATTTTATGGAAACCATAATACTTTTTTCAGCAAAGAAGTATTACAGAAATACTATACAGTGGGGCAAAAAAGTATTTAGTCAGCCACCAATTGTGCAAGTTCTCCCACTTAAAAAGATGAGAGAAGCCTGTAATTTTCATCATAGGTATACCTCAACTATGAGAGACAAAATGAGAAAACAAAATCCAGAAAATCACATTGTTGGATTTTTAAAGAATTAATTGGTAAATTCCTCGGTAAAATAAGTATTTGGTCACCTACAAACAAGCAAGATTTCTGTCTCTCACAGACTTGTAACTTCTTCTTTAAGAGGCTCCTCTCTCCTCCACTCGTTACCTGTATTAATGGAATCTGTTTGAACTCGTTATCAGTATAAAAGACACCTGTCCACAACCTCAAACAGTCCAACTCCAAACTCCACCATGGCCAAGACCAAAGAGCTGTCAAAGGACACCAGAAACAAAATTGTAGACCTGCACCAGGCTGGGAAGACTGAATCTGCAATAGGTAAGCAGCTTGGTTTGAAGAAATCAACTGTGGGAGCAATTATTAGAAAATGGAAGACATACAAGACCACTGATAATCTCCCACGATCTGGGGATCCACGCAAGATCTCACCCCGTGGGGTCAAACTGTGAGCAAAAATCCCAGAACCACACGGGGGGACCTAGTGAATGACCTGCAGAGAGCTGGGACCAAAGTAACAAAGTCTACCATCAGTAACACACTGCGCTGCCAGGGACTCAAATCCTGCAGTGCCAGACGTGTCCCCCTGCTTAAGCCAGTACATGTCCGGGCCCATCTGAAGTTTGCTAGAGAGCATTTGGATGATCCAGAAGAGGATTGGGAGAATCAGATGAAACCAAAATTTGACTTTTTGGTAAAAACTCAACTTGTCGTGTTTGGAGGAGAAAGAATGCTGAGTTGCATCCAAAGAACAGCATACCTACTGTGAAGCATGGGGGTGGAAACATCATGCTTTGGGGCTGTTTTTCTGCAAAGGGACCAGGACGACTGATTCGTGTAAACGAAAGAATGAATGGGACCATGTATCGTGAGATTTTGAGTGAAAACCTCCTTCCATCAGCAAGGGCATTGAAGCTGAAACGTGGCTGGGTCTTTCAGCATGACAATGATCCCAAACACACTGCCCGGGCAACGAAGGAGTGGCTTCGTAAGAAGCATTTCAAGGTCCTGGAGTGGCCTAGCCAGTCTCCAGATCTCAACCCCATCGAAAATCTTTGGAGTCCGTGTTGCCCAGCGACAGCCCCAAAACATTACTGCTCTAGAGGAGATCTGCATGGAGGAATGGGCCAAAATACCAGCAACAGTGTGTGAAAACCTTGTGAAGACTTACAGAAAACGTTTGACCTCTGTCATTGCCAACAAAGGGTATATAACAAAGTATTGAGATGAAATTTTGTTATTGACCAAATACTTATTTTCCACCATAATTTGCAAATAAATTCTTTAAAAATCCTACAATGTGATTTTCTTTCTCATTTTGTCTCTCATAGTTGAGCTATACCTATGATGAAAATTACAGGCCTCTCTCATCTTTTTAAGTGGGAGAACTTGCACAATTGGTGGCTGACTAAATACTTTTTGTCAAGACTGTATATATATATATATATATATATATATATTTTTATTTATTTATTTTTTTTATTAATTTTTGAAAAGTCAGATTTTTCAGATAGGCTTGAGAGGACTTCCTTTCCAGAATAATATAAAAAAAGAAATCAAAGATGCTTAGACAAGAGAGGTGGGTACAGGGCTGAATGAATAGATAAGTAGAAACACTTACCAGAGCAGCTACAGGAGTGGGCAGTCTATTTATCTTCTTCACGAGACCCGGTCTGATTGTGTTCAGGAGTCTGAGAGAGAGACACATCAGACATCCTGAATCAGAACCAAACCCCACAAAAAGTTATACAGTCTCAATCACACATATTTGATTATTTTGCTGTTTTGTCAACAACTTAAGCAGAGGCCAAGAAAAAAAAAAAAAATCAAGCGTCCTTTATTTCTATAGTGCTCTGCACAATACAGATTGTTGCAAAGCAGCTTCACAGTTATAACCTTTGCAGCCTTTGCTTAAAGGGACAGGGATCAATAGCATTTGCCACATCTGCCTGCATAAACAAGCAACACAGATGATCAGGTTACTTCACCCACCAGACAGTCTTTGAATACTGATAACATTCCAAATAGAAATTAAAAGTTCCAATCAAAGTCCTTTTTTTCAGGTTGGGTAAGATTTCTTTAGGGAATGTGAGATGGATACCAGTCAGCTGTCAGCCAATGTCAGGCCATCGCTGGCCATTTGTCGGCCCAATTTTGCAGTTTGTTTTCCACCATTCCCATAAGCTGGACGCACTGGCGGCTTTTCGGACATTTGAACATGTTGAATCAGTGGCTGAGCCCGTATGTGGAAGATGTCACTCTGATTGGCTGTTCAACAAGTAAACAGTGCATGAGAAGAAAAATAGAGGAGATGAAAGCAAGCAAATGTCCAGAAGGCACACATAACACTTTTCATCAACAAATTTGTCCGTGGTGAGTGAGATTGTTGAAAAAATGCTTTGTTCACAGTATATCCACAGTCCTATATGACAGGGACACTAAATTCAATGGTAGAAATCCTCTGATGTAATGTGATCCGATAGACAAAATGTGTAATAAAAACCACTGTCGAGTTTCAGGAAGCAGAGCAAAATAAAGGCCTGTCTATAGTAAAATATAAAGGAAGTTAGAGTGTGTTTCATGTTGAGCTATAATTGTAGGAGAGAAAAGTGTTTGAGGATACATCTGGAAAGTCTTACAGGGATCAGACACGAGGGCTTCCGCATAACAGACCCACAGAAATCACGCTAAGGACATTAATGTAAAAGATCATACAGCGTGCTTTTATAATAGTCTTGACCTGAGCACTTCAACTGTACCAACTGAAAACAAGCTTGGTCAGAATTGTATGTACAAACTGTATGTTAGCGTGTGTGTGTGTGTGTGTGTGTTTACAGGGTCCACATACTCTAACTCCCTGTTGTGCTGAGGAGGTTATGGGCCTCATCTATGTTTTGTCTGAACTAACCTTTAGCACATTACACACACACACACACACACACACACACACACAGCAATGCATCTCAATGATGCCTCTATTATTTTATAATACAATAGAGGCATTACAGAGCCAGATCAGAGGTGAAGTGTAATAACCACAATGAAGAAATTATGACAAAAAACATACCCAAGTGCATATGAACTAGCCATGAGTCCAAGTAATCAACCAGTCAAATTTTTGTTGACTAGTATACTTCCATCTATATTTCCATCTAAAACAAACCTGTATATCAGCATTACGAATTAATTTATTGGGTGGCAAATTGGACAAGGTCATTCTAGGCATACAGCGGTGTGAAAACGTGTTGGCCCCCTTCCTGATTTTTAAATTTTTTGCATGTTTGTCACACTTTAATGTTTCAGATCATCAAACAAATGTAAATATTAATCAAAGATAACACAAGTAAACACAACATGCAGTTTTTAAATTAAGTTTTTTATTATGAAGGGAAAACAAAATCCAAACCCACATGGCCCTGTGTGAAAAAGTGCTTGCCCCCTCCTATTAAATCATTAAAGAACTATGATTAACCACATTATTTTAGAAAGCTAAGTTAAATTTCACTAGCCAAACCCAGGCCTGATTACTGCCAGAACTGTTGAATCAAGAAATCACTTAAATAGAACCTGTCTGACAAAGTGAAGCATGTTTAAAGAGCAACACATCATTCTGCGATCTAAAGAAATTCATAAACAGATGAGAAACAAAATAGTTTACATGTATCAGTCTGGAAAGGGTTATAAAGCCATTTATAAGGCTTTGGAACTCCAGCAAACCATGGTCAGAGCCATTATCTACAAATGGAGAAAACTTGGAACAGTGGTGAACCTTCCCAGGAGTGGCCGGCCTACCAAAATTACTCCAAGAGCACAAAGACGACTCATCCAGGAGGTCATAAAAGAACCCAGAACAACATCTAAAGAACTGTAGGCCTCACTCGCCTCAATTAAGGTCAGTGTTCATGATTCAACAATAAGAAAGAGACTGGGCAAAAACAGCATCCTTGGGAGAGTTCCAAGGCAAAAGCCATTGCTGACAAAAAAGAACACAAAGGCCCGTCTCACATTTCTTCGATCGATTGCTTCAGTCTGTTGTGCTGCTGAGAGGTTTGTGATTGTAGCTCCGTGTACCTTCGCTTTTTATTGAATCTCTACCTTACTTTCACTCCCTTTTGTCTAAAGTGATAATATATAACTTAATTCCCACCATATTTCTGGTGTTATCTTTCAAACTGATCTAACTAATTTGATCGTTCGCTTTTAAAACCGCGAGTGCAGCTTGTTAGCCCGTTAGCTTGTCACTCACGGTTCCATTTGAGTTTCTATTCTACTCACTCCGTTTTTCACGAGCTCATCAAACAACAGTGGTAAGTTAAGTTGGTATCATTCAGCAATCACAGTGAGTAATGGCTTCTTCTCCTGCTATTGTTGTTTGCACTGTTTGCCACATGTACAGTTTATCTGTCTCTGTCAGCAGCGAGGGATTCACATGTGAAAAATGCAGGGAAATAGTTAGGCTGACAGAGAAGATTAGAACTAGAGACATGCATCCAAACTTTAGTTGAGGATAGTAAGAATGTGAGGGCTGTAGATACTGCTTTGGATGCGACTAGCTCTGGGAGTCCTGTACATTGTTCGGTTTCGGTTGAGCCCTTGCAGCAAGGGCATCTGGGTGACTGTGAGGCAGCCTAGTTGCGGGTCAAAACGCCACTCTTCCGTTCCGATCAAAACATCAAACAGGTTCTCCCCACTCAGTGAAACACCCACTGAAAAACCTGATGAAAGTGCTCTAGTTATTGGTGATTCTATTGTACGGAACGTGAAAATAGAGACACCAGCCACCATAGTCCATTCTTTACCAGGATCCAGAGCGCCTGACATCTTGGCAAATTTAAAAGTGCTGACTAATGCTAAACGTAAATTCAGTAAGATTGTTATCCACATCGCCGCTGTTCGACTTCGATGTTCGACTTCGCCAGTCGGAGATCACTAAAAATAATGTTAAAGAGGTGTGTGAACTTGCAAGTACAATGTCAGACATTGTAATATGCTCTGGTCCGCTCCCTGCTTATCGTGGCGATGAGATTCATAGCAGACTGTTGTCACTCAATGGCCGGATGTCTAAGTGGTGCCCGCAAAATAACATAGGCTTTATAGACAATTGGAAGAATTTTTGGGGCAGACCTGACCTGTTGAAAACAGATGGTGTTCATCCCTCCTGGGGTGGTGCCGCTCTTCTCTCTAGAAATATGGCACATAGTCTTAGAGTTCGTACTTGACTAACTGGAGCCCAGGTCAGGAAGCAGACAGACTGGCTAAACCGATCGTCTGCTAGCCGCCTCACGTCACCAAAGTCAGTTAACTCTCAGCACATAGAATCTTTTTCATCTAGATATCACGCTATAGAGACTGTGTCTGTTCCCCGAACTAGAAAATACAGAAAACATACAAACCAAAGTAATAGTAACAATTTAATTGATGTTCAACAAATAAAAAACCGATATAATACAGATAAACACATGATAAAGCTTGGCTTATTGAATATTAGATCCCTTTCTTCAAAAGCACTTTTTGTAAATGATATGTTCACTGACCATAAACTAGATGTGCTTTGTTTGACAGAAACCTGGCTAAAACAAGATGATTACATTACAAGATGTCAGGCGCTCTGGATCCTGGTAAAGAATGGACTATGGTGGCTGGTGTCTCTATTTTCACGTTCCGTACAATAGAATCACCAATAACTAGAGCACTTTCATCAGGTATTTCAGTGGGTGTTTCACTGAGTGGGGAGAACCTGTTTGATGTTTTGATCGGAACGGAAGAGTGGTGTTTTGACCCGCGACAAGGCCGCCTCACTGTCACCCAGTTGCCCTGCTGCACGGGCTCAACCGAAACCAAACAATGTACAGGACTCCCTGAGCTAGTCGCATCCAAAGCAGTATCTACAGCCCTCACATTCTTACTGTCCTCAACTAAAGTTTGGATGCGTGTCTCTAGTTCTAAAACCTTCTCTGTCAGCCTAACTATTTCCCTGCATTCATCACATGTGAATCCCTCGCTGCTGACAGAGACAGATAAGCTATACATGTGGCAAACAGTGCAAACAACAATAGCAGGAGAAGAAGCCATTACTCACCGTGATTGCTGAATGATACCAACTTAACTTACCACTTACCACTGTTGTTTGATGAGCTCGTGAAAAACGGAGCGAGAAAAAAAGAAAAAAAACAGTAATAGGCACGAATAGAAACTCAAATGGAACCGCGTGTGACAAGTTAACGGGCTAACAAGCTGCACTCGCGGTTTTTAAAGGCGAACGATCAAATTAGTTAGATTAGTTTGAAAGATAACACCAGAAATATGGTGGGAATTAAGTTATATATTATCACTTTAGACAAAAGGGAGTGAAAGTAGGGTAGAGATTCAATAAAAAGCAAAGGTACACAGAGCTACAAACACAAACCTCTCAGCAGCACAAAAGACTGAAGCAATCGAACAGCAATGAGCAATCAAGCAGTAACACACTGCGCCGCCAGGGACTCAAATCCTGCAGTGCCAGACGTGTCCCCCTGCTTAAGCCAGTACATGTCTGGGCCCGTCTGAAGTTTGCTAGAGAGCATTTGGATGATCCAAAAGAGGTTTGGGATAATGTCATATGGTCAGATGAAACCAAAATAGAACTTTTTGGTAAAAACTCAACTTGTTGTGTTTGGAGGAGAAAGAATGCTGAGTTGCATCCAAAGAACACCATACCTACTGTGAAGCATGGGGGTGGAAACATCATGCTTTGGGGCTGTTTTTCTGCAAAGGGACCAGGACGACTGATCCGTGAAAACGAAAGAATGAATGGGGCCATGTATCGTGAGATTTTGAGTGAAAACCTCCTTCCATCAGCAAGGTCATTGAAGACGAAACGTGGCTGGGTCTTTCAGCATGACAATGATCCCAAACACACCACCCGGGCAATGAAGGAGTGGCTTCGTAAGAAGCATTTCAAGGTCCTGGAGTGGCCTAGCCAGTCTCCAGATCTCAACCCCATCGAAAATCTTTGGAGGGAGTTGAAAGTCCGTGTTGCCCAGCGACAGCCCCAAAACATTACTGCTCTAGAGGAGATCTGCATGGAGGAATGGGCCAAAATACCAGCAACAGTGTTGAAAACTTACAGAAAACGTTTGACCTCTGTCATTGCCAACAAAGGGTATATAACAAAGTATTGAGATGAAATTTTGTTATTGATTTTGTTATTGACCAAATACTTATTTTCCACCATAATTTTCAAATAAATTCTTTAAAAATCCTACAATGTGATTTTCTGGATTTTTTTATTTCTCTCATTTTGTCTCTCATAGTTGAGGTATACCTATGATGAAAATTACAGGCCTCTCTCATCTTTTTAAGTGGGAGAACTTGCACAATTGGTGGCTGACTAAATACTTTTTTGCCCCAATGTACATGTACACTACCGTGTCAAAATTTTGGAATAAGATTTTGTTTTTGAAGGAAGAGCATTTTTATTATTATTTTTTGGATATACAGCAACACAGTAATTGTATTGTAATACTATTTAAAATAACTGCTTTCTATTAAAATACTGAATATTTTATGTATGTACTGTATTCTGTAATGGCAAGGGTGAATTTGTCATTACTCCCATCTTTAGTGTCACATAAGTCTTTAGAAATCATTTTACTATGCTGATTTGGTGCTCATTTATTATACATTTTTACTTATGCTCAATTATCAAGTCAAGTCATGTCAAGTTGAGCTTTATTTTCATTCCACTATGTGCGGGGGCATACAGTGTAACGAAATGTCGTGCCTCACAGGACCACGGTGCTACATAAATACAGGCATACAGCAATGAAGTAAAACAATATAAACCTATACACAACTATCCTACTGATAGATTTTGACTATAAATATACTATATATAAAAATTTTTGGTCACACTTTATATTAGGTGGCCTTATCTACTATGTACTTACATTAAAAAATAAGTACAATGTACTTATTGTGTTCATATTGTATTGCAAAACACTTCTGCTGCTATTGAGGTGGGATACGGGTAAGGTTAGGGACAGGTTTGGTGGTATGGGTAGGTTTAAGGGTGGGTTAAGGTGTAAGGGATGTGTCAACAGTGTAATTATAAATGTAATTACAGAAATTAATTACAGATGTAATTACATATAGGTATTTTTAAAAATATAAGTACAATGTAAAAACATTCATGTACACAATAAGTGCATTGTACCAAATACAAAAAAAAATTGAAATGTAAGTACATAGTAGTTAAGGCCACCTAATGTAAAGTGGGACCAAATTTTTTTACCTATACATAAAAGAAAAAATACAAACTATACAAACTATACGAGTGCTTCAGATAAATACTGTACATTTGCGAAGAGAAACATTGTGAGTCAGCGGCTGGCTGGGGAACAGTGCAGGATGATTTGTAGTGCATGAGCATGTAAACATTCATATATTACTGAGTCTTTTTGTGGGATTTGTATACACACAGCAGTGTGTGTGAAAAGTGACTAGTGCGCATAGATAAGGAGAGTGTGCTACTACAGGTGGTTTGTACAGGCCCACTCACCTGTGTGTAGCACACTTCGATTGCACAAAAAAAAGTTCCATAAGTTTCAGATGGTCCATGTTTCAGGAGGTAGGGGGTTTGTATGGGGGTTCAGAAAGGGGCGGGGTGATTTGAGTTCAGGGCTCTCACAGCCTGGGGGAAGAAGCTGTTGAGCAGTCTGGCAGAGCGGGCTCTGATGCTCCGGTACCATCTTCCTGATGGTAGAAGCTGGAAGAGACTGTGGGAGGGGTGTGTGGAGTCCTTCACGATACTATTGGCTTTGCTGGAGCATCGTGTAAGGAAAATGTCCAGGATGGAGGGGAGAGGGTCACCGATGATCTTTGCAGCTATGTTCACTGTCCGCTGGAGGGTCTTGCGGTCTGCTGCGGTACAGTTCCCGTACCAGACAGTCTTCTGGTTAGAAAGTCCAGAATCCAATTACATAGGGAGTTGTTAAGGCCCAGCAGGTTTAGTTTATTTATGAGCTGTTGTGGGATTATTGTGTTGAATGCTGAGCTGAAGTCAATGAACAGCATTCTAACATAAGAGTCTTTGTTTTCTAGGTGGGTAAGAGCTAGGTGTAGGGTGGAGGAAATTGCATCGTCCGTAGAGCGGTTTGGACGGTATGCAAACTGGAGCGGATCGAGTGTGTTGGGGAGGCTGTTTTTGATGTTGTGCATGACTAACCTCTCAAAGCACTTCATCATGATTGGAGTCAGTGCTGTGGGACGGTTGTCATTTAGACAGGACACAGGTGATTTCTTTGGTACCGGTATGATTGTTGTGGATTTGAGACATGTGGGGACGACTGCCTGGCTCAGCGAGGTGTTGAAGATATCTGTTAGGACATCTGTCAGCTGTTCAGCACAGTCTTTCAGTACACGGCCAGGTATGTTGTCGGGACCCGCAGCCTTGCGTGGGTTGATCCTAGATAGGGTCTTCCTTACGTCGGCTGGAGACAGACAGAGTGCCTGGTCGTTGGGAGGTGTGGGCAGTTTTTGTGCAGGTGTGTCATTCTGCATTTCAAACCGTGAATAAAAGTGGTTGAGTGTATCTGGGAGGGATATGTCATCATCACAGGCCTGTGGTGGGGGCTTGTAGTCTGTGATGGTCTGAATGGCTTGCCACAGACTCCGTGCGTCTCTGCTGTCTGTGAAGTGATTGTTGATTTTTTGAGCATATGACCGTTTTGCATTTTTGATGCTGCGGGACAGATTGGCTCTTGCTGTTTTGAGGGCTGCTTTATCTCCTGATCTGAAAGCTTCATCTCTGGTTTTTAGCAGCCCACAAACCTCTGCTGTCATCCATGGCTTCTGGTTGGTGCGTGTGGTGATGGTCTTGGTGACTGTCACATCATCAGTGCAATTTTTGATGTAAGCAGTCACAGTTTCAGTGTACTCTTGCAGGTCTGTGTGGTTGTTGTAGGTGGCCGCCTCTTTAAACATGTTCCAGTCTGTGTCCTGCAGTGCTGAGGTAGCATTTTCTGGCCATACCGTGATCTGCTTTAGAACCGGTTTGGCAAGTTTGAGAAGTGGTCTGTATGCTGGGATTAGCATAACAGAGATGTGGTCCGAGTACCCGAGGTGGGAGCAGGGTTCGGCTTTGTATGCGTTCTTTTCTGTTGTGTAAACAAAGTCCAGTGTGTTATTTCCTCTTGTTGCAAAGTTCACATGTTGGTAGAACTTTGGCAAAACTGTCTTTAAGTTTGCGTGGTTGAAGTCAACGGCTATGATGAAAAAGCCGTCAGGGTTATTTGTTTGGCGCTGTACAGTTCACGAAATGCGTCCTTAGCGTTTGTACACAGGGGAATGTAGACCGTGTCAATAACAATGGCCGTGAACTCCCGCGGCAGATAGAACGGTCGACACTTCACAAACATAAACTCCACCAGTGATGAACAGTGTTTTGTCACTTCCACAGCATTGTTACACCATTTTTTGTTGACGTACACACACAAGCCACCCCCGCTTTTCTTACCAGACAGTGATGAATCTCTGTCCGCTCGGTAGCAGGTTAGCCCGTGCAGCTGAATGGCGGAGTCCGGGATGTTGTCGTTTAGCCATGTTTCAGTGAATACAGAAACACAACAATCCCTTGCCTCATGCTGTGTAGACTGACTGAGTTGAATTAAGTCCAGTTTGTTTTCCAGAGAGCAAACGTTTGACAGCATGAGTGTTGGAAGAGCCGGTCTTGTGGGGTTAGCCCTTAGCCTGGCTCATATACCTCCGCGCTTACCGCGCTTCCGTCCTCTCTCACACCGCTTGCGACGCCGCCTTGTGAGGGTAGCGTCAGTAGGCAAGGCCGCGGTCTCGAGGTCCGGCTCCAGCAGTAAACAAAGGCCTCGTAGCTTCTCAGTAGAAGAGTTTGTGTTGTTATGTGTTGTCGATATCCAAAAGGCTTTGGCGATCATAGATGTATCCCGGAGTGATCTCCCGATGAATTAGCGGTAAATTGACATTGTTTGGAGACGAACAGACGACATTAAAAGACATAAAAGCACCGTCTTTGGGACCTGGACCGCGCCTCCATCTTGGTCGCATCTTGCTGATTTTGTTGTAATCAATAATGGTTCTTATTATTATCGAGGTTAAAACAGTTTTTGTTGTTAACCCTCTGGGGTCAACAAACGCGTATACGCGTTTTGAGGCAGATTTTCCTGATAAGGCCGAAATGAGCTTGAATTACTCTGCCATTTTTGATCGTACAGATAAGAGCAATACACCATTCGAATCTGTAAGGGGTCTACTTTTATTTGTATACACTCATAAGAACAACACAACTTTGTGCTTTTGAAGAATAAAGAAAACAAACAGGGTGCGCTCTCTGTCTTCTCCATGAACTGCTTTTTGAAACACGTCACTAAAATGAACTGTAACTCAGCAAATACTTCACACAGAGACATGAGAAATATATCTATAGAAAGCTTGATATGTCTACTGTTAAATGAAGTAAGTCTTACCGACAACAAATATTCTGTGATAAAGTAATCCGTATGAAACCAAGGACATGTCCAGTTTTTCCGTCTGGTCTCATTATCTCTAATTAGGGCACGCCCACGCGCTCGCGCCTTTGTTATTACAAATCTCCACGCGAGCCACGCGGCATGTAAACGCCCACACCACCGTAAACAAAGCAGCATCGCGTTCACCTCAGATACTTTTCAGTTTTGGAAGAACACGCAGTGAGGAATAAGCCTTGTATTTACCTCAGAAACGCGCTGAGAGGAAAAAGAGTTGTATTTACCTCAGAAGACGCGCTGAGAGGAAAAAGTGTTGTATTTACCTCCAGAAGACGCGCTGAGAGGAAAAAGCTTTGTTTACCTCACAAACAGAACACGAGCGCAGCTGAGCCGGCGGAGGAGGAGATATTTTATACCGAGTAAGTAATGTTTCTTATTGGCATTCGATAATGTGTTGTTGTGACAAAGTTGAACGCATTTACTAGGTGAACTTTTCCCAAACTATAACTCCAGAATAAAATGTGTGAAATCGAGTGCAACATTTTGAAATATGATAGGCAACATTTCATTGCATTTAAATGTTGCATGACGTGAGGATAGTTATATGGTCTATAAACAATGATATAAAAGTAATGTCTAAGAAAGTTTAGACCAATCTTTACTGTGAAGTAGCCTAGTCTGTTTGAAAATACCTGCTCAAACGTTTATAATAAGCTTAACAATAATAATTTAGTTTTTCAGTTGCAAAATGTTGTATGATAATTGTATTGTATGATAATACATGCAAAGCATGTGTGCATCTATGTTATAAAATCACGTGGGCAATATTGGTGATCGCTAATGTAATAATATAGTTGCTCCTGATAAGACTATCAACATGCTCACTAATTTATTTATTAATTTTAGTGGGGGGGTGGTGCTTTATTTATTTTGAATAATAACAATATGTAGGCCTATATATTATAATAAATATAATGTACTGTTTTTGCTGTACTTTGGATCAAATAAATGCAGGCTTGGTGAGCTGAAGACACTTAAAAAAAAAAAAACATTACAAATCTTACAGTTGAAATAATTTGACTGGTAGTGTATGTATTGTCACCATGTTTGCTTTGTCTTTGTCCGTTCATTGTGTTGCTCACATCTGTTTTGTGTTTTCCCATGCAGTTTCTGCTGTCTCCTGTTTTCCTGGGTTCCAGTTTCCTGCCACTGTTTTGGATATTTTGGATATTGCACCCACGATGTCTTGACTCTTCTGTTGTTTATTTGTTTGTTTGTTCCTAATAAACTGTTTAACTGCACTCGCAAGTGAATCTCAAGTTATTTTATGTGATAGTTATATGTATACACATTTCTTTTTTCCTCACATTCTTTCTTGTAGCAATTCCCTCTCAGTCACACACCTGACTGAATGGCTCATTATGGAGCTCATTATGCGGGCCTTTGTCTTCTCAGGTGTGAGTAACAGCATTATTCAGGATAGTTCACGCCCTCTCGCATAGAGCCTTTCCACTCAAAAAGTGACTTAGAAAATTTAAATTAATATATTGTTTTCTCTGAACGAGTGAGTTAGATTATTTTCAGATCATTTTGAAGCAAATATTCTAGGCTACCAGAGCCAGTTCTCAAAAGTCTTGCGAACAAATGTTCTGTATGTGTTTTATGGCCTTATTTCAGTTACTTTAAAATTTTAGTTTTTTTTCTCTAATAAACGTTGTTTTCTCAAAAACACAATCATGTACGTATATGCTGCTCACATATTATTGTAGCGCAGTTTATGCTGAATACAGTGTTTTTAGACTTTAGCCATTAAAATGTTTATAAGCAACTGAAAAAAACACAAATGTCAGTGCATGTCAAAACTTCTCCAGGGCCCCAAAACACCCTCAGACCCCAGAGGGTTAATTACTTGTCTCTGTATGTGTCCCTTTGCCGGAAAAGCTTATTTTCTCCACTGCAAGGCCTTCTGTTAACAGGCTAAGATCCATTACTTGCTTTTCTGTGTAAAACAATAAGAATGTGATGAAAAAACTGACCTCAGTAGAGTTACTCAAAAACATCAAGTATCAAATACTGACCCTTCACAGTTGAAACTTTGAAATATACCGAAGATGTTTGCTTTTGTTGGTGCTTACAACAATAAAACAAGGTTTTGTGTGTGTATGGAAGGAGTATCTGTATTTGCATGTTTGTGACGGATAATGACAACATTGTGATTACCCGATCATTATTTAGTAAGTCTTTAATGAAACAGGACAGCTTTGAAGTGTTCAGCTAAACACCCCCTAAAACTTCCAAAATAAGCACTGCTTTTAACAATTAGTCTAATAGTAACCAACACTGTTAAAAACTACTCAGCAAAGTTCCTACAGTACTCAAACAAGACTACCCGAATGAAATGAGAAGTCCCTTGCTTCCCAGACTTTACATGTGAGAATATTGGGGTCTTTTTCTCAGAGTAAAGTTTTACAACAGCTTTCAACAATATTTCAAACCATGCTTGGATTTGGCCAGATATCAAAGACAGCAAAAATGAAGATTAATATGAGCAAAAATTTCTAATCACATTCTTCCAAGAACAACTCATATGCACATTTTGCAGCTTTATATTTTATGGCCCAATTTTCTTGTTTGTGTCTATTTTATTGCTCGTAAATAATTACAGAAAAACAATATAAATTTTATTGATATTACAAGTTAATACTTAAAGGGATATTTAATAAAAAAGTAAATTCTGTTATCATTTACTCATCCACAGGACATTCCAAACCTGTATGACTAAAAGATATTTAACATATTAAAAAAGATATAAAAAATATATTTTAAAGAATGTTAGGGGTCTAAACAACACTGGACCTCACTGACTTTCACTGAATTGTAATTTTTGGGTGAACAATTTTTTGAATAAAATTAAAATGCTCCATTAAAGGTGGGCTATGCATTTTTTTCAAAAATGCCGAACGACGACAGAAAGATAGAGATGGCAGATAAAAAAACAAAAGAGTAAAACGTCTGCGGAACAAAAGAAGGCTTACACCAGTTATCATGTCTGTCTACACTGGACGCGACAAAGCAACTGATGAAAATCATTTGAAATTTGTGTCAATACATTGTAAATAGACTGTGGGAGCAGTTTACTGTCAAGGATTTGTCTTGTCGCGGCGCAGCATCCAGTGTAGACAGCATCACTGATTATAATGAGTTCTATAGTATTTTGTCGCGCCGTGCCGCTTGCGTCCGTTGTAGACACAGTGTTACGATAAGGCAAGAAGTAGGACCCGTGCAGTGGCGGACTGGCTATCTGGAGCACCGGGAGTTATACCGATGGGCCGCTGTACAACCATCGCATAAATATAAGGAATGGATTACAGTAAATTTACGTAGCCTATATCCGTCCATTGACCCAGACTTATGGCCCGCGCTGCCCACTTGAGTCAGCCGCAGCGGTTCAAAAGCACTGGTCACGTCAGTGTCAAAATGTTTTAGCCTATCAAATCGAAGAAGGCGGTATTTACTGTTTACAAAGCTGAGCTGGGAGGCTGTGGCATTTGAATGCGAGCTGAGGTAAGATGTAGGCTAAACAGCAAAACATGATGAGACAATTTAGCAATATTTGCCAGCTGTTTTCAAAAAATGTTAAACGACTGACATTAATTTTCAGGGATGCAAACTACTACTGGCCTTTTCGAATTTCTCAGATTGTAATGCCATTTACATTGTTGGCCACAGTGTAGACTACATGGAAACATTAACGTAGCTGCTTTCAGCAGACATAAGATAACAGTGAATGTTTGTAGGGGAGAGCGGGGACGGTTGCAACAGGGGACAGTTGCAACATGACTTATTCCTCCAATCAGGAATGAGCTAGAGTGATGATACTCATACTGCACATGCTTAGTTAGCCCCTCCCCCGATCTGAAAGAAATCAGCCATTTGTGACCATTCCTTCAGGGAAAAGCTAATTTTGAGGTAAAAAAGTATTTTTTTTAATGTTCAGAATATTTCTCATACTGTCTAAACTGTTTTTGTGAAGCATTATTCATTCATATAATTTAAATCAGTGTTTTTTTAGCTTCTAATAGGCATAGCTATCAAGTGTTAAAGCTATTGTATCTAGCTAGTATAGTAAGTTTCATCATGGCTGACAGAGTGGGGACAGTTGCAACAGCATGCTGTTGCAACTGTCCCTTATCACAACATTGATGTAAAAGCTTGTCATATTAACATAATACAATTATAATTTCATGGATTAATAAATAACCCGTTCAATACCCAGGTATCCCTCCTTTTTTTAAGTACATACTCTCAAACTAGGCCACAGTGTAGTCTGTAATTTTTCTTTGTTTACAGTATGCCACGAGCCACGAGAGAGGAAACGCACAACAGATCACACACACACACAGACAGACACAGTTCATTTCAGGAGTTCACAGAAGTAGTTCAGTAAATTTTCAGTCTAGATTTTCATTAAAAATATTTTGTTGGTCAATTTTTTTTTAGGCCTAATAATTAACCAAAACATGATTGTTACTTGTTCTTTTACTAGTCTTTGTATTTTTATGGCCAATTTAACAAATTCAACAATTTAACCAATATACATTTTGTATGTTCACAAATAAAATAAAGAAATTGCAATATAATGTTATATAATGTTTCTTTATTATTACATTTTAATAAGTGTTGCAACTGTCCTGTGGACTGTTGCAACCGTCCTACTAGGGGTCAGTTGCAACGTTTCACTTTGTCTGTTCAAGTTTAAATTGTACATATATTATCATATGTATGCATGTAACAGCACTGTGGGTGGGTATCTGACAGATGTGGGTTTAATATATAAAGATTTTGGCTTTCCACAAAAAACTGTCTCTGAGAAACTGAAGGAAATACAAAAAGTGTTGCAACAATATATATCGTTTAACAATATTTATAGTTAGCTAATGTAAAGGTATAGCCTGCCGTGAAGCATAACGCCCGTTTCACACCGCAAGCGTGAGCGGCACGTGAGCAGCGATGGTTTCGGCGCCGAGTCTATTTTTGCTGCGCCGCTCACGCTCAATTAAAGTGACAGCACACTTTTGATGGACAATATAAATATTTCACACAAAACGTGCTAAAAATGCACAGAATAAGCATGTCTAGTGTGCTTTAAGACAAATTGGAGTATGTCAGGAAAGAAAATGAACAATTAAAAATATGTATAGAAGATTTACCCATTTTAACTTGTTTTTCATTTTTAATTGCCATAAGCAAATTATAACTTAAAGCATTTTATCAAACTCACAACGAACAATTCATCTAGCTCAGGATCTTAAGTTACAATGGAGTATATACAGTAGGCCTACATAAGAAATTCATTATTCATTCATTGTTGACAGCTTCTATAAGAAATGTAGATTATGGGTAAAAGTATATATTATTAAAAAATAATAATAATAATAATAAAACAGTATAAACAGCACTTTCTATATTTGAGTATGACTGAAACAACACGATAGAAGCTGTTTTTGTTGTTTACCATTTAAAAGCGAATCCCCAAGACTTCAAAACTTTCAAGTTTATAACTGACCAACTTCTAAAAACAAATTTATAGTTGTCTTTGTAAAGAAATATGTCGCTTTGGAGGCGCTGCTGTGACGCTGAACAAACGCTTCCAGTGTGAATACTCTGCCGAGTCTGATGCTGCAGTGACGCTGTAGTTACGCTGACGTGACGCTGCCGCGAAGCTCACGCTTGCGGTGTGAAACGGGCGTAATGCTAAAGATTTGAAATCTGCCCAAAAATGTTGACTATGTTTATAGTGTGTGCTTTTTATGGTGTTTTTATTTATTTTGTCTTATTTTTTATTTATTTTTATTTTTTTTATTATTATTATTATTTGTATTTTTTTGTCATTTTTGGGGCTTTGTCAGGTCTGACCCAAGACTTGAGCAGGTTAAAGGTCCAAAACTGTGATGAGTGCCTTGGACACAGGACCTTGGGTAATTTTAAATAAATGTGCTTTACAAAATAGACCCAAGAATACCCAAATTCTTTTAAGCCAACTTTTGATTATTAGTTTCAAGCATTTTTTGGGCATTCATGCAATATTTTATTTATACAAATACATATTAAATAATTTCTTCCTCTCTGTCCATCCGTGCTTCCATGTATACTGTAGATTAAGCCATTAACAAAAATTAAACATACAATAGCTATAAATTTAGGTGTTTTTCTTCTAACAAAGCAACTTGTGCAAATCCACCAAAAACATTATCTTTTCTTTTTTTTTTTTTTTACATACACAATGTACAGGATTTCTGATAACATGGGTTTAAAATGTAGCTAATGTAAATGTCACGAATCAGAAAATTAATTTACAAATCTACAAATGAATCTTCAAATAGGGTAAGAAGTAGGTAAGAAATTATTAGGTTGATTTGGGTCAGGAACAGATTTTAGAACCCAAGAAGACCTATACTTAGGCCCAAGTCCTGATTTATTTTTATTGTACAGAGAAACAAAAGCAGCTTGGGAGAGTTACTCACTCGCAGAGTAAGATGCCGTTGTCGAGTCCACCTCTGAAGTCACTGTCAGTAAAACTCCTGCCGGTCACTACCTGCAACACATTCACAAATGTTCAGCAAACATCAGTGTGACTACAAGACTTGATTTTAGTAAAATTTGCAAGTTTTTAAGAGCACCGGTGTGCAGTTTTCAGCATTCATTACAGCATTTCTCAGAATAATACAATTGAGAAAATTTAAGATGAAAATCAGCACAACAGGAAATGACCTTCTATGACACAGCACAAGTCAAAGCTTATTCCACTGGTTATTTCAGACCACTACAGGAGAAAGAGATAAATAAATAGTTTCTCTCTCTCTCTCTCTCTCTCTCTCTCTCTCTCTGAAAATTCAAAGTGCCTAAGCAGCCGTCATCCTGGCTAAATCTCTTTCTTAGGCGAGTATCCTTGCTAATTATTCCTGACATTTGGGATTTACCTTCTGTGTTGCTTGTGCTTTCCTCTCTCAAGGGCAAGAGGCATATGCAGGTTACGTATTCACATTTTTTTAGTGCTGTACGTATTACATAATAAAGCAGATCATTTATTTTAATGAATTTTACAATCTTTTCTTAAAATAGCTTAAATCAGCTAAATATTTTTATATGAGTTCAAAAATAACTACTTGGGTGGAGATTAGCTGGAGTTACACACTTGAGTCATATGATCTGAGGTGAAGACAAATACACCTATACAAATCCTGATATAGTATTTTTCACAAAGAAACTGTTAGCATAAACAAAAAGTAAACACTCTAACCAACAGTGCACTCACTAATCTAATCTAATCTAGTCAAGTCACCTTTATTTATATAGCACTTTTAACAATACAGATTTTGTCAAAGCAACTTTACAATATCAAAATAGGAAAATAGTGTGTTAATAATGTAAAGTGACAAGATTAAGCACTCAATTTTCAGTTAAAGGCATTTCATTATTGAATTCAGTGATGTCATCGTCCAGCTCAGTTCAGTTTAAATAATATCTGTGCAATGAAGTCGACGATATCACTGGAAATGAAGTGTCCCCAACTAAGCAAGCCAGAGGCGACAGTGGCAATGAACCAAAACTCCATCGTCTATCATCTCTATCTCCATAGTCTAGGCTGACTGAATCATATTTTCTCAAATACAGACCAGGTAATGCTAATGCTTTATTTACACAGTGAATATGACATAAATATGACATACTGGCCATTATATTTTTTTTCATATACTGTTCAGTTTCATTGTTTAACAGTTCTGTCTAATAATTTATTAGAGAATTGGTGCTCAAGTGTTGATGTTCACAGCACTGTCACAATATAACTAAATCATATCAACTGATATATCTGCCTTTGAGACACATCAGCCAAGTCAAGTCATGTCACCTTCATTTATATAGCGCTTTATACAACCCAAATTCTGGAAATGTTGGGACGTTTTTTAAATTTGAATAAAATTGAAAACTAAAAGAATTTCAAATCACATGAGCTAATATTTTATTCACAATATAATTTAGATACCATAACAAATGTTTAAACTGAGAAATGTAACAATTTTAAGCACAAAATGATCTCATTTCAAATTTGATGCCTGCTATAGGTCTCAAAATAGTTGGGACAGGGGCATGTTTACCATGGTGTAGTATCTCCTCTTCTTTTCAAAACAGTTTGAAGACGTCTGGGCATTGAGGTTATGAGTTTCTGGAGTTTTGGTGTTGAAATTTGGTCCCGTTCTTGCCTGATATAGGTTTCCAGCTGCTGAAGAGTTCGTGGTCGTCTTTGACGTATTTTTCGTTTAATGATGCACCAAATGGTGAAAGATCTGGACTGCAGGCAGGCCAATCCAGCACCCGGACTCTTCTACTACAAAGCCATGCTGTTGTAATAGCTGCAGTATGTGGTTTTGCATTGTCCTGCTGAAATACACAAGGCCTTCCCTGAAATAGACATCGTCTGGAGGGGAGTATATGTTGCTCTAAAACCTTTATATACCTTTCAGCATTCATAGTGCCTTCCAAAACATGCAAGCTGCCAACACCTATGCACTTATGCACCCCCATACCATCTGAGATGCTGGCTGTTGAACTGAACGCTGATAACACGCTGGAAGGTCTCCCTCCTCTTTAGCCCGGAGGACACAGCATTGATGATTTCCAACAAGAATGTCAAATTTGGACTCGTCTGACCATAGAACACTTTGAAACAGTCCATTTTAAATGAGCCTTGGCCCACAGGACACGACGGCGCTTCTGGACCATGTTCACATATGGCTTCCTTTTTGCATGATAGAGCTTTAGCTGGCATCTGCAGATGGAACGGTGGATTGTGTTTACCGACAGTGGTTTCTGGAAGTATTCCTGGGCCCAGTTAGTAATGTCAATGACAGAATCATGCTGATGATTGATGCAGTGTCATCTGAGGGCCCGACAAAGGTCTTCGGCCTTGTCCCTTACACACAGAGTTTGCTCCAGTTTCTTTGAATCGTTTGATGATGTTATGCACTGGCAGGGCTCTAGACTACAACCATTTTTTGAGAATGTGTGAGTTAAAATTTGACGTGGTCACATTTGTATGAGTGCATGGTATGCGCTGCTCCAAAGCGTCTGCTTCATACAGCGCACACTGCAGAGCCGCGGCACATTGTAGCAGATTTCACTGATAACTTGAAGAGAGGCGCGAGCGCTTCAGGTGTAGAGCCTGGTTTATACTCGCTGAGTAGCGGACTGAGCGCAACGGAGGATTTGGTTTTCAAACTAAACTAAATGACCGCTTCTTAAACCAGAGGTGAACATGTTGGTATTCTTGTAGAAAAAACATGCAAGTCCTGTCAACGACAGCCAGTTTAGTTTTACTTTTCTTTTTGTTTTCGTTTTGAAAAGCTTGTTATCTTTGCTGTTTAACTAACGTTACGCTGTGGAGGCTTTCCTTAATTTTTTAAATATTATTATTTACTTGATTCCTCAGTTTGCGAAACATTCTGTAATTTATTAGACAGCATGTGATGTGTCCTATGCCATGCCTCGTCTTATTCGTTTTGGTTAATAAATGTAATGTAGCCTAAGCTAGTTTGTCATTGTAACCTACTGTTTTATTGCTGTTGTGCTTTTTAATTAAGAATAACAATGAATCCATGTTTTGTTTTAGTCTTAAAAAGTGAAAGGTGTATAGATATAAGCAAAACAGACAATTATCTTTTCTTGTAAAACGTGACACCAAGATCGCGAATTTGAAAGTGAAAGTGAAAGCGCATGAAAAAAGGAATTCCTGTTCACAAAATTTAAGTCACAAATAATACTGATGAAAAAGAACGGGTTGAATGTTGAACACTTTCGTTACCATATAACTATAAACTATGAGAAAAGTTAATCAGCATGCATTGATTAATCAAATGTTGTAGCAAAAAAATAAAATAAATAAATAAAAAATAAATAAAAATATTGCGACCAAATTATGTGCTCGTGCGACCAACTGAGAAAGTTAGTCGCAAAAGTCCGACCAGTGGGAAGAATGAGTCTAGAGCCCTGCACTGTAGATGATGAGATTTGCAAAGCCTTTGCAATTTGACGTTGAGGAATGTTGTTTTTAAAGTATTCCACAATCTTGTTATGCACTCTTTCACAGATTGGAAAGCCTCTGCCCATCTTTACTTCTGAGAGACTCTGCCTCTCTAAGACATCCCTTTTATAACTAATCATGTTACAGACCTGATGTCAATTAACTTAATTAGTTGCTAGATGTTCTCCCAGCTGAATCTTTTCAAAATTTCTTGCTTTTTCAGCCCTTTGTTGCCCCTGTGCCAACTTTTTTGAGACCTGTAGCAGGCATCAAATTTGAAATGAGCTCATTTAGTGGACAAAAGTGTAAAATTTCTCCATTTAAACATTTGTTATGTTCTCTGTTCTATTGTGAATAAAATATTGGCTCATGTGATTTGAAAGTCTTTTAGTTTTCATTTTATTCAAATGTAAAAAATCTCCCAACATTTACGGAATTCGGGTTGTACAATGCAGATTGTTTTAAGCAGCTTTACAGTGATAACCAAGAAAATAGTGATTCAGTGATGCAAACAAAATTAAATTCTGGTGTAAAGCAGCTCCAAAAAGACAACAATCAACAGTCATTATTCAGAATGAGTTTATTTTGTCTCCAGCTGTGGAGCAGTGATGTCATCATTTAGCTCAGTTCAGTTCTCATCCAATAGTGTCCGTGCAGTCAATAGATATTGCCAAATATTAAGTGTCCTCAACTAAGCCAGCCAAAAGGCGACAGTAGCAACGAACCAAAACTCCATCGGAGACAGAAATGGAAAAAAATAAAAATAAAATATAGCTGCAAGCAGCGATTACCGGGGTTCAAGCATTTTAAGGCCTAAGGTGGTATTCTTTTAGGGTCTAGGCCAACCTGGATATATAGCTGACAGTCAAGTCAAGTCACCTTTATTTATATAGCGCTTTTACAATACAGATTGTGTCAAAGCACTTAACAGTGAAACACATAAGACAGTGAAACGCTTTCTTACACACACACACACACACATACACGGACATACATGCACACATATTTTGTTGCAGATATAGATATTTGAAATAAATGACAGGTGACAATATTTTTTGCAAGTCTTCACTTTTTAAGAGTTTATATCGTCATTTTCAGGTTTATCTGTGATCATAATATGGCAAAATTGTAAAAACTGATATATCTGTATGAACAAAATGGTAAACTTGAATTAAATGTGATTTTAAATGTTATAACAGTGATTTTATAATATCTCTATAAGAAAACCTATGAACACTACTGTTTTAGAGTTTAATAAGCCCATTAGTGGTCTTCCGCTGTCATCTAGTGGTTATAAATAGCAATTTCTCATACAACACTGTGTTTATAACCTTTATAACTATTATAGTGTTATTTTTTGTCCAATCTCTCTTAAATTTTGCATGCTTGTTTAGAATGAAATTATGCATCATTTTACACAGTTTGTAGGCTTTGTTTTAGTATTAATAGGCCTTTGGGTACACTATGTAAAATAATATATTATAAAATGACCGGTTTATAGATGTACAAATGCAAATGTTCAACATTGTTTTGATAATTATTGACCTAGAGAGTCTTGAGAACAGTACTGCACTGATTTGATTGATTTTGAGTTAAAAACTGAAGGCTAGTTGAAAAAAGCATGTTTTTATAAATAATCTCAAATACTTAAAGGACAGTTTGATTGACAGCAGTGATCCTAGAGGCAAAGTTGATCAGAATGAGAAGATTCTATAATGTCTATAGTACCATATTAAACTGTAAAAAGCATAATTTACAATTTAGATACAAGTTTTCACAAAAACAAAGTTTTGTAAAATGATTAACTTTACATTTCAGCCTTTAAACAATTTTTTAAGAAAATGGATAAGTCAAAAGTATTAATAATATTGATTTTAACAATTATTATCAATAAATTATTATATAAATTAAATAACATGAATTAGGGGTGTGCAAAATTGGCCAAAAAATTATATCTTGATATTTTCTGGGATTTTATCGATAACGATAATTAGACGATATTTTGCTGAGTGTGTTATTGTGCTGATATCTAAAAGATTACCGTGGACAGCTGACTCTGTGTGGTCAGTTCACAGCAGCAATAGAAATTAATCTTTTCCAACAAGTTTTAAGAGCATTTTTACATTTAAGCCATTTTTTCTAATCTTTTGAGTCAAATTCTTGCATTTGGGCTGTTACCAAGTAAATGAAATCAGTATCAACAAAATGTATCTTTGCAATGCATCTGAAGAGGCATTTAGATGTATTTATACACTTTTTAATGCAGCTCGGAAGGACACAGAATGCTAAATTGCAGTTACAAATGCATAAATAATGTTTTGATATTTGAAACATAAAACGTTGAAAACTGGTGTTTGAAATGATTTAAAAAAAATGAAGATACTTTAAATGTGAAATTAAAACGGCCAATAGGTGGCAGTAAGTCAGTGTTAATAAGTGAATCATTTAAACGGTTGATTCATTCAGGAATGAATCACCTTCATGCTGCTCAGAGACGCAAATCAGCTCTGTGGCTGTGTTTGGAATTATTTTTTTGTTGGAGAAATAGAGCAAAAGCAGGAAATATGGTGTCTAAAACGTAAGTCTCTTAATATTAACTTCTTGTTTATTGAACTGTTGCATAAAATCAATATCACATTTGTAATCATGCTGATTTTTGGAAGGAAAAAATGGCACTCTTCGTGTGATATTAACTATATGAAATGGTATAAAAATAGGCTATACATTTTCTGCGCCCATATCTTAAATTATGTGATCGTTATAAATGTATTTTAATAGACTGAATCGTGCAGTGAAACTAGTACGCGGACTAGTTTAACCTGTTAACTGATCCATTCTCTGCCAGCAGGTGTCGCCTTTGGCTGAAATATAACGGTTTTCCGGTAAAGCCAGAACATGAAATGAAATCATAGCCTTTTGAAGTTTAATCATCATAATCAGCCATATCGCAATTCTGGTCTTTCCGTCTCCAAATTTAAGACCTCTTGAAATCATAATTAAGACTTTCTTGTACAATTTAAGACTTTTTAAGGCCTTAAATTTGATACAACTAAATTCAAGACTTTTAAAGACCCCGCGGAAACCCTGGTTAAACACATCCAAAATGGCTCACAGACACACAACATACATACATTCACACACACACACACACACACTGACACACTTTCACACATGTTCGTTTTCGTGAAAAGTGGGGACATCCCATAGGTGTAATGGTTTTTATACTGTACAAACTGTATGTGCTATTTCCCTACACCAACCCTACACCTAAACCTACCCCTTACAGGAGACTTTGTGCTATTTCAGATTTTCAATACACTCCATTCTGTGTGATTTATAAGTGTTTTGAAAAGTGGGGACATGGGGTAATGTCCCGAAAAGTCACCTTCTCCTTGTAATACCTGTCGTACCCTTGTCATTATACAAATCTATGTCCTGATTTGTCACAAAAACACACACACACACACACACACTGAAACCAAGATGGCGGCGCGGTCAGACACAGCGGCTTCTCCGGGTCCCAAAGACGGTGCTTTTATGTCTTTTAATGTCGTCTGTTCGTCTCCAAACAATGTCAATTTACCGCTAATTCAACGGGAGATCACTCCGGGATACATGTATGATCGCCAAAGCCTTTTGGATATCGACAACACATACAAACACAAACTATCGCCGGCGGCTACTGAGAAGGTACGAGGCCTTTGTTTACTCCTGGAGCCGGACCTCGAGACCGCGGCCTCGCCTACTGACGCTACCCGCACAAGGCGGCGTCGCAAGTAGAGATGTTCCGATACCCTTTTTCCCTTCCCGATACCGATTCCGATACCTAGGCTCAGGGTATCGGCCGATACCGAGTACTGATCCGATACCCGGGTGTGTATCTGGTTATACAGTTGTATGTACTACTAGCCCTGTATGAATTGATACAATTATTTTAGGGTGTGCTTCACCATATATAGATAGATAGATAGATAGATAGATAGATAGATAGATAGATAGATAGATAGATTTTAACTGAATTTAGGACCGGTGGTGGTGCTTTTTTGGTCATTCAGTGTTTCTGTAAAAATGGGGAAAAACTATCAATAATACCGATAAGATAATAATCATACTATGAATTCTACTAAGAACAATATAAAACGCACTAAGGATTAACGAGCTGCTGGATTCATGAATATTAATCACGTTGTCTGCATTGGCTCGAACGGATTTGCTGAAATCAAAACAGGGACGATAATAGGTGAACGCCAGCCAATGAGATTGTCGTTTGCGCATTAGCTCCGCCTACTACCGGACAACCCGGCAGTTAAGCTGAAGAATCGCAAAGGAACTCCGTTATTTTGACAGAAAAATACAACAAAGAATAACGTTTACATACCATGCAGAATTGACAGGCTACATGTAAGACTCCCTCGCTCCCTCTCCCTCTCTCTCTCTGCGTGTGAGGAAAAACGCAAAGCGACGGCGAGTCATGCGCTTCACACTAGAGCTTACGGTACGTCAAATACAGCTGCGCTGCGTATTCATTCAGATGAACTGAAAAATATATCGCTTGACGGAGAGAGAAACTCTGAAGCGCTCAGTGTTCAGCGAGTGACAATATACCTGTGCTAAACTTATACATAGCCTCCCAGTAAAATCTGATCATTTATTAGCCAGTGGCTAATATTAGACATCATTTAGTCGCCCAGGGTGAAGATTTAGTCGCATATGCGAGTGATTTAACTAACTGGCAATGTGCTAGCACGTTTGTATTTCTTCTTCGCTGCTCTAAATAGTGGTTGCTTGTGTGGCAACACAGCACAACTTCCTGTCTTTGCATTCTGAGCAGCGAAGAAGAATTGATTTCCGATTTGCAGCGTTAAGCAAAGCTAGCGCATAACTATAGGTCTTGTTTAAAATGGTATCGGATCGGTACATGGGTTCAAGTACTCGCCGATACCGATGCCAGAATTTTTTGTGGTATCGGTGGAATTTCCGATACTAGTATCGGAATCGGAACAACCCTAGTCGCAAGCGGTGTGAGAGAGGACGGAAGCGCAGTAAGCGCGGAGGTATACGAGCCAGGCTAAGGGCTAACCCCACAAGACCGGCTCTTCCAACACTCATGCTCTCAAACGTTCGCTCTGTGGAAAACAAACTGGACTTAATTCAACTCAGTCGGTCTACACAGCATGAGGCAAGGGATTGTTGTGTGTCTGTTTTCACTGAAACATGGCTAAACGACAACATCCTGGACTCCGCCATTCAGCTGCACGGGCTAACCTGTTAACGATCGGACAGAGATTCATCACTGTCTGGTAAGACTCGCGGGGGTGGCTTGTGTGTGTACATCAACAAAAAATGGTGTAACGATGCTGTGGAAGTGACAAAACACTGTTCATCACTGGTGGAGTTTATGTTTGTGAAGTGTCGACCGTTCTACCTGCCACGGGAGTTCACGGCCATTGTTATTGTCGCAGTTTACAAGGGGAAATAACACACTGGACTTTGTTTACACAACAGAAAAGAATGCATACAAAGCCGAACCCCGCCCCCACCTCGGGTACTCGGACCACATCTCTGTTATGCTAATCCCAGCATACAGACCACTTCTCAAACTTGCCAAACTGGTTCTAAAGCAAATCACGGTATGGCCAGAAAATGCCACCTCAGCACTGCAGGACTGCTTCCAGGACACAGACTGGAACATGTTTAAAGAGGCGGCCACATACAACAACCACACAGACCTGCAGGAGTACACTGAAACGGTGACTGCTTACATCAAAAAGTGCACTGATGATGTGACAGTCACCAAGACCGTCACCACACACGCCAACCAGAAGCCATGGATGACAGAAGAGGTTCGTGGGCTGCTAAAAACCAGAGATGAAGCTTTCAGATCAGGAGATAAAGCAGCCCTCAAAACAGCAAGAGCCAATCTGTCCTGCAGCATCAAAAATGCAAAACGGTCATATGCTCAAAAAAATCAACAATCACTTCACAGACAGCAGAGACACACAGAGTCTGTGGCAAGCCATTCAGACCATCACAGACTACAAGCCCCTGCCACAGGCCTGTGATGATGACATATCCCTCCCAGATACACTCAACCACTTTTATTCACGGTTTGAAATGCAGAATGACACACCTGCACAAAAGCTGCCCACACCTCCCAACGACCAGGCACTCTATCTGTCTCCAGCCGACGTAAGGAAGACCCTATCTAGGATCAACCCACGCAAGGCTGCGGGTCCCGACAACATACCTGGCCGTGTACTGAAAGACTGTGCTGAACAGCTGACAGATGTCCTAACAGATATCTTCAACACCTCGCTGAGCCAGGCAGTCGTTCCCCACATGTCTCAAATCCACAACAATCATACCGGTACCAAAGAAATCACCTGTGTCCTGTCTAAATTACTACCGTCCCACAGCACTGACTCCAATCATGATGAAGTAACTCAAGCTTTGGCTAGAGGCAAATTACCTTAGATTTAACTCTAATAAAACTGAGCTAATTCTGATTGGCTCTAAAGCTGTTGTGTCAAAGCATTCTAGTCAACTGCTGGATCTGGATGGTGATCTGATTATGCCCTCCACTAAAGTTTGCAATCTTGGTGTTCTCATTGATTCTACTCTTTCATTCAACAATCATATTGGTAAAGTGGTTAAGACAGCTTTTTTCCATCTACGTAATATCTCGCGTATTCGATCCTCTCTCAGTCAGCAAGATGTTGAAACTGTTATACATGCCTTTGTTACATCCCAATTAGATTATTGTAATTCACTTTTTTGTGGCATCTCAGCTAATAATATCAAACGACTACAGTATGTTCAAAACTCTGCTGCTCGCTTGATTACTCACACTAGAAAGAACGATCACATTACCCCTATCCTTTATCATCTTCATTGGCTCCCGGTTTCCTTGCGTATAAACTTCAAAATACTAATTCTCACTTATAAAGCCCACCATAACATTGCTCCTCCTTATTTATCTGATTTACTTCTGCCATATGTTCCTGCCCGTTCATTAAGATCTTCTAGTGAGGGATTATTAGTCACCCCTAAATTTCGTCTGGTGACAATGGGAGCTAGGGCCTTCAGTGTTGTTGCTCCCAGATTGTGGAATGCTCTTCCCCAAACCATCCGTCAGGCATCCTCCCTTCTCTCCTTTAAAAACCTCTTAAAAAAACATTTTTTTTTCTGACTATTACTCTTCAAGTCATTGACTGTGAACTGTACCCTGTTATGGATGTTTCTCATCATTCTTTCTGTTTGTAATCTAATCTTGTACGTGGTTTCTGTATATTACTCAGGGTTGTTTTTTTTGTGTATTGATGTCTATTGTCTCTGTTCCTTAAGCCTGATTTGTAAAGTGACCTTGAGTGCTAGAAAGGCACTATATAAATAAAAATATAATAAAATCGTCAAATGCGCCACCACCGAACTCCTTTCCACACACGCTTTTTTCCTTATTATACCCCACCCCCCTATTCCCGTGTAACCGCCGTTACTTCCGGACTGCCTCACGTCATCTCCCGTCATCACCTTCCCCCCCCCACAGATTAAGGCTCCCACACAGAAATACACAGGGGAGAAATAAAAGCATACCAGGAAAATAAAGCATTCTAACTTTTAAAGAACACCAAATTACATATATAAATCCCCGTACGGGCCACCAATATGTAACACTCGACTAAATAGTATAGCGGTGGTACACTAAACAAAAGGGAACATCAGTCTCACTCAAGCCATACTTATAAATAACCCACAACAACCTAGGCAACATTATTAAGCCCACAGTGTATTTACAAGGTAATATTTCGATTACACAGCCAAACAACATTAACCACCTTCAGATACAAACAATAATTCCAACAACATTGAAAATCGTAATTGTGTATTTCAGTTGTTTGTGTATGTGTCAACTGTCCAGAGCGTGGCGTGAATAAAAGATCAGCCTCACCGGCATTCAGAGTCCTTCCCCCAAATAACTTATTTTTGTCCAACTGTTCAAAGTCCTCCACGGCGAGAAATCCAAGCGAAATATATATTCCACAACGAGCCAGCAGAACTTCTCGCTATTCCAGAAGAGTCGGGGGGAATTTTCAATGTAATTTGCAATGCAGGAGACAATCACTGAAGTCAGTGAACAGTGAATGCTGTTCACTGACTTCAGCTCAGCATTCAACACAATAATCCCACAACAGCTCATAAATAAACTAAACCTGCTGGGCCTTAACAACTCCCTCTGTAATTGGATTCTGGACTTTCTAACCGGAAGACCTCAGTCAGTCTGTGTAGGCCACAACACCTCGAGCACTACCACACTGAGCACAGGTGCCCCACAAGGCTGTGTGCTCAGCCCGCTGCTCTTCACGCTGCTGACCCACGACTGCACTGCCAAGTCCAGCTCCAACCACATCATCAAGTTTGCTGATGACACAGCAGTGGTAGGTCTCATCAGCAACAACGATGAAACACACTACAGAGAGGAAGTGGCACAGCTGGCGAAATGGTGTGGCACTAACAACCTGTCCCTCAATGTGAGTAAGACAAAGGAGGTTGTGATGGACTTCAGAAGAAACTCAGAAGTGATCACCCCCCACTGACCATTGACAGCTCGAATGTGGAGAGAGTCAGCAGCACTAAATTCCTGGGGGTGCACATCACAGAGGATCTCACCTGGACCACCAACACCATGTCACTCTCCAAGAAGGCACAACAGCGCCTACACTTCCCCCGCCGGCTGAAAAGAGCAAGTCTCCCTCCACCCATCCTCACCACTTTCTACAGGGGCACCATTGAGAGTGTGCTGACCATCTTCATCACTGTCTGGTACAGGAACTGTACTGCATGGACCATCTGAAACTTATGGAACTTTTTTTGTGCAATCGAAGTGTGCTACACACAGGTGAGTGGGCCTGTACAAACCACCTGTAGTAGCACACTCTCCTCCTCTATGCGCACTAGTCACTTTTCACACACACTGCTGTGTGTATACAAATCCCACAAAAAGACTCAGTAATATATGTATGTTTACATGCTCATGCACTACAAATCATCCTGCACTGTTCCCCAGCCAGCTGCTGACTCACAATGTTTCTCTTCGCACATGTACAGTATTTATCTGAAGCACTCGTATAGTTTGTATTTTTTAGTTTATGTATAGGTAAAAAAAAATTATATATAGTATATTTATAGTCAAAATCTATCAGTAGGATAGTTGTGTATAGGTTATATTGTTTTACTTCATTGCTGTATGCCTGTATTTATGTAGCACCATGGTCCTGTGAGGCACAACATTTCGTTCCACTGTATGCCCCCGCATGTAGCGGAATGACAATAAAGCTCAACTTGACTTGACTTACACACACACACACTCTGACATTAAATGATTTAACTAGTATATTAATACTCTATAAGCATATTTACACACACACACACACACAGACATACATGCACACACATTCTGTTGCAGAGATATATATTTGAAATAAATTATAAGTGACAATACTTATTGCAGGTCTTCTCTTTTTAAGAGTTTATGTCATTTTCAGGTTTTACTGTAATCATAATCTGGCATAATTGTACAAAGTAATATGTCTCTATGAACAAAATGGTAAATTTTGACTAAATGTGATTTCAAATGTTATAACAGTGATTTTATAATATCTAAGCATGAATCCATCAAACCTATGAACAGTACTGTTTAAGTTATTTCAGTGGTTCTCAAACCTCTCCATGAAGTACCCGCAGCACTGCACATTTTGTATGTCTTCCTATATTTGATAAACCCACATCAGGTCTTGTAGTCTCCACTAATGAGCTGATGAGTTGAATCAGGTGTGAAAGATTAGGGAGACATACAAAATGCGCAGGACTGGGGGTATTCCAGGACAGGTTTGAGAACCACTGAGTTAGTTTAATAAGCCCATTAGTGGTCTTCCACTTTTGAGAGCTTTCTTTTAGGATTCATAGGCCTTTGGGTACACTATGTAAAGAAGATATTATAAAATGACCGGTTTATAGTTGTCCAAATTCATATGTTCAACATTTTTTGATAATTATTGACCTAGAGAGTCTACAGAATAGTACTGCACTGATTTTATTGATTTTGATTTTAAAAACCATGTCTAGTTCAAGTAATTTAAAAAAAAAATAATAATAATAACGAATACTTAAATGAACAGTTTGATTGACAGCATTGGTCCCAGAGGCAAAGTTGTTCAGAATGAGAAGATCTATCGTATGATATGAAGATATAGTGTATAAGTGAATATTTTGAACATTTTATTGCAATTTGAGGTCATTTACTATAAAAAATACTGTGTTTTAGAGGCCTTTTTCACTGTTATAGCGCCACCTATGGTCCAATCTACATGAAACTTTGCATGCTTGTTAAGAGTCATCTGACACATGTTTTTAACAAGTTTCGTAAAGTTTCAGGTTTTCGTTTAGGTTCTGGGTATATTTGGCCACACCCCTTTTTTAATGACCCCGTTATAGCTAACCAAAGGACAAAATTCAAAATTTTTTTGATAAATCATTGATCTAGAGAATCCACAGATTATTACTGCAGTGATTTGATCGAGATGGAGCAAAAAACCTAGGACTAGTTCGCAAAAGTAGGTTTTTAACATAATTGAGAATATTTAATGAACGATTAGATTGACAACATTAGTCCCAGAGGCAAAGTTGCTGAGAATGCTGAGAATGCTCATACACATTTGTACCGAGTTTGGTGAAGATATCTCATTCCGTTCCAGAGTTATGCTTCAAATAACATTTGGCTAACGTTAGCATAGACGCTAATTGACGTACTGTTTCGCACGAAAATCTAAAGTAAACTTTTTTTTGATAATTATTGATATTCAGTGTCCAGGGAATATTTCTGAAGTGGTTTGATTCCGATCAGGTTAAAAACCTAGGACTAGTTCACAAAAGTAGGTCTCAGATATAACTCAATTTTGCGAAAAAAAAAACAAACAAAAAAACGTGCGTTTTAGAGAAAATTTGGCTCATACAATTTTGAGTCTACTACAAACGGTGTACGAGCTACGGCCAAAAAGTTGTGTAAAATTTTAGGTTTTTGTGCTGTAGCGCCATCGTTAGGCCAATTGGGGTGATGCTTTGTATCTGAGTAGCGAGCAATACTACTACAATCTGATCAAGTTTCAGCTCTCTACGCCTTACGGTTTGGGCTGCACGATCAGTTTTACCGGAGAAAAATAATAATAAAAAATATAGCTACAAGCAGCGATTACCAGGGTTCAAGCCTTAAGGTGGTATAACTGTAGGGTCTAGGTCAACCTGGATGTATAGCTCACAGTTAAAACACATTGAAAATGGACAATAAGCTCACAGACATACACATACACATACACATACACATACACATACACACACACACACACACACACACACACACACACACATAGAAATGAAACGGTTAAACTATCATATGACTAATCAATAAGCATTCTTACACACACTCACACACACAAGGACATACATGCACACACATTTTGCTGCAGATATAGATATTTGCAATAAATGATAGCTGACAAAACTTATTGCAAGTCTTCTCTTTTTAAGAGTTTATGTCATTTTCAGGTTTCATTGTAATCATAATCTGTCATAATTGTAAAAACTGATATGTCAGTATGAACAAAATGGTAAACTTTGACTTAATGTGATTTTAAATGTTATAACAGTGATTTTATAATATCTCCATGAGAAAAGCTATGAACAGTTCTGTTTGAGAGTCCTGAGGGGCCCTTTGTCTCTCAGGTGAGACTCACTTAATATTCATGGCCATTGCCACTCCCTCGCATATAGACCCTCGATCACAAAACATGTCTTGAAAATTTTAAATCAATATGTTGTTTTCTGTGAATGAGTAAGCAGAATGATTTTCACATAATTTTGAAGTAAATATTCTAGCCTACAAGACTGATTACTCAAAAGTCTTATTCACAACTATTTAGTGTGGGTTTTAAGGCCTTATTTCAGCTACATTTTTTCCCAAAACTTACTAACCACGCATAATATTTTTTTTCTAAAAAATGCAAACATGTACATCCATCTTGGTCACATATTATTGTAGCACAGTTTGTGCTGAATACAAAAAAAACTACATGTTGGTCAATAGTATGTTTTAAGTAGCTAAAATAAGCACAAATATCAGGGCATGTCAAAACATCTCAAGGGCCCCAAAATGACCTCGGACCCCAGAGAGTTAAGAAGGCTACGTTTTTTGAGGTGCAGTTTCTTTACAACCACTGGCAGAAAAACATCTGAGTTTGACTGTCTTACTTTATATCTTTATCCAAAAGCAGTATTGCGCTTGTGATCAATGGACAAACATGAACACAACTCCTTGGATTACATAAAACAATAATGCATGTTAAGGGGTGTGTTAAGGAGAAGTGTGGCATCACAATTCTCCAGATTTCAAATTCAGGCATTGGATAGAAAGGAATAATTCATATTTTGAACTGAAGAGTTAGTTTTGAGTTCTTGCAGTGTGCTTTTATTGTAGTGTAATCTTTTATATGTATAAATATCAAGAACATTTTGATTGACCTGTCCATTACTGCATTATATGACGTATAGAATACTACAGTTAATATTTAATTATTTTTGAAAGCTCAAATAGTAGAGCATGCCACTATCAGCACCAAAGTAAAAAATGTCACTGGTTTAATTCCTAGAAAATGCAATTAAACAATAAAGAGTGGCTTATAATGAAAGCATCAGCCAAATGCATAATGTATATTCAAATAACCAATGTTAAATATAGATATGTAGAGTCATCAACTCATTTAGAACAGAATTAGTTAAGCTCTAGAGCAAAAGATGTCCTGAAGATAACAGTATGGCAAACATTTAGTATCATAGTGTTCCAATTTAACACGGTACTAGTTGACCATGTCAACTAGATGAGCCCCAGAGACAGATCCCCTCCGAAGACCTCGTCACCTAGACGGCCATCGGGACAAGACCACGGGAACCAGATGGGTCCTCTGCACAATCTGACTTTGTTGCAACCTAGAATTAAACTGCTGGTTTCATCTGGCCAGAGCAGAACGGCACACTATTTCAACACACTATTTCCATTTTTAATACTGTAAAGCTGCTTTGACGCAATCTGCAATGTAAAAATGCTATATAAATAACGTGACTTGACTTGGTACTTACTACTTTGATATCATGGTACCACCAAAATACTTTGTAAGGACCATTAGCACACCCTGTGTGGTGATATTCCAACCCTGTCTAGTCCAAACTCTGAAGGCCTTGAACAAGTTTGGGACCATAATTAAAGCACCCCCAAACTAGTCAGCAGTGCTTTTATAAGTTTGTAGAATATTTCACAACCATTTTGTGTGCCCAGTAAACCATTCAACCAGTTACTGCAGTTTTGCCTTGTCCAAAAACAAAAACAAAAAAATAATTTATGACAGAAATGTCCATTTTGAATGCTCTTTTCTTTTAGATAGAAGATTCAATTCAGAGGGATGCTCAACACATCAAAACTACACAGTAGCTTCTGGCAGATGCCTGACATTTCACAATCGAAAACAACAGTGCAGGTGGTCCCAAGCCATTCAATGAGTCGATGGAATTCGTCCCCTTTTGCTGCTGCACATGGAATGCATCCCATTGCATGTCTGCATTGTTTCCCTAAACAATCCAAATATGTTTCCTTTTTTCTGTGACTCTGCTCCCGGCAGACATTTTAATGACATAACAGCCCATTCTCACACATCCGTGTCCAAGTTTACCACATCCCCTGCTTTGTTGTGCCTGGCAGGGGGCTCCAGTCAGGCACAACAGAGAAAACTCAGTAAAATAACAAAAGTAAAAACAATACAGAGATTTTCTCATGAGAAGAACAGCATGTTGGATTCACTTTGTTTTCATGCTGACGACATCAGAAAATTATGATAATGCTTCAGACATTTTAGTGCCAGTATATTTTACCGTTCATAACTGAACATATAAGTGATATAATGTTATAATTATATAATGGTATAATGATACAATGCATACTATACCAACCTAGTAGAAAATAAAATCTGCTTATTATCTTATAGGACTGGGCGATGTGGGCAAAAAAATTATTTTTCAGTATTTTTTGGCAGATTTGCGATATACTGTATAAATCTCTGTATTTTCTATATTTGGTAACACTTTATTTTGATAGTCCACTTGAGATATTCTACTAACAGTAAGTAACTTTGCAACTACATGTCAACTAGCAGTCATTAGAGTATTAGTAGACTGTCTGCTTAATATCTTCTAACACTTTATTTTGATGGGTCTACAACAGGGGTCACCAGACTCGGTCCCGGAGTTAAGCTCCAACTTGCCTCAACACACCTGCCTTGACGTTTCAAGTATACCTAGCAAGACGTTGATTAAATGCGTCAGGTGTGTTTGATTAGGGTTGGAGTTAAACTCTGCAGGACACCGGCCCTCCAGTAACAAGTTTGGTGACCCCTGGTCTACAACATACAACATATTGACTATGAGAAACTTTGTAAGTATATGTCAACTTATTCTACTAACTCTAAACCTAACCTAACAGTCTACTCTGAGAATTAGTAGACATGTAGCTGCAAAGTTACTTTTAGTTAGTAGACTGTCTAAAGTGGACTATCAAAATAAATTGTAACTATGTTTTTCTACTTGGATTTAAAAAAGAAAAAAAAAAACTGTATTTGTTTTAAAAACTTTGTATTACACACCCTGGAAAATATTTTCCAGTTAAACAATGTTGATATTAAAGGCCATGCAAATAAAATAAAGTGAATGTAACTATGTAGACTATGTCATATATTATGTGCCAAAAAGGGTTCAAATCACATTACATTGAATTGCATTATTTTTGTTTTTAGATTGTAATGTTACAAAGCAGAAGAAAATGAAAATAAATAAAAACAAAAGCACAGACTAATTGTATTAGGCCATTTTGATTACCCCATTGCAGTCGCTTTACTGTTAGAGCTATCATAAAAATACACTTACTTTTAGGTTTAAATTCTACATATGGCACATTTGTTGTCCAACTACAATTATTTTAGCAGAATAGTTAGAATAGTCAGCGCTCCTATTCTATACCACTCCATCTGTTGGCGCACATGGCAAGTCTATGAAGTTAAGAGGAGACTAATACAGAAGGCTAATCCACTCCTGACAGCAAATTGGATTATGCACTTTCACCACAGCATCTGATTTACATTATTGATGAAAAAAATCAGAATAAATAAACTATTTACATAAAATATAATTATATATAATTGTATGTGATTATGATCATTACATACTTGATTGTGATTGGTCAATCAAGGCACTGGGCACGATTTTGTTTTATAATGACCTCTAAACTGTAACTGACTGACCTCCCAGATAACAGATTACCTGGTTCATGTCACTTGTATCACTCTGCACTCTTCTTATTCTCACATAATACAATCAGCTTTCATCAATATCTTATGTGTTTGGTACCCATATAATAACCTGGAAGGTGATTATCATGAAATAAACAGGACCCCAATATGAAGTGGACCCAGCTGAAAATTATCTTAAAGATGCTACTTTGAAGATGAGTGACAAACAGAAACACCACGTCAACCTCTTGATCTTGAACATATCTACATCTGTTTCATATAAGTCCTCATAATATAACATGATCTCACTATCAAGTCCTGTTCCATACAGTTATACAGTTATACAAGTGCATGTGACACTTCAGATTTTATCCAGCATCCCAAATTGCATGGTGCTAAAAGAGTGTTATTTTTCCTCAGGAACAGATGAATGTACATATGGTACATTTTATGTGACATTGGTTTTGTATGTCACCGCAGTTCTGACTTGAAATGTCTGTTGAGTGGTGCTATAACTCTAATGCTCCGTGACATTTTAAAATAACATACTATCTGCAATACACCTAAACCTACCGGATAGTATGAACAAAAGTGAATGTGACATAAAAATGCAATCTCAAGCATGCCGTTTTAGCTTGTTTTTCAATCTCTCATCTTTCAGCTTTTTCATCGTGAGTCATGTTTTTCACAGGATTCGTACCCAAGGATTCTGCATTCTAAGTCTAATTCCGTGCCGGCTGAGCTATCGAGCAAGCTTGTTATGTCCGGAAAGTGAAACATATGGAGCTGTAATCATAACTGTGTATGAAAATGATTACAAGTGCTCACTGTTTTACCGCCTCTAGTGTAAATTTCTGTTGGAAACTGCAGTGATATGTACTGATTAGTATGTATTTTGTGTCTTGCGAAAAGGTTTCCACAGGTACGTTTTCGTCATGAGATCAGGTTGGTAAAGGTTAAGAAGAGACAACTGCATTTGCATACAGGAGTGAATACCCTAAATTGTTGTTTCATGTGTGTACAGGATTGACACCATGGTAACCATGCCATTTTACATCTACATTTGTTTTCTGCTATTTTTGACCAAAGTAAACCACAGTCAAGTCAAGTCACCTTTATTTATATAGCGCTTTTAACAAAACAGATTGCGTCAAAGCAACTTTCAAATATCAAATTAGGAAAATAGTGTGCCAATAATGTAAAATGACAAGATTAAACACTCTATTTTCAGTTAAAGGCATTTCATTATTGAATTCAACGATGTCATCGTCCAGCTCAGTTTAGTTTAAATAGTATCTGTGTACGTCGACGATATCGCTGGAAATTGAGTGTCCCCAACTAAGCAAGCCAGAGGCGACAGCGGCAAGGAACCAAAACTCCATCGGTGACAGAATGGAGAAAAAAACCTTGGGAGAAACCAGGCTCAGTCGGGGGGCCAGTTCTCCTCTGACCAGACGAACCAGCAGTTCAATTCTAACTGCAGCAAAGTCAGATTGTATAAAGGACTCATCTGGTTCCCGAGGTCTTGTCCCGATGGCCGTCTAGGTGACAGGGTCTTCACTGGGGATCTGTCTCTGGGGCTCATCTAGGTGTCCTGATCTCCGCTGACGTTCAGGGCTGTAGAGGTCATCTCTAGGTGCTGACCTACCATTTGATCTGGATACGGACTGGATCGGATGGCTACGGTGATCTCGGAATAAGAAAGAAACAGACTAATATTAGCATAGATGCCATTCTTCTTACGTTGTAACAAGTACATCTTGTGTTATGGGAAGTGTTCCCAGTTCTGGTTGACCTAATTAATGCAGCCTAACAATCTTTTAACGGATTTGAATATTAGAAGCGTATTAGTCTGTTATGTATACGGCAGGTTAAAGAGATGGGTCTTTAATCTAGATTTAAACTGACAGATTGTGTCTACCTCCCGAACAGTGTTAGGTAGATTGTTCCAGAGTTTGGGCGCTAAACAGGAAAAGGATCTGCCGCCCACAGTTGATTTTGATATTCTAGGTATTATCAAATGGCCAGAGTTTTAAGAACGCAGTGGACGTGGAGGACTATAATGTGATAAGAGCTCGATCAAGTACTGAGGAGCTAAACCATTCAGGGCTTTATAAGTAATTAACAAGATTTAAAAATCTATACGATGTTGAACAGGGAGCCAGTGCAGTGTTGACAGAACCAGGCTAATGTGGTCATACTTCCTGGTTCTAGTAAGAACTCTAGCTGCTGCATTTTGGACCATCTGGAGTTTGTTTATTAAGCGTGCAGAACAACCACCCAATAAAGCATTACAATAATCTAACCTTGAGTTCATAAATGCATGAATTAACATTTCTGCATTTGAATTTGAGAGCATAGGTCTCAATATACAGTGGGGCAAAAAAGTATTTAGTCAGCCACCAATTGTGCAAGTTCTCCCACTTAAAAAGATGAGAGAGGCTTGTAATTTTCATCATAGGTATACATCAACTATGAGAGACAAAATAAGAAAAAAAAAAAATCCAGAAAAATCACATTGTAGGATTTTTAAAGCAAAAACATACATGTTGTTGGTTTAGATGATTTAACAATTTTATACAATAACTAGCAGTTTTAATGCTTTTCTGTAGGATAGGGTACTTTCCCGCCAAGCAATACGAAATACCTGTAGTTTTGTTTTCCTCCAGCTGCGCTCCATTTTCTGCACGCACGGATTTAAAAAGCGAACGATCAAATTAGTTAGATTAGTTTGATAGATAATACCAGAAATATGGTGGGAATTAAGTTATATTTTATCACTTTAAACAACAGAGAGTGAAATTAAGATAGAGATTCCACAGAAAAGCAAAGCTACACAGAGCTACAATCGCAAACCTCTCAGTGGCACGACAGACAGGAACCGGGGTCAACAGAGCCATCATGTTTTGTTAATGTTTGAAAGTCTGCTTTGCAGAGCACACTTTTGAAGGGTTGCCATGTCCACATATTATAAACATGACAGAGCTAATTAATTAATTTGAACCAGCTAATTAAGGTCTTCAAGATTGCAAGAAAGTTACAGGAAGGTATTTGATTTAAGGTTGGCTCTAAACTCTGCAGGAAAGTGGATCTCGAGAGCCAGAGTTGGGAACCTCTGCTTCAGAGGTTTAACCCCATAGCATTCAATGTAACAGAGTTAGCACAACACGTTTTGAAAGAGAATGTTATGTGCTATTAATATAATCATTTAGTCAGTCTATTTGTTTGTTTGTATTTTATTTAAATAAATAAAAATGTATTTTATTTATTTATTTATTTTTAAACAGGCAGAAAGAAAGAAATTTTGGAAAAGAGATGGGAACAGTATCAGGACAGGACCACAAGCCAGGACTCAAATTCAGGTGCTTCATATGGTGGATGGTGGAGAACTGCACACAAGGCTATGGCACTGACATATTTTTCTTTCTTTTGCTTTTTTTTCAATGATTTGTTTTAATGTAGCAAAACAATAAAACAGACAGAACAATGACCATATATACAGTCCATTCCACAAGTAGCTACACACCAACGTAAACCACAGCTTAAAAATCTAAATAAAAAAATTAAGGTTCATGTTGACCTGAACAACTTCTTGTCCGAAATGCTCTTTATGTTCTTATCAGCAACACCTAACAACAAATAAAATGAATTTAGGTTGCAACCTATATTATTAAATATAAGACTTAGTCTCCTACAGATTTGTACCCAACAAGCTTCAACATACAAATTTTCAAGTGCAGTGAACAAAGTCACCTTTCTTCTATTTTGCATTTTAGATGAAATGGAGACAAAAATGGATTAAATTCATGCCTGCGTAGTGGAGACGATGTAAAAGGTTGTAGCTCTTTTGTTCTATTACAAATTTATATATTGTCAGCATACTGCCAAATTTGTGTCCATGTATCTACATCAATTGACAGCCCCAAATCTTGCTCCCAAATAGCTAGGGTTCGTTATTGACTTTTGTTCCTTTCAAAAGAGCTTCATAACATCGCTTTATTAGTGACCTCTTAGATATATTATCCAGGAGCACTTGCTCTCTTGGAGTGGGGCAAGATGTAAATCCAGGGATGGTATGTTTATGCACAAAGCTCCTTATTTGTAAATACCTGAAGAAGTTATTAATTTAGCCCTCAACTGTTCAAATGATAACAACACCTTTTCAAATGGATCTTTTATAGTGGTCATACCGTCTTTCCAAAATGTGAAAGCACTGTCCATTATTCCAGGCTGAAAATCTAAATTTACTCTTAGTAATAGGCGACAAAGTGTAACGTTGAGAGTGAGGAGACAACAGAGTTGAGGATCCAATTTCAAGGCTTTATTAAGCAGGGTCGATACCAGCAAACAGTAATAGCCCAAGGGAGACAAAAGAGTAATCCAGTACACAGGCAAAGACAGGCAAAGATATTTGTACTGGCTACTGTATACAGGCCACCAGGACACCATACAGACTTTATTAAAGAATTTGCAGATTTTCTATCAGAGTTAGTGCTAGCTGCAGATAAAGTTTTAATTGTTGGTGGTTTTAATATCCATGTTGATAATGAAATAAAATCTCTTTTAGAAGACATAATCCCAGGTATTTATTCAATACAGTGGCTAAATTAACAAAAAAAATAGAGCATCATTGACAATTTGTATTGTTAAAAGCACTATATAAATAAAGGTGGCTTGACGTGACTCCTCAGTGGGCACCCCTGTCTTAAGAGGAGCTGAAGCAAACACCCCCGCCACCTCTGGAGGTTCTGCAGCGGATGCCGCCACCTCTGGAGGTTCTTCAGCAGTAGCAATAGGACTACAACAAACACAGGGAGTTCAGAGGCAGCACTAGCGGTCATAACAGAGGCATCAGGAAACAGGGAGAGTTCAAAACCAGTGTGAGTGGTAGAAACAGAGGCAACAGGGAACACCGATAGCTCGGGGGAGAGTGCTGCTACAGTCTCGGAATCTGGAGCATATTCATGGACTAGATCTGGATCCCAGCTGAGCTCTGGGGCGAGAGCGGGCACTAGACTGAGCTCGGGGGCTGGCACTGGACTCTGGTCTAGAATAGATACCCTCTCTGGGCCAAACTCTGGATCAGGAGCTCTCTCTGGGCTAAACTTGGGAACAGGAGCCCTCTCTGGGCTAAACTTGGGACCAGGAGCCTTCTCTGGGCTAGACTTGGGATTAGAAGCATTCTCTGGGTTAGACTCGGGAACAGAAGCCTTCTCCGGGCTAAACTTGGGATCAGGAGCCTCCTCTGGATTAGACTTAGGAACAGATTCGGGGAGTAGAGTGGGCGCCACCACCTTGGGAGGTTCTGCAGCGAAGGCTGCCACCTCTGGGGAAATTACAATGGTGTGTGCAGCCCAAATGCAGAGCATGGCCGTAGCCATAACTGGCAGGACAAGAGAGTACATCGTCTATTTCCAAGACTGACAGTGCTGTCCCTGGGGAACTGGGATGAGTAACGGCTGGCAGGCTTAATAGCACTGAATCAGTGTCGCAAGAGAGCGTGGAAACTGCGTTATTCGTGAGCGTAGAGTCTGTGTGGCTCGTGAGCGTAGCGACCCCTGGAATGCCAGCAGCTCGCACCGACACCAGGTCCTCCACACTTGACCTGAGCAGGCTCTGGCATCGCAGGCTTGACGAGACGAGGTTCTCAGGAAGATCAGCTGAGAAGTGACGAGGCTCTGGAAGATCAGCTGAGACGTGACGAGACTCTGGAACGGCAGCCATGATAGGATGAGATTCTGGAATGATGGCCATTTTGTGGGTAGTCTCTGGGATGGCAGCCATTTTTCAAAAAGTCTCTGGGATGAGACTCTGCGGAGGACATGACTCATGAGAGGCAACAATGACAATAGAGGGCTGTGGTGTGGCGACCAAGTTGCGGTCCTCCTCTACCACACCCACGGTGAATGCAGAGCCACTCAATTGAAGTGCTAGATCGATATAATCCACTAATGACCAGTTCGGATGCCACAATGGCATACATGAGCTGAGTGGCTCAGATAGTCCACCACGAAAAAATATATTTAACCATACCTCATCAAATGAGGTTAAGTGAGCCAGTTCAATAAAGTCCTACACATAATCTTCAATAGGCCGCTCACCTTGAGACGCATTACTTGTGCTGCTGGATCCATACCTGGTCTGGATCACTAAATAAAGCTGCTGGATCTGGGTTGTCTGATGATTCTGTACCATTGAGAGTGAGGAGACAATGGAGTTGAGGATCCAATTGCAAGGCTTTATTAAGGAGCGTGGTCAAACAAGCAGGGTCGATACCAGCAAACAGTAATATCCAAGGGGAGACAAAAAAGTAACCCAGTACACACGCAAAGATCAGGGCAGGCAGCAAACAATCAAAAACAAGGAAGCAGTCCAGGGTCAAAAACACAAAGGCAAGGCAAGAAAATAAGAAACTATATAAAAAGAAGTTTAGGCAGCCTAAACGACGTAACAGGCAATGTGTTGTCTGCCCCTCCATATGGACACTAATTGAGGACAGTAATTGCAGAACGCTCAACATAGACAGACAAACAGTCTGGTAACCCTAAGGAAACTTTGCATTCTTCAGAAATTGTGAAACTGTGTATGGAGAGGAACTTTGTGTTTTATGTATAACTCGTAGCACTTTTGGAAATTTCAAGTCTAATCAAGTGCACTCATCACAGGCCTGTCAGGAAATGCCAATAGTACCAGAAACTCAGTTCTTATGAAAACACACTGCCTTTAGCCCAGAAAAAAATGTAGTCTGAAAGAATTACATGTCACATTAAAACAGGCTGTCTCTTATTCATTGACTTCTACAGAGTAAAATCTGATATGATGTTCTGTATAAAACAATTCTTAAATTCAATTCCCATACAGTGTCTATCTGAAAATGTAAATAGATCCACTTCGACCTACTGTGAAAGCCTCCCTTGCTGAGTGACACAGTATGATGCCGTAAAATGGGTCAGCACTATTGATTATATCTTCTCAGTGCACGAGAGCCAGTGGAATAGCCTATATATGAATATTTAAAATTACAGCAGGCTGCTGAATGACTGTTACAAGTGCATCATAAAACAACTCGATTAGTTGAAAGATATCATTGGTTTGTGACTGACAATCTACCATTGTCAACTCTTGACTACCTAGGTCCGTGTACCTTCGGATAATTAGTTTTTTAGTTTTTTTCTTTAAAATGGGAAAAATAATAAATCAGTGGTTTATCGCATATTTAAACCTTCTCCTGGGCATAATAAACAAATTTATTTTCATTTTGTTCAAATGCATCAAATGAAAATACAATAAAACCAAAATGAAAAATTAAGCTTTTTGATTCACAAATCCGTTTTGGTGTACCGGAAGTTCCCCGTCGCTTTGGGTCCGGGTCGTTTCAGCTATCTTTTTGTCATCTTATAATATTTACTATATATTTAGGTATTGATCACAGGATCGATTTGAAGGTTTGAAAGGCTTTGCCGACTGTGCTGTATATGTATGAAATATGAATTAAAAATAAATGTACAATTATACCTCTAACAAGTATATTTTTCTTGTGTGTGCTTCTCCATCTATATATAGGCTATACATAGAGCGATTGTATAATACAAAACATATTTTATGATGCTTTTGAGGATATGTGGTACTTTACTTGTTTACTGCAAAATTACTCAACTACATCATTAGCTTGCATAATTATTGTTTTTATAAAATATTAACTTACCATTAACTTTCCTTTATTAATGTATCTAGAAATAATTAGATTTCTCTAAATTCTGTTTTAGTTAGTTTTTTTTTTTTTTCAAATTAATAGAATATACAATATCATAAAATATACAGTTGTACTCAAAATTATTCATACCCTTGTTATATATGATCAAAGAAGGCTGTGAAAATAAGTCCGCATTGTTTATTCATTTGATCTTTCATTCAAAAATTTCCCAAAAAATCTAACCTTTTATTGAAGTAAAAAAAATAAAATAAAATAAAATAAAATACAAAAGTGGGGGAAAATCACATTATGAAATAAATATTTTTCTCTATAACACAATGGCTACAATTATATGGTACTCCTGTGTATTAAAGGCTATTGATTGTACTCCATGTTTCCCTCGTGCTTCTTCCAACAGCGTATCGTGACCAGTGTTGGGGATAATGCATTACAAGTAACGCGAGTTACGTAATCAGATTAGTTTTTCATGTAACTAGTAACTAGTTCTAGACTAAATGTGAATATGCATTAATTCATCCCACTCGCAAAAAAAAAAAACTGATTTAGTATTTATCAAAATGAATTAAAACAGTGAAATGCAAACTCAGAATATGACGTAAACCTGCAATAATTAAACATTTTAAATAACACAAATGTATCTAATCCCATTTTATTAACCAATGTCTTTGCTGCTGACCTTTGATGATCCAGTTCAACCATACTAATAAGCAAAAATGACACTAGATAAACTAACAATTGTGGTTCACTGTTTTTTTTTTTTTTTTTTATTATTGCTGAAGAGTGTTGAACCTTCTTCTCCTGCGTTCTATTGTACAGACGTGAATTTACTTTTCCTTCAGCCTGAGGTTTATTCATTACACTTTTTGGTGTGAAAGGGCTTTCACATTTGCTATAAATAGAACTTCTTATATTAAAAACAATCAAGCCTTGCTCGTATTTAAAAAGTAACGCAAAAGTAATGTAACACATTACTTTCCATAAAAAGTAACTAGTTACCGTAATTAGTTACTTTTAGGGAGTAACTCAATATTGTAATGCATTACTTTTAAAAGTAACTTTCCCCGACACTGATCGTGACAGTGTGTCTATATCGTCCTAATGCACGGTGAGGGGGAGCGTTTGAGTGGCCAAAATGGTGGCAGCTTATCAGAATTACCAGCCCGAGTCCGACCTGAGCCCGTTTTCCCCTTCTCCCAAAACAGCTAGTTTCAGCTAAACTAGAAACTAGTTCCTTTTTGAATGTAATGGAAAGGTGATTATAAAAAAAAAAGAAAGAAAAAAAAAGAAAAATAAAGTTAGAAAAATGTTTGGAGCATTTTTTTGTTCGTTAAATGTAAGGTTTTTTTAAGTAATGGCAGTGGCAGCAGTGAGTTGAAAGGTTTGATCAATTTAGCCTTCTTAAATCATTACGACTTGCTTAAAATAAAATATATAGATATAAAACAGTTCATCACAATGTTAGTTTAAAGTTTAACCTAGATAAATGTGCGCTGATGCATATCCAGCACAGCAGTTTGTGTGGAGAGTGGAAGCTGAAGTGCACTTTACAGGACATGAAGGCGCCAGTGCGATCACTTGCATTTTTTCTTACAATAGAAATAACTTAAAATACGCCGTAATTTTTGCTCATAAATGTAAGAGTAATACATCATTTGGAACTGTAAAGGGTACTTTTATTTGTGTGCATTCACAATATCAACAAAATGTACTTTTATAAAATAAATAGGAAAACAGAGGATGCACTTGCTGCCGTCTCAGTTTTGAGCAGGAGTGCTTCACAATGATGAACCGAAACTCAACTAATTGCCTCACAGACATGATAAACATATATATCTATAGAAAGTTTTAAATTGCTACTGTAAAACGAAATAATTCAAATCGAAAACAAAAACTCTTACTTTATGTAATCTGTAAAGATGCATTTCTGTCTAAAGGCATGCGTCCAATGAAGAGATGGCGAGCCATTTTTTCATTACCATCTACAATATAAAAATAAGGAAAAGCCTAAAACAGGCCCGATTATAATTTGCGTTTTATTAATTGTATATAATTTTAAAAATAACACATAATGTCATATAATATGTAAAACTGTGTCCTATAATTGCATAGCTGTTTATATTTTCTGATTTTTATGTTGCTCTTTTCTGAATACCTTAAAATTTAAAGGATTTGCTACAAGGCAATTTTGTCTGATATGTGAATTATTTTTTTTTTTTGTTATCAACATTTTTATTTATTTTTTATACATAACATCCAAAAAAATAAAAATAAAAAAAAAAATAAATAAAATAAAATAAAAATAAAAAACAACAACAGACACATACTCAATATCTCAAAGTCCAATCAAAGGGAGGGAAAGAGGGAAAGGCAAGAGAAACACAAAAGTCACTCCTTTATACAGTCACGTATATCAAAAAGAAAGCACTGCCAAGCATCGATGGTAGAAGGCTTGGCCCCATTGATTCGTGCTGTTGTACATTCACAAGCCACTATGTGCAGGAGACTACGGATCCAATATGTTTTTCCACACATGTGCGGTGTAAACCAGTTCTGTATTATTGTCTTCTTCGCAGCTGTAAAACCAGCAAACATCATTCTCTTTTGCATTGAGGTTATACAGAGATCAGAATCATCATTAAGAAGACACAAACTTGGATTAACAGACCAATCCATTTGCAATAAGGATGATAAAACCAGGTTTACATGTGTCCATAGACTGATGACGACAGGACATTCCCAAAACATATGCAGAAAAGTACCTGATGATGTAGTATTACATATATGGCAGTTGAGATTCGGTTGTAGTTTCATTTTAAATCTTTTGTAAGGAGTTATGTATGCTCTATGAATGACTTTGAAGTGAATAAGACGATGAGCCAGATTTTTAGATGTTAAACTGAGATTAGACCACACTCTCTCCCAGTCGACAGATAAATTAAGGTCAGATAATTCCCTATTCCAAATAGTTTGAATAGAAAGAGGTTTTGTAACGCAATCAATAATCTTACTATATATTAAAGAAACAGACGGCCGACCAACAGATGGTGCAATCCAATCTTGCATAGGATGAGAGGAGATGGGAGATGCCCAAGGAACTCCATACGCTTTGAGAGCAGAACGTAACTGAAGAAAGACAAAATATGCGGATGCTGGTAGACAAAATTTGGTTCTTAATGTCTGAAATGAACATAGGCCCTGGTTATCATATATATCACCGCATGTGTTTACACCTAAAGAGGACCAAGAGGGTTGGACAAATGGACGATTTCCGCATACAAAATTAAAATTGTGCCATAAAGGTGTACTATTACAAAATTTGAAGGTTCCTCCTATCCGACGTTCCACCGTTTTCCAGATTTTAATAGAGTTGGCCACAACCGGACCAAATTTATATTTATCCCCTTTTTTTCCTGTGCCAGTAAATAACATATCTTGGAGTCTATTTGGTTTAACCTTGTCAGCTTCAATCACTCTCCAAGAAACTGTAGATTGAGGATCAACCCAATTATGAAGAGCCTTAAGCTGGAACGACCAATAATACAGTTCAAAATTTGGTACAGCCAGTCCTCCTGCGCTATTAGGATGTTGTAATGTGGTAAGCTTAATTCTGGGGCATTTATCATTCCAGATAAATTTAGAAATTATGGAGTTAATCTCCTTAAAATAACCTGGAGGGGGAGAAAGTGGTAGCATAGAGAAAAAAAAATTTAATCGAGGTAACAAATTCATCTTAACAGTGGAAATTCTTCCTTGAAGAGAGACTTTAAGATTCTTCCATCTTTGAATGTCATTTTTGACTTTAACTAAGATATTATTAAAATTGTCTCTGGCAATCTTATGAATGTTTTTATATATGGTAATGCCCAAATAGATGAAAGATTCCTTAATAGGGATAAATGAGGGAATAGAAGAATTGACTTTAACATTGTTAATTGGCATTAAAGCAGATTTGCTCCAATTTATTTTATATCCTGATAAGCTACAAAATTATCAAATTCCTTAATTACACTAGAGACTGAAACATCAAAGTGGTCTAAATATAGAATAATATCATCAGCGATAACGAAATACTATGATTATGATCATGAATCTTAATCGATACTTCAGATTTCCTGATGGCTTGTGCTAAGGGTTCAAGAGATAGACAAAACAATAAGGGTGAAAGCGGACATCCCTGCCTTGTTCCCGCTGCAAAGGGAACGGGGGGGAAATAATATTACCAGTTATGACTGATGCTGCAGGTGAGTGGTATAATGTCTTAATCATAGAAATGAAGTGTTCGCCGAAGCCGAAACATTGCAGAACTGCCCACATATAATTCCACTCTAGCCTGTCAAAGGCTTTTTCTGCATCAAGTGAAAAGACCGCACAAGGGGTCGGGTGGGAGTCTGCAAAGTCCAGAATATGAAGGAGTCGACGATATTGTCAGATGCATTGCGCCTTGATGAAACCAGTTTGGTCCTCCTTGATCAGACTATGAATTACCTTCTCCATACGAAAAGCAAAAACTTTAGCATAGATTTTAAGATCACATGGGATAAGCGAAATCGGTCTGTAGCTGGAACAATCTAATGGGTCTTTCCCTTTTTAAGAAGTAATGAAATCAGTGATGTTTTTGATCTCTATGAAAACCCCATGTTCAATCGCAAAATTAAATGAATTAAGCATAAGTGTCCCTACCAAATCCCAAATTTCTAAATATAATTCGGGAGACCATCTAGACATGGCGATTTGCCCTTTTGAAGGCTTTTAGAGGCGTGAAGCTCCTCCAAACTTAATGGGGCCTCCAAAGATTCTTTATCCATCTGTGAGATCCGAGGCAGTTCCAATTTATCTAAATACTGCTTACAAATTGGTTCATCAAAATCTGTTTCGGCTTTATACAGATTCATGTAAAAACCTTTAAATATGTCATTAATTGCTGCAGGATTCATGGTGACATGATCATCCGATGATTTTATTGCGCTAATATATGCCTTAGACTCGCATTCTTTCAACCTAAGGGCCAATAAATGACTAGGTCTCTCTGATTCAAAATAATATTTTTGCCTAGTCCTATGTAAAATAAATTCCGCCTTTGAGTGTGAAAGTAAATCATATTCTTCTTTTAAAGAGGACAACTGTGTAGCCTGTTGCTCAGTAAAATGTTGTTTTTGTAGGTTTTGCAATGATTGTATTTTATTTTCTAATTGTGTAAATTGGTAAGTTTTCGCTTTGGCAAGAGTAGAAGAAAAAGATATACAGAATCATCGTATGGCACATTTAGTCGATTCCCACATTATTTGAGGATCCACATCAGAGGGCATATTGATTTCAAGAAATTCCTTAATATATTCTTTTAATGAAGTAATGAAAGTCTGATTACTTAATAATGATATGTTAAAGCGCCATCTAGGGGCTTTGGCTTTAACATCGGAAAGAGGAACACTGCACAACACAGCAGAATGATCAGATAATAAAATTGGTAATATAGAGATGGACGAATTCGTCGAAATTAAAGATGGGCTGAGAAATATGTAGTCTATCCTAGAGAAAGTCTTATGTCTATTAGAAAAAAAAGTGAAGTCCTTAGCTTTAGTATTCTGAATTCTCCAAAGATCGATTAAGTTGAGCTCCGTGATAAATTTATTCAGTAATTTAGAAGATGGATTGGCTGTTGTATCAAATTGAGATTTATCTAAAGCAGGATTTATGACAGCATTAAAATCCCCACCCACAACTAATGGGCAGTCAGTCTGCTCAAGTAATGTTTTGAAATCTGTGTAAGGAACGCACTGTCTGTCTCATTCGGACCGTAAACAGAGACCAATGCTAACCTATTATTATATATTTTGCATCGGATAAACACAAATCTACCCTTCTCATCACTACCAAGGTGTTCAATTGTTAAATTTAACTTTCGATTAACAAGGATAAGCACCCCCTTAGTTTTATTTTGAGCGCAGGAAAAAGCCACTAATTTATAATATTTATTCTGAAAACGTGCCACATCAGCTTGTTTTAAATCGTCTCTTGAATTAGGGCACAGGAAATAGACTTACGGTGTAAATATTCTAACACACGGGTTCGTTTAACAGCGAATTTAAACCATTCACATTCAGTGATAAAATATTTAGAGTATGCATTGAATATTCACAATCCCTAAATTGTATTCAATAAATGAAAAAACAAAAGCACTTCCATTCTGTAAATAGCATGTAAACGCTGACGTGCATTTTAGATACCAAACCTCCTAGATGAAAAATCCCTTTAGAAATAAGGTAAAATAAATAACAGTATAAATGTCTGTTGTAAAAATACAAACAACATAAAAACCTGAACAACCAACAACTATAAACGAGGAACAACTCAGACCGCACATTACCGAGAACATAGGTCTGACTGAGCAACAAAATAGTGATGGTTCGTGACCGATCCACTCCAACGCAAGACATGTCTCCCGAAAGGCCCACACAGCCAAAAATATTTTTAATTAAACCTACTCTCAATTAGTCCTCCAAAAAGAGAGAGAGAGAGAGAAAAAAAAGGAGTGTCAGTCTTACCAGCAACGAGATCGTTGTACCGGATATATAGGGACAATATCTCGGTAGTAGAGAGGAGAGAAGAAAAAGCAAAAAATAGACTTAGCAAACGTCCATGTCCATCCTACCATCATCCCCTACTGGGCAGCTAGAACCATGTCCATCCCGGCCATAAAGTTCCTCTCGCTGGACCGGAGAGACAGCGGCCGCTGTTCCCCCGTCGCCGCCCCGCAGAGCCGCAGCATATGTCTTCTGCTGAGACAGGGAGCTGATAAAATCCTCCGCTTTCTGAGGGGAATCGAAGCTTTTCTGTTCCCCTTTGTGCCGTAGTTTAACCACCGCCGGATAGATGAGGAAGGGCTGGAGGCCAAGCGCTGTCATCTTCTTCAAAACCGGACCAAATGCCTTTCTCCTGATCGCTGTAGCTGGACTAAAGTTGGGAAAAAATAGTAGTGTAACATTGTTCTGTGCGCATTTCACCGGATAGGCCTGCCGAGCACCCTTCAGGATATCTGATCTGTCATGCCATCTCAGTACACGGAAGATAAGAGTGCGCGGCCGATCGGAGCCTCTCCCTCCGTCATACACGCCCGGTCAATCTCAATGTCACGGCCCCTCAAGAAAGGAATCCACTTGGGAAGATGAACTCTGAGGAAACCAGCCGTGTCGGATCCCTCAGCCCCCTCTGGCAGCCCCACCAGTCGTACGTTGTTCCTCCTGCACCTGTCCTCCATATCCGTCATCTTCTCGGTGAGTCGCTCCAGTTGATTTCTTACGTCCGTGACTGCCCTCCTATCCTCACGTGCATCTGCTTGCACAGAATCAACGCGGTCACGTGTCTGCTTCGCCGCTGTAGTTATGGCCTCAAACTCCTCTCTTAGCTCTTTAACAGACTTGTTGGTCGCTTGTATGTCCTCACGCAGTTCGCGCAATGCTGGAATCAGTACAGAGTCCATCGCATCTCTTACTGCCGAATTCACAACCGAATTCAAAGTGTTTTGCTGTTGTTTAAATGGTAGTTCAATACGGCTAGCCATAGCATCGTCGAGGTCTTCTCTGGAGATGGCGGAATCTCTGAATTTTTTCTTCATTGGCGATTGCTCAATCTCTCTTTTCCGATCCCCTTTGTCTGCCTTAGCACTCATGATGGGTCCAATGCAGAGTGGTTCAAATTTTACTGACAGGATCTTACAATATGTGGCAAAGTGAGCAGAGTGAAAGACTAAGCTTGCATCGCCGTCGAAGGGTCACGTGATCCCCTTGTGAATTATTTATTGGCCTTTTTAAAAAAAAGAAAAATCCATGCAGCACATGCTTTAAAAACAGCTTTAAAATTCCCATTTGTAAAATAGGCTACAAATTAATTGTTTTAGTCTAACCCGATCTCATGAAAATGCATATAGTAGGCCTACGATTTTCTGTTTCTATTTGGCATAGTATTTATACACAGAAATTGACTTTTATATTCAATATTTATATGCAGAAATTGACTTTGGCGTGCAAAAGACTGATAAATTCATAATTAATGGCAAGGCTGGTTCAGTCGACAGAAATGCAGGACAAACGATGGACCTATAATTTACTGCTGAAATGCTAGTTGCCAAAGATCAGAGCCAGTCTGCAGATTTGAGTTGACAGAATCCATTAACCTTAACTTAAAGTGACAACCATCAGTTAATATTTAAAGTCTGTTTATGAAGTATTTACATAGACGTTCAGTGTGGAAGAGCTTCGAGAAAGCACACTGAGCTTAATTCGAGCAGCAAAAATTTTTAATAAATTTAATGTAATATTTATTAAAATGACAGGATTTTGCTAAATAAATAGTCTAGGTCATGTATTAAGTTCATACATATTTTGTCACACTGAAGCTCTGTAGTGTACCCTTTAAGCTCACCTTAAAATAATATGAAATCTTTAAAAATTACAGCACTGTAAAACCACAGACCAGCAACTGTCAATTTATAATATTATGGATGTATAAGTACAAGCCAGTAATGCCTGTGAAGTAATATGTTAGCGTAGCACACAATCTTATACAGCTAGTCAGCTAACTGTGTTCTGTAGCATCTGCGCTATGTTGCTAATACTATCTTGAAATTATAGGAGTTTTATAGTAACAAACATATCAATCGGTTAAGACATCAAGTAGGATAATAAATTATTTTTTCTTTTTATAATCTGATCTCAAAAATGGAAGTGTGCTTAATAGGTACGTTTATCCTATATTTTTACTTTAGTTTTTACGGAATCTGGTTCAGGCTACTCACACTTCACCTACCGAATTTCTATATCTTCATCTACTCAAACACCTACTTCCACATCTACTCACATAATCTATGATATTCTCTGATGTATTACAATTCTGCAGTGTTCGTCTAATTTACTGGGCAAGACCCAGTACTCTTATTCTTAAGGTTTCCCCAGTTTGAAGTTTGGACAAGTCAGCACTAATTGCTAATGGCCAGAGCCAAGCCTCAGATACTAGGTAGGTCCGTGTACCTTCGGATAATTCGTTTTTTCGTTTTTTTTTTTTTAAAACGGGAAAACGAATAAATCAGTGGTTTATCGCATATTTAAACCTTCTCCTGGGCATAATAAACAAATTTCAGGTGTTTTTCTCACACTTTTAGTTTTGTCTTTGTCACGCTCCGTTCAAATGCATCAAATGAAAATACAATAAAACCAAAACGAAAAATGAAGCTTTTTGACTCACAAATCCGTTTTGGTGTACCGGAAGTTCCCCGTCGCTTTGGGTCCGGGTCTTTTTGTCATCTTATAATATTTACTACATATTTAGGTATTGATCAAAGGATCGGTTTGAAAGTTTGGAAGGCTTTGCCGACTCTGTACAGTTATTTGAATTCATATTTCATACATATACAGCAAAGTCGTGTAGCTTCTCAATCTATATATGAAAGTGACGTGACATGTGGCCAAGTATGGTTACCCATACTCGCAATTTGTGCTCTGCATTTAACCCATCCAAAGTGCCCACACACAGCAGTGAACACACACACACACCGTGAACACACACCAAGAGCAGTAGGCAGCCATTTATGCTGCGGTGCCTGGGGGTTCGGTGCCTTGCTCAAGGGCACCTCAGTTGTGGTATTGAGGGTGGAGAGAGCACTGTACATTCACTCCCCCCACCTATAATTCCTGCCGGACCTGAGACTCGAACCTTTAGGTTACGAGTCCGACTCTCTAACCATTAGGCCACGACTTCCTTATAGGCTATACATAGAGCGATTGTATAATACATACAATCAGTGGCGCCTGCAGGTGTGACTGTATGCACTGTGCGTACCATGAGCACTCAGACTGACCTGAGATTTGCTCCGCAAAATTTATAGGCCTGTATTTCTGTCGACTGAACCAGCCATGCCATTAATAATGAATGTATCGGTCTTTTGCATGCCAAAGTCAATTTCTGCTTATAAACATTACGTCAAATAGGAAGAGAAAATTGTGCTACATGCACTTTCATGAGATTGGGCTAGGCTACAACAATTAATTTGTATTTTACAAATGGGAACACAACAAATTCATGACAATGTTTTACACTCAAGCTACCCGTAAAATTTATAGTGAAAAGTTCTTTAAAATCATCTGGAATGCAATAAAGTCATTTTTAAAGCTGTTTTTAAAGCATTTGCTGCATGGATTAAAAAATAGGGTAATAAATAATTCACATTTCAGACAAACTTGAGTTGCAGAAAATCCTTTAAATTTTAAGGAATTCAGAGCAGAGCAACATAAAAATAAGGAAAAGCCTAAAACAGGCCTGATTATATATTTTTTTCAGATTTTTATATTTTAGACAGTGATGAAAAATGACTCGCCATCTCCTCATTGGATGTGCCTTTAGAGAGAAATGCATCTTTATGGATTACATAATGAAAGAGTTTCTGTTTTAAATTTGAAACATTTCGTTTTAAAGTAGTAATTTAAAGCTTTCTATAGATATATTTATCATATTTGTGACTCAATTCGTTGAGTTTCGGTTCATTATTGTGAAGTGCTCCTATTCAAGACAAGACAGCAAGCGCATCCTGTTTTCCTATTTATTTTATAAAAGCACAACGTTTTGTTGATATTATGAATGCACACAAATAAAAGTAGACCCTTTACAGTTCCGAATGACGTATTACTCTTACCTTTATGAGCAAACATTACGGCGTATTTTAAGTTGATTCCACTATCAAGAAAAAAATGCAAGTGACCGCTCTGGCGCCTCCATGTCCTGCAAAGTGCACTTCAGCTTCCACTATTCACACAAACGATTAGATATGCACCTAGCGCACATTTATATAGTTCAAACATTTAAACTAACATTGTGATATGCTTGAACTATCTATAGAATTTATTTTAGGCAAGCCGTGATGATTTTAGAAGGCTAAATTGATCAAACATAGGCTATGATCAGCTCACAGTCTGCCGCTGGGTTGTTACTTAAAAAAGAAAAAAAAAAGAAAAAAAGTGCTCCAAACATTTTTATAAATTAACTTTTTATAAAAAACTAAACTAAATCTAATCAACACCCCCAATATTTTTTTAATAAAACATGATGTGAGCTTAATGGGAACAGGGGTGTGCTTGAAGGATACAAAAATGTACCCATTAAGCACAGCCAGACTTTTTGAATTTAATGATGTATATCTTAATTGAAACGCTTTAGTCATTTAAAATAAAATTTTATATTTTTATGTGAGAGATTTATATTTTATTTTAACATAACTTTTTGTACTGAAACCGATATCTTGTGCACTTAAAAAAATGTCTCAATGTAGATTTTGGTGAGCTTAATAGGTATGTTTACCCTATACCTTAACCCTAGCCCTAGCATGTAGAAAACCACAGAGGTGTACATAAGAGTTGAATTGTGGGTAACACCCCTGGATATTCCTTAGCGATTATTTGAATTTAACCCTCAAGGTGATTACCCGCAAACTCCAAAATTACCAGTCACCTAATGAAAAAGTCAACCTGCTAGCTAGGGCCACACAAACATCCATCTGTTTTAGCTTTGTGGGCTGTGCAAACAAGTTTTTTTTTATATTTGGAGATGATTAGGTCACTTCCACTAATACTTAACCTCTATGCTATCATGAGTCCAGTGTTGAAACAGTTGGGTCAATAACATAATTTTTTTGTTATTTATTTATATATATATATATATATATATATATATATTGTGACTAGTCGGTTGCCTCCCCCCTTATTATCATCACCACCCCGTCCCTTATTCGCCGCCCTTCACCAGGCTCCCGATGGGAGTGGGTGTATGAGAGAGGAGGGGCGTGGAAACAGCTAGGGCTGGCGGCGTGTGATGAGGCACACCTGAACTGAATGGAGCCTCATCACCGCCGCTGTTTAAATGCCGAACGTGCCTCTCCTCGAGAGACCGGTCTCTTCCCCCGTGCATGCACGCTGGTGTCCTCATGGGTCCAGGAAGGGAGCGTGGAGGGACTTCCGTGCCGCCAGAGACGTGAGCTGCCGGACCCGCGGTCCGGACGAAACCACACCCTTGTTATGGCTGTCGGGCCAGGATGCCGGGCCGACCAAGTCCCGCCGTATGCCGTGGGCCAAGAGGAAGAGCCGCCATTATGATGTCGCGCCCCGGACTCCGTCCCTTACCTGGACCCTCCCTTCCAGAACACTGCCCTCCTTCATAAACCCTGAAGCACGACGAGGACACCAGACCCCATGTTTGTTTTGGACACTTTATTCCCTTTGGACACTATATTTTATTGTTTTTGTTTAATAAAAGCCTCTCCGAGGCCTGACGCCACATCCACTGTCTGTCGTTTGCTCCTCCCATCACAAAATATATATATATATATATATATATATATATATATATATATGTGTACAGTATATATATATATATATGTTTTGGGAGCATAAAGTCAAAAAGACATAGTGATACATTTGTCCTGAGGGGGAAAAAAATAATAATAATTTTACAAAACTGCTTAGCAATATTTTAAATACCTTTGTCGTCAAAACCTTGTTCTTCCAACAGCAAAGATGACTAATCACTAATCACTCATGACTGTGTGATTAGACAAGCTTAATAAAGCTGGATCAGCTGTCAATTCATGTCAACAGAGGCAGGTGCAAGCTGTTTTCCCGAGCCAAAGCAACAAACAACACGCACACCAAATATTTTCACCTGGATAAATGAAATGTACTCAAAAAGCCAGACATACAAAGTTTCTCCCTCAATCTGCACACAAGCTCCCAGCTCCCTAATCTGAAAGATTTGAGCTGATTTAGCCAGAGATCATGAACTGTGGACTCTCGACAGACCTGGTGTGTGTATATGTCTGCTGTGTGTGGGGGGTGACTAATAATTATTCCATTCTCTGATCTACAGTCATATTTCATCCATGAGCAATCCCCTCAGACAGGGCTTTCATTTAGATGTGATGCAGTCTGCACTGCACTGAGCAAACAATACCTAGACATTCTGAAAGAGAGCAAAAAAACTTTCATGAATGACGATTCTGCCTGAATGTTCTCTACAGAGTTTCATAATAGCTAATTACAGCGGAAAACTGAGAGGATTCAAGCTGAAACCAGCTTATGTAAGTAGCCTGAAAAAGAGATTTCTTCAGTTGGATACAAAACATCAAGGCAAGGTTTTATAGGTATTTTCATATAATAAAATTTGAATGCAAATAAAATTAAGTGTTACTGTGAACTTTAACACAAAAACATTACAACTCACCATTCATCGCTGAACCACACCTGTTTATTCAGGGAAATAAAAGAGTTTGCAAGACATATTTGAAATGTTCCATGGAAGGGAAGGTTCTGACAACTCTGACAATAAATATATGCAAATTTATAGCTGAACTTAAGAGCAGAACATCACCAGGTATGTGGCAGAGTAGTCCACATACCTGTTAAACATTCCAACCACATCATTCATACAGCTGCCACACAGCTGTCAGGAACAGTGCTGAGAAATTACGGAATAACGCTGTTGGACTGAGAAAATGGTGGGTTCTAAGAAGCTTCAGTGAAAGTACATTGAAAGCTCTGCAGTTTGTTTGCACATCTTCACAATATAATATAATTAAATGAAAACCCTGCTGTGATCAGAAGCACAAGGTTTCTTTATTTGCTATTCACATACGCTGATATGATATTATAATGCCAATATGCACTGTGGCCTGGCCCCATGTTATCAAAGCCAGGTACACGTGTTAGCCAGGTAGCCTACATGTGAACCAGCCATCTTGCCAGCTCAGCCAGGAACACACTACGACTGTAAGACTGATTACGAATGTAATTTGATACTTACAACTGATCACACCCAAACACGTCAGAGCCAGTTACGTTCGTCGGTGTTTACAGTCAGCATTTAAAATCATATGTGTGTTCAGTTCAGTCTTGCAATGTTTCAGCTAGTATTTAAGTGTGTCCCTGGCTTTAGTGCAGTATTTATGATTTGTTATACTAGCCCAGAACTATACGAGAGGATCTTGTCAATGATCTCAAGGCAGCTGGGACCATAGTCACCAAGAAAACAATTGGTAACACACTACACCGTGAAGGATTGAAATCCTGCAGCGCCCGCAATGTCCCCCTGCTCAAGAAACCACATGTACAGGCCCGTTTGAAGTTTACCAATTATTCAGAGGAGAACTGGGTGAAAGTGTTGTGGTCAGATGAGACCAAAATCCAGCTCTTTGGCATCAACTCGCCGTGTTTGGAGGAGGAGGAATGCCGCCTATGACCCCAAGAACACCATTCCCACCGTCAAACATGGAGGTAGAAACATTATGCTTTGGGGGTGTTTTTTCTGCTAAGGGGACAGGACAACTGCATCAAAGGGACAATCAGTGATGGGCAGTAGCGTCGCTACAAGTAGTGACGCTACTAGTTTAACTACATTTCTCAGTAGAGTGGTGGTAGTGTCACTGCTTTCTGAATCCAATAGCTTTTCGGTAGTTAAGCTCTTTTTTTGATCAAGTAGCGTTAGCAAAAGCTACCGTTACATTTTCGAAAGAAAGCATTCTGAAATTCAAGCTCAAATCAGAAATATAACAGCTACGGATCACTGATCCTGGATCAGTAAGTGATGGCACATACACTAAGGCTCGTAACGCCATTGGCTCCTCAAACTGTCAGTCAAACCTCGTTATTCCTCCCGCCTCTTTCATCAATGAAGTGTGGCGCACATTTTGGAGCATCTCAGCTTGTTTGCAGTCTGAAGGTAAATAAAGAACTGTTGATTGAATAAGTACAGCGGTTTCTTTACTCAAAAAACACTATTTATAAAGGCTAATGCTTTTTTTTCTTTTTTTTCTCTTTTTTTTTGAGGAGCGGAGAAGAGTTTCTCTAGCATTTGTTGTCAAGTCACAGCCAAATAGCTCGCGAAGCGTTGAATCTTTTATAATATGATACTTTGGCCAAATAACAGAAAAAAACTGAACGCCCACATAATGACAGAAAACTGGGGAAAACGGGACACGAAAAAAAATAAATAAAAAATCTTCGCTGGTCAAAAGCTTCATATTTGAACTAGATTTTGGTGAAATGTTTATATTAATTAGGGATGCACCGAATCCAGGATTCGGATTCGGATTCGGCCGAATATTGGACTTTTTGACGGGGTTCGGTTTCTGCCGAACTTTAAAAAAATCCACCGAACCCTTAGCTTGCATTAAGCGCGCTACACTGGTCAACGTCACGCCGCCGTTGAGTACGGGAAGGTGTTTAAGGTGGACCGTTCGAATGCAGTATATGTGAGAAAGTGAAAATGGAACTCGTGAGCAGAAAAAGTGTTGTTTGGCAGTACTTTCAGTTGAAAGAAGGCGATTCAAGTCGAGCTACATGTTCAATTTGCAATGCCGATTTGTCTCGTGGTGGCAAGGACCCCAAACAATACACAACATCGCCGCTGTTAAAACATTTGCGTATTAAACATCCGAAAGAATACGAGTTGTGCATTAAAATAAAATAAAATGAAAAATACACTGCTGTGGACGTTGTTTACTTCATTAATGTGTTTACTGTGTTAATGGTCTGAGGATGGGAGTAGGATTCCGTATTCGGTTTCGGGTTCGGCAGAATCTTAACCAGTGGATTCGGTATTTGGCAGAACCCCAAAAATCTGGATTCGGTGCATCCCTAATATTAATAGGCTATCTATTGACACATGCAACGATGCAAATAAACATAGCCTATCTGTAGGCCTAAACATCTATATGGTAACACTATACAATACGATTTCATTAAAATACATTTGTTACAGTATTTATTAATCTTTGTTAATGTTAATACAAAGTTAATGAAAATACAGTCATTCATTGGTAGTTCACAGTACATTAACAAATGTTAACAAACAACTTTTGATTTTAATAATGCGTTAGTAAATGTTGAAATTAACATTAAGATAAATGCTGCAGAAGTATTGTTCATTCTTAGTTCATGTTAACTACACTAGTTAACTAAAGTTAACTACTGAACCTTATTGTGAAGTGTTACCATTTATATAAGTGTATCTGTATACAATAAAGCCACAATACCAACTACCAATAGGAGGTTTCCGGCTGACAGCAAAAATGTATTTTGCCTATGTCACAATTTGAGGTCAATCCGGCCCTGTATTTGATACTGATTATGTTGCCAAATTGGTTTGGAACAGCTGTTGAATAAACAGTTAAACTGAACATGCCTGTCTATCTGCTTGACTGACAGTTTTATTGATCACTTAGAGAGCATTGACTTGGTATGAGGTTGGTTCAATAGAATGTTTTTTTTTTTTTTTTTTTTTAAATAGCTTGGATGTAGTAAACTACTTTTGCCATGTTGCCGTAGCTTAGCTTGCTACATTTCGCAGGGCTGTAGCTTTAGTGTAGTGAAGCTTCATTTAAAGAAGAGTAACTGTTAGCTTAGCTCACTACATTTTCCAAGTAGCTTGCCCAACACTGGGGACGATGGATGGGGCCATGTACTGTTAGGGCCAGGGCATTGAAAATGGGTCGTGGATTGGGTATTCCAGCATGACAATGACCCAAAACACACGGCCAAGGCAACAAAGGAGTGGCTCAAGAAGAAGCACATTAAGGTCCTTGAGTGGCCTAACCAGTCTACAGATGTTGATCCCATAGAAAATCTGTGGAGGGAGCTGAAGGTTTGAGTTGCCAAACGTCAGCCTCGAAACCTTAATGACTTGGAGAGGATCTGCAAAGAGGAGTGGGACAAAATCCCCCATGAGATGTGTGCAAACCTGGTGGCCAACTACAAGAAACGTCTGACCTCTGTGATTGCCAACAAAGGTTTTGCCACCAAGTACTAAGTCATGTTTTGCGAAGGGATCACATACTTATTTTGACTTAAATGCAAATCAATTTATAACTTTTTTTAAATGCGTTTTTCTGGATATTTTTGTTGTTTTTCTGTCTTTCACTGTTCAAATAAACCTACCTTTAAAATTATAGACTGATCATTTCTTTGTCAGTGGGCAAACGTCCAAAATCAGCAGGGGATCAAATAATTTTTTCCCCCACTGTAGCTATGAGACCATCATCTTATCCATTTCAAAGTCATCTATAGAGCATACATAACTCCTTACAAGAGGTTTAAAATGAAACTGCAATCGACCTATAACTGTCATATCTGTAACACTGTATCAGCAGGTACTTTTCTCCACATGTTTTGGGAATGTCCAATTGTTGCCAATCTATGGACAATCTATGTGAATTCTGTTTTGTCCTTTTTACTACAAATTAAAATTGAAATTGTTGATGGTGTGTCTGTGGTTCCTCCCTCCCTGTTGTTTTGTTGATTTGGAAAAAAATATATAAAAAGTTGATCACAAATTTTTTTTTGCTACATTTGTAATCATGGTAATTTTTGGTGAACAAACGGCACTCTTTCTGTGATAATGATTAACTATATGAAATTATATAAATATAGACATCTGTCCCCATATCTTGAATTTTGTGATCATTGTAAATTTATTTTGATAGACTGAATCGTGCAGTGAAAGAACACACTCTAAATGCATGGATTAAGCCCAATTTATACTTCTGCGTTGGACCTACGCCATAAACTGTGCGTCGTTTTTCATTTAACTTCTGCGTCGTCGTCCGCATTGACGTGCAGTACATATGCGAACCGCTAGTCGACAGTGTCCACGGGCATGTTGCTTGTGAACCCGCAGTACCACGGCAAAAGCCGAAGAAGAAGCAGCTCGTCTGAGAAGCATAGCCGTGACGGCGGCAAATAAATATCAAATCATTAAATCATTATTTACATCTACAAAAAGGAGACAACGGAACAGGAGAAGATAGCATTCTTTCAATCTCTGCAATAGTGCTGGGCGGTATGACCAAAAATGTATATCACGGTATTTTTCAAAATTATACCGGTTTCACGGTATATGACGGTATTTATTTTTTTCATGCATGATCGGGTGTTAACCACATTTTCTACTGATTGAGAGAGGAGAAACTGCAGTAGTGTAAGACTTTAGCCAGCAATACTTCCTCCAACCACTAGGGGTCATACTTCTGCCATGATGAGCAGTATTGCTCCCAGCCACAAGGGGGCGCAGGATGTCTGTTGCCTGCAATCTTCCTCCCAGTTGCCAGGGGGCAACCATTAGCAAGAACTCTGTGCCTAGCAATTATTGTTGATGATACTCACCTGTGTAGGGCTCTATTTAAGTTGCCTTTAGCCATTGTTATTTGTTCAATCTTGAGCCTACCTACCTGTGTATCCTGTTGCAGACCGTGAGTCTTTGTAAGCCATCGTGCTTGTTTTGTTTTCCCTTTTTGTAACTATTGGAAGCTTTGCTTCTGGTTTTGTTTGTACTTTGTTTCTTGCCTTTTTTTGACCTTCTACAAGTAAAGCCACTTGAAGTTATACCTCTCGTCTCCCAATTGTGATTCCTCTGCACTTGGGTCTCAAAATCCTCAACTTAGGTTAGCTCACTTAGGAAGAACACCAGCTCTGTGTCCAGAAGATATGGGTACTAGTCCTGCTAAGGACAACCTTCAAGATTTCAGTTTATAGTCTGGCAGTTCCTGCTTCTGTATCATTACAGCAAGATTGAACCAAAAGATGGACCCAGCAGAGAGTCAAGGCCCTTCGTCAAATGTGGAGAGAATATTATCCGAGCTCACCAATCAAGCTACTGCTATTCAACATCATGAACAGATACTCACAGAAATACTTCAGCGTTTGAGCTCTCTGGCTTTACCCCAAAATCCTCCATCTCCGGAGGTTCTTGAGTTACCCATCTTTCCTCAACCTCAACCAATTCCAGCGGTTCCTCTTCTTGAGCCCAGGCTACCACCTCCTGAGAGATATGATGGAAATACCAGGGGCTGTCGAGGCTTTATCACCCAATGCTCTCTAGCCTTCCAACTTCAACCCAGTAGTTTTCCTACAGAGAGCAGTCGGGTGGCTTATATCATCACCTTATTGACTGGAAGAGCTTTGGAATGGGCTACGGCTCTCTTGGAACATTGTTCACCATTCACTTCTGGTTCTGAGCAATTCCTAGCAGAGATGAGGAGGGTCTTCCATCATCCAGGAGGAGTAGGAAATGACCAACGATTACTTCAACTCACCCAAGGAGCACGCAGTGTAGCAGAAATGGCTATTGAGTTCCGTACTCTGGCAGCTGAGAGTGGCTGGAATGAACAGGCTCTTCAAGCAGCATTTCATCAGGCTCTTGCACCTGAGCTAAAAGATGAATTGGCTTTCCGAGATCCTGCGCCTAACTTGGATTCTCTTATTGATGTCGCCATTCGAGTGGATAACCGAATTAGGGATAGGAGGTCCGAGAAACAACAAGATCGACTCACAGCCCAAAGCTACATCAGTCCAGTTCAACCTGTTTTCCAGCCTCTTTCCACAGAAGAACCCATGCAGCTTGGGAAAAATCGCTTATCACAATCTGAACGGGACAAACGTATGCGGGAGCGGTGCTGTCTGTACTGTGGTGAAATAGGACATTTTCGAACTCATTGCCCTGAACTTGTGGGAAAAGAGATTTCTCGTCCAGAGAGAGGGGGGCTGAGACGAGAGAAATAACTGACCCCCGATCTTCAGCTGGATTTTCAACAGTGATGCATTTCTCCTGGGGCAGTGGTTGGCACAAGAGTTCTGCGTTTATTGACTCGGGCGCTGCTGGCAATTTCATGGACCATACTCTGGCCAAGAGCTGGAGGATACCACTAATAACTCTCCAGGATAAGTTCACTATAACATCTCTAGACAACAGACCTCTGGGGTCCGGCCAGGTAACACACCGTACCATTCCTATTTCAGTTGAAATAGACTCCCATCAAGAATCACTCTCTTTTCTCATTATAGACACCCGAGTTCCCAGTCATCCTCGGCTACCCTTGGCTTGTTTTTCACAATCCTCAAATTGACTGGCCAACTAGCCGTTTCACCAGATGGAGATGTGCATGTCCAATGGACGGAATTATTTCATCTCCTGAGTCTTTTTGGGGGCCTAAACGACAACTCTGGAACCAGCATGAGTCAAATACACCAAGAACTAAGGTACTAGCCGTTCCTCAAGTCAAACTAACACCTCCTGCTCTGATTGTTTCTTCTCCTGACCTATCTCGAGTCCCCCAGGAATATGTCGATCTCCAGGATGTGTTTAGTAAATCCCGGGCCGATACTCTTCCTCCTCACCGACCCTATGATTGCGCCATTGAGTTGCTGCCAGGAACTTGCCCTCCAAGAGGTAGACTGTTCTCGTTGTCTGCTCCAGAGAGGTCCGCAATGGACGATTACATTTGTAAGGCACTGGAGAATGGATTTATTCGCCTTCCACTTCACCGGCAGGGGCGGGGTTTTTCGTAGGTAAGAAGGACGGAGGTCTTCGCCCATGCATTGATTATCGTGGCCTAAATAACATCACAGTGAAGAATCGCTATCCACTACCACTTATGGCCACAGCCTTTGAACTTCTCCAGGCGCTACCATCTTCACTAAGTTAGACCTCCGGAATGCATACCACCTGGTGAGAATCTGGGAGGGGGACGAATGGAAGACTGCTTTCAACACCCCTACAGGGCATTACGAGTATCAGGTGATGCCCTTCGGGCTAGCTAATGCCCCGGCCGCCTTCCAAGCCCTTATCAATGATGTTCTAAGAGATGCTTAACAAATGTGTGTTTGTTTATCTCGATGATATTTTAATATTTTCCCAGAGTTACGAAGACCACGTTCAACATGTCCGGCAGGTTCTCTCTCGTCTGCTCTTGAACAACCTCTTCGTCAAACTAGAGAAAAGTGAGTTCCACAGCACTACAGTTACTTTCTTGGGTTTCATCCTGTCATGTGGCAGTGTGCAGATGGATCCCAGCAAGGTTCGTGCAGTCCTGGAGTGGCCCCACCCTGATTCATTGAAACAAGTCCAACGCTTCCTGGGTTTCGCCAATTTTTATAGGAGGTTTATTCGAGGCTTCAGTTCCATTGCAGAACCTCTCACAGCTCTCACCAGGAGGTCTGGCACACCCTTCCAGTGGACGGAGAAGGCTAACCAAGCGTTCAAACGACTCAAACAGCTGTTTACTTCCACTCCCATACTGACACTACCAGATCCTGAGTTACCGTTTATTATCGAGGTGGACGCATCGGACGTGGGCGTGGGAGCAGTTTTGTCCCAGAGAGCGACTAGGACAATAAACTCCATCCTTGTGCCTTCTTTTCATGTCGACTGACAGCAGCAGAGAAGAACTATGATATTGGGAATCGGGAGTTGCTGGCCGTTAAGTTGGCATTGGAGGAATGGAGGCACTGGCTGGAGGGTGCTAAACACCCATTTGTGATCTGGACGGACCACAAGAACCTCACTTACATCCAGGGAGCCAAAAGGTTAAATCCTCGGCAAGCTCGGTGGGCCCTTTTCTTTAACCGTTTTGACTTTGTCCTCTTACAGACCTGGCTCCAAGAATATTAAGCCTGATGCTCTGTCAAGGCAGTTCGAGTCCCAGGAAGAGGAGGACAGGTCAGAGCCCATCATACCAAGGTACAGAGTGCTGGCAAGCATCCAGTGGGACTTGGAGACAGCAGTACGGAACGCCCAAATTCACCAACCTGACCCAGGTAATGGCCCATTGGGTCGCCTCTTTGTGCCTAACACCATCAGGTCTGAAGTACTGCAGTGGGGCCATGCCGCACCGTCATCTGGACATCCAGGGGTCCTAAGAACCCTGAGGCGGATCCAGTCTAAATTTTGGTGGCCCAACATGGGAACTGATGTCCGGAGAATGGTTGCTGCTTGTTCCACTTGCGCCCAAAATAAGGAACCTAGAGCCCTCCCTCAAGGTAAACTACATCCCCTCCCTATCCCGAGACGACCCTGGTCCCACATATCCATGGATTTTGTTAGTGGCCTACCCAACTCTCAAGGTAACACCGTGATACTTGTTGTAGTCGACAGATTTTCTAAGGCATGTCATCTCATTCCCGCCCCTAAAATTCCTACAGCAGGCCAGACGGCAGAACTTCTCATGCAACATGTCTTTAGGATTCATGGGTTTCCTCAGGATATGGTGTCTGATAGGGGTTCCCAGTTTACCTCAAGATTCTGGAAGGCTTTTGGACGTCTAATCGGTTCCACCATCAGTTTGTCCTCAGGGTTCCATCCCCAGTCCAATGGCCAGACAGAGAGAGTGAACCAGGAGATTGAAAAGACCCTCAGGTGTCTGGTCTCGAACAACCCGAGTATGTGGAGTTCCCAGCTGGTCTGGGCAGAATTTGCCCATAACACCCTCCATCACTCATCATTGGGTATGTCCCCATTTGAATGCCAGTTTGGGTTCCCCCCCTCTCTGTTTTCTGAACAGGACCTTCAAGCACAGGTTCCAGCACCGGCCCAGTTAGTCCGGAGGTGCCGGGGGGTCTGGCGGAGAGCTCGGGCAGCCCTGTTAAAGTCATCTCGGGAACAGCAGAAACAGGCCAATCGACGTCGGCGGATCGGTCCGTCACTCCGTCCGGGGCAGAGAGTGTGGCTTTCGACTAGAAATCTCCCATTGCGCCTCGAGTCACGGAAACTAGGTCCTAGATACATTGGACCTTTCAAGATTCTCAAGAAAATAAACCCAGTCTCTTACCGACTCCTACTGCCCAGGTCTATGCGCATACACCCCACATTCCATGTTTCATGTCTCAAACCTGTCATCTACTCTCCTTTGTCTCCTGCAGTTAGACCACCTCCAGTTCCTCAGATGGTGGAGGGGCAACCAGCTTACTCCGTGGAGAGACTTTTGAACATGCGCAAAGCACGGGAGGGGTCCAATATTTGGTTGACTGGCAAGGCTATGGTCCAGAAGAGCGCTCGTGGGTACCAGCCAGAGACATACTGGACCCAGAGCTCATCAGGGACTTCCAACGACAACAGTCAAACAGCACTAAAAGGAACGTCAGGAGCCGTTCATCAAGAGGGGGCTCCTGTAAGACTTTAGCCAGCAATACTTCCTCCAACCACTAGGGGTCATACTTCTGCCATGATGAGCAGTATTGCTCCCAGCCACAAGGGGGCGCAGGATGTCTGTTGCCTGCAATCTTCCTCCCAGTTGCCAGGGGGCAACCATTAGCAAGAACTCTGTGCCTAGCAATTATTGTTGATGATACTCACCTGTGTAGGGCTCTATTTAAGTTGCCTTTAGCCATTGTTTTTTGTTCAATCTTGAGCCTACCTACCTGTGTATCCTGTTGCAGACCGTGAGTCTTTGTAAGCCATCGTGCTTGTTTTGTTTTCCCTTTTTGTAACTATTGGAAGCTTTGCTTCTGGTTTTGTTTGTACTTTGTTTCTTGCCTTTTTTTGACCTTCTACAAGTAAAGCCACTTGAAGTTATACCTCTCGTCTCCCAATTGTGATTCCTCTGCACTTGGGTCTCAAAATCCTCAACTTAGAGCTGGTGTTCTTCCTAAGTGAGCTAACCTGTGTCCAGAAGATATGGGTTCTAGTCCTGCTAAGGACAACCTTCAAGATTTCAGTTTATAGTCTGGCAGTTCCTGCTTCTGTATCATTACAAGTAGATTGACTTAGAATGCCCTATTTTACTGTCATGATGAGTGACTATTGTAGAAAAATTCCACACTAAATAGTGACTAAACACGACCCATTAATACATGTTAACCACGAGTCACTCTCATTTATAATCGCGACATCGTCTGATTAAAATCAACATACATCTAACGATATACTAAAGAGCGGCTATGCGGTGGTTTTGGCTATATTACTTTTTTGTCTCATGCAGCGCACTGCCTAGTTTATAGGAGAAGGGACAGAGCGGCGTAGAATAAAATTATGTGAAAATGCGTTTTTTTTTTTTTTTTTTTTTTAAACAAAGCATTAACATGTTAGACTGCACCCCATAAACACAGTCAAGTCTAGAAAAAAAAACAAAAACAAAAAAAGTCAACCACCACTTTAAACTCACTAACTACATGAACTCTAGACTACTGGAGAGAATATAGAACTGAACCTGGTTTTAAGTCCAAGTAATGTGAATGCAAATACATAGTTCTTTTTCATTCAAATTTTGGGTCACTAAGATATTTGAGATGAGGTTATTTTAAAGAGATTAAGTGTGAACACCCTACAGAGTAACTAATTATATGGCAAAACATGAATTAGCTACCTTTTCACAATGACAACATCAAAACAGCACACAGCACACAAGCCACAACAACAGTAACAGGTTGGTATTGTTCTCAATTGACAGAAAGAGAGAGGCTGTATAAGGGATGAGCGCACACATATTGGTCAGCTGAGGTCTGACTGTGTCATTTTCCAGTGTAATGACCAACTGCATTGTCAGGCTGAGAGAGCCCTTTGTGTGTGTGTGTGTGTGTGTGTGTGTGTATGTGCATTACGAAATGGATAGGCAGTTTACTGAATTAAATTAATCCTAGGAATATAAAGGTAGGGGCATGATAACATGCGTGAGTGTCTAGAGGTAAAAAGAGGCGGCCTTCAAATTTCTGATCTCTTTTAACACTGTGTATAATGACTGTACCGTCTGTCCATCTGTATCTGCAGCTTATTCGTAATAGTGTGTGCACAAGAGAGCTCACCACAGTGCAGTTTTGAATCTGAAATCTTGTGCGTGTAGGAAGCTGTCTGACTGAGAGTCAGTATCAGTAATCAAACGATACCACAGACCTCCATAGGATCCATGAGAACATACCCACTGTTTAATTATGTCATATATTGTCTATGATGTCAATGTTGCTAAATGAATATATTAACAAAACATTATTTATAAATGCATATTTTATCGATATTTAACCTAATTCACATTCACAAATTGTGATTCACACTCAATCAGTTGTCTCTCAACCTGGGCAATTGCATTTCCTCTGATCTCAGTTTGATGCTGCAAATCATGCAAGCCTGTTTTAACTCCTCATCAGGGCTGTGCAATTAATCACATGCGATTGTCATTTGCGATTATGAACGCGATATTTACTACTAATCACAGAAGCGGCTTTACTGACAAGATGCGAATGACAATCGCATGCGATTAATTGCACAGCCCTACTCCTCATCATGTCATTAGCACATCAAAATGTGTGCTCTAAAACCAATACAATGAGGAGGAATATCAGATTTAAGACAAGAAACCTCATTCAGCAGTTAAGAAAGATGCACTGTGAGATCGTGTAACCCGTATTTAGGTGTCTGTGGTATGTTAGTCTTAAGGCCATTGCACACTGAGTCCGAAATGTTCACGTGCGATTTTCCATTTTTTCGTATTCCTCATCCTTTCCATGCTACGGATGTGAAAACACAGAAAATCGAACATGATCTGAATTTTTTTTATGACGGACAAAAGTTTCGGAGGCAGTGTGTAAACGTGACTGACACAATGTGAGGTCGTATTTATTTTTAACGCGCGAAAATTTCGGACCCAGTGTGCAAAGATCTTTAGTCCCAAGGTGGGGTATAATAGGACTGAAAGCCTTCATGTAAACACCTCAATCAATATGAACTGAACTTCTGAACTGAAGTCAATTTGAATGAAATTTTGATCAAAAAGACTGAAAGGGATTATGTAGAATCAAAATAGTCAACAAAAGTAAAAAATTAAACAGGTAAATGCCTGAATCAGACTACGGTAATTTCTCAGTCAAATTCTCAATCATATTTGTTGGCCGATATAGCTAAATATGTATCTTTCAGTATTTTTCTAAAAATTTTAAAAAGGTTATTTTTTGCCTCCCTTAAGCGTCCATTATGTTCTTTGGGTATAACATCAGCCCGAAAGGAATGCAGATGTACAAGGGAAAAGTCACTGCAGTTCATTCCTGGCCCACTCCAACCTCAGTAAAGGTTTTACAATGCTTCCTCAGGTTCACAAACTTTTATCAGAGATTTAATAGAAATTACAGCTCCATCACTGCTCTGTTAACGTCCTTCCTGAGAGCCAAGTCTAAAGCTGGGCGTACACGTTGCAGGTTCGGACACTAGGGAGGTCGTGACCCATTGCACACATTACGATTCAGTTAACCTGATAATCATGTCGAAGCAGTTGGTACACAGCACGACTGGAATGCACTTGCGAGATGGCAGCAAGCGAATGGGTAACACTTTATTTCGATAGTCCACTTTAGACATTCTACTAACAGTAAGTAACTTTGCAACAACATGTCAACTAGCAGTTATTAGAGTATTAGTAGACTGTCTGCTTAATATCTTCTAACACTTTATTTTGATGGGTCCACAACATACAGCGTACTGACTATGAGAAACTTTTCAAGTGTCAACTTATTCTACTAACCCTGAACCTACCCTACTGAGAGTAGACATGTAGTTGTAAATGAATGAGAATTAGTTGACATGTAGTTGACACATAGTTCCAAAGATACTTATAGTTAGTAGAATGTCTAAACTGGACTATTGAAATAAAGTGTAACCAGCGAATGAGCTACATAGCTTCGGATAGAAAAAGAAAGAAAATTGAAGATGAGTGTGCAAATGATTGCAGAGACAGGCCCTGTCCTACAGGGGTGTTCAAACGAATGCAAGAGCACCCTCAGTTGAAGATGTAATAATAATAATAATATGTGACCCGTGCTGGCACAACGAGTCGGAATGTGCACAAGTTAATTTTGAGCTAAAGGCAAAAAAAGCGAAAAATGTTTATTTTGGTGGAATTTGAGGTTTTCAAAAAAATTGAGATCTAGCAATCCCAATGCTCCAAATAGTAATTAAACATCTAAAAATATCTTTATTTGTACATTTTCTGAGATGAGTACCTTTTCTCCGGTCGCTTCTCGCACTGACATATGTGCGTGTGCCAGTGTGCGTTCTTGATAAATATACACATATTACTCCACAGAATTAGTATTTAAGTATTCACGCAAACAATCTGTTTAATGTCTTAAGTGAACATTTGGGGAACTGTTGGGGGAAAACATCGGATGTGTAACATTAGATCCGTGCATTACAGTAGGCCTTAATATACAGATGCTGGTCATATAATTAGAATATCATCAAAAAGTTGATTTATTTCACTAATTCCATTCAAAAAGTGAAACTTGTATATTATACTCATTCATTACACACAGACTGATATATTTCAAATGTTTATTTCTTTTAATTTTGATGATTAGAGCTTACAGCTCATGAAAGTCAAAAATCAGTATCTCAAAATATTAGAATATTACTTAAGACCAATACAAAGAAAGGATTTTTAGAAATCTTGGCCAACTGAAAAGTATGAAAATGAAAAGTATGAGCATATACAGCACTCAATACTTAGTTGGGGCTCCTTTTGCCTGAATTACTGCAGCAATGCGGCGTGGCATGGAGTCGATCAGTCTGTGGCACTGCTCAGGTGTTATGAGAGCCGAGGTTGCTCTGATAGTGGCCTTCAGCTCATCTGCATTGTTGGGTCTGGTGTCTCTCATCTTCCTCTTGACAATACCCCATAGATTCTCTATGGGGTTCAGGTCAGGCGAGTTTGCTGGCCAATCAAGCACAGTAACACTATGGTCATTGAACCAGCTTTTGGTACCTTTGGCAGTGTGGGCAGGTGCCAAGTCCTGCTGGTAAATGAAATCAGCATCTCCATAAAGCTTGTCAACAGAAGGAAGCATGAAGTGCTCTAAAATTTCCTGGTAGATGGCTGCGTTGACTGTGGACATCAGAAAACACAGTGGACCAACACCAGCAGATGACATGGCAGCCCAAATCATCACTGACTGTGGAAACTTCACACTGGACTTCAAGCAACATGGATTCTGTGCCTCTCCACTCTTCCTTTAGACTCTGGGACCTTGAATTCCAAATGAAATGTAAAATTTACTTTCATCTGAAAAGAGGACTTTGGACCACTGAGCAACAGTCCAGTTCTTTTTCTCCACAGCCCAGTTAAGATGCTTCTGACGTTGTCTCTGGTTCAGAAGTGGCTTGGTAGCCCTTTTCCTGAAGACGTCTGAGCGTGGTGACTCTTGATGCACTGACTCCAGCTTCAGTTCTCTCCTTTTGAAGCTCTCACAAATGTTTGAACTTTCATGAGCTGTAAGCTCTAATCATCAAAATTAAAAGAAATAAACATTTGAAATATATCAGTCTGTGTGTAATGAATGAATATAATATACAAGTTTCACTTTTTGAATGGAATTAGTGAAATAAATCAACTTTTTGATGATATTCTAATTATATGACCAGCACCTGTATAGGTTGTCTGTCTCATTAATATTAATCTAACAATATAAGAAAAGAAGAAATTCAGTTTTTGTAGTTTTAATAATCAAATTATTTGTAATGAACACACTAAATTGATTTTTACATTTGATTATTTGTTGTTCTTACTTGAATGCTTTTGTTTAGATGTAAAATGAAAAAAAACCAATAAACTACACACTTCTTCTATTTGTTCTTTTTTGCATCTGTTCTTATTTAGAACAACAAAGGCAAAATAATAGAACTAGCTATATTGTAATTACTAATATAGTAATGATTATTATGAATTGAATTGGAGGAAAAGATGCAATGCTGCTAGGTGATTTTGCTTTGGAACCCTCAGAAAACTTTAACTCGATTTTTCTCGAAATGGACTTTGCTGACTACATTGACTTCAAACGGGTATAGCTCAGTCATTTTTCGTCTGATTCCAACAAATCATATATCGGTTTGAAGGTAATAAATAAATTTTGTTGACTCATTTTGCTAGCACAGTTCACATATTACAGATTTGACAAACAATCCACTGTGTATTTGTGTTTGAGCTCTGGAGAGTGTCAAAAGTTTCTCTTTATAACATGTTTTTGCAGCGGTGAGCAATGTAGCCAATCACTGACATATCGGTTGATTTCCTGAACGCAATGGCCAATCAGAGGCATTTATGTTAGAATCCACTCACCGCTCACAAAGCTGATGTTTTGTTCAGTGCTGATCTCTTCACGCTTGCGAATCATCTCATTATTCCAAAGTGTAAATGTATTGTAAAAAGAGAGATTCATTGTGAAGTGTATAAAGCTTCATTGATTATACTAGATGAACTAAGATGTGTGACAGCTTTTTAATAATGATAAAGGGAACGCTCTTTGCACCATAGCAATGAATGGCATAAAAAATAGATGTGAAAATAGATGAACATTAAGGCTAGAACACCCTCACTCATTTCAAAAGCACCTTCAGTGGAACACATTCAACAGAGAACAGTATAGCCATTCTGTTCAAGAAAAACAACTTGAGAGATTTGTGTGTGTGTGTCGGTGTATCCATACAATATGGGGTCACCTAGTAGCCACTGAGCTATAATAATATACATGGATTTAGCATGTGTGATGTGGCTGTATATGATTTGGTAATATGGAAGGGCCTATACAAAAATGGAGCCTACATCTTTTTTAAGCATGTTTAAAAATTATTGGGAGCTCTGGAGGCACTCGGCTCGTGAATTCCTCTCACGCAATGTGAGCCACGTCCATATAAGTGTCAATAATATCCATGCAATTTCTCCCAATGGGAATACAATGCCCTCCACTAAAATTAGCACCCTTGGTAAATATGAGCAAAGATGGCTGTGAAAATAAATCTGCATCATTGATCTTTTTGAATCTTCATTCAAAAAAACATTAAAACAATAAAAAATCACAAAAATGTGGGGAGAAAATATCATGATGAAATAAACGTTTTTCTCCAATGCATGTTGGCCACAATTATCGGCACCCCTAGAAATTCTTATGAGTAAAACATCTCTGAAGCAGTACATTTTTTGGCACACCAAGGCAAATAGGAACTTCCTGTTCCACAGGATTATAAATATGAGGAACACAAAGGCCAAATTGCCTTAATTAACTATCCATCACAAGGAGTAAAGCCAAAGAATATAGTTCTGATGTGCAGAACAAGATTGTTGAGCTTCACAAAATAGAAAGTGGCTGTAAGAAAAGAGCTAAAGCATTGAAAATCCCCATTTTCACCATCAGGGCAATGATTAAGAGGTTCCAATCAACTAAAGATGTTACAAATCTGCCTGGAAGAGGACATGTGTCTATATCATCCTAATGCACGGTGAGGAGGAGAGTTTGAGTGGTCAAAGACTCTCCAAGGATCACAGCTGGAGAATTGCAGAGATTAGTTGAGTCTTGAGGTCAGAAAGCCTAAAAAAAATATCAAACAGCCCCTACATCACCACATGTTGTTCGGGAGGATTTCAAGAAAAGTTCTCCTCACTCATCCAAAAACAAACTCCAGCATATTCAGTTGTCAGAAACAACTGAAACTTCAAATGGCACTGGATTCTATGGTCAGATTAAACAAAAACAAAAAAAGAGCTTTTTGGCAGCAAACCCACCAGGTAGGTTTAGTACAAACAGGGATAAAGTACCTCATGTCCACGGTTAAATATACTGCTGGATCTTTAATGTTGTGGGCCTGTTTTTCTTCCGGAGGTCCTCGACATCTTATTCAGATGCATGGCATCATGGATTCTATCAAATACCAACTATACCAATACCAACCTGACTGCCTCTGTTAGAAATCTTTTAATGGGCCATGGTTGGATCTTCCATCAGGACAATAATCCTGAACATAAAAAACAAACATCAAAATCAACACAAAAATGGGTCACTGAGCACAAAATGAAGCTTCTGCCATGACCGTCCCAGTCGTCTGATCTGAACCCTACAGGAAATGAGTGGGGTGAACTGAAGAGAAGAAGCACCAACATGGAGCTGTGAATCTGAAGGATCTGGAGAGATTCTGTATGACAGAATGGTCTCTGATCTCTTACCAGTTGTTCTCCAAACTCTTCAGGCATTATAGGAGAAAACTTAGAGCTGTTATCTTGAGAAAAGGATGTTGCAATAATTGGGTGCCAATAATTGTGGCCAACATGAACAAGAGAAGCATTTATTTCACATTGAGATTTTCCCCCCACATTCAGTTGTTTTACTTCAATGATAGGCTAGAATTTTGTGATTTTTTTTAATGAAAGATCAAAAGGATAAACAATGCAGATTTATTTTCACAGCAGCCTTTGCTCATACAGGTGCATCTCAATAAATTAGAATGTTGTGGAAAAGTTCATTTATTTCAGTAATTCAACTGAAATTGTGAAACTTGTGTATTAAATAAATTCAATGCACACAGACTGAAGTAGTTTAAGTCTTTGGTTCTTTTAATTGACCTATCGGTAAGCCCCTCCCCTTGATCGCAGACTAGCCAATGGCAGTCGAGTATCAGTTGCACGGGGAGCGGAACTCGGACATCTTTAATGGGGTTTATGTTTCAAAAATGGAAAAACGATGTGCCTGGGGTACTTGTCACACTGATTCCAGGTATCCTGAGAGGATGGGCGATATAATTTATTTTATTACATTTCCTGAATCCAAACAAAACAGAGCAAAATGTCCCTAAGTATTCACCCCAATACAAATGAAGACAAAAACGTTCATTTTCTGGTTGTCATACACTCATTAAGTTACAGTTTTCATCTGCTCAAGCAGAACGTTAATGTTATCTTGTGCTTTAGCAAGGTATCACTGGCTAAAACTAGCTAACGTTAAAGTTAGTGAGTCCATGCTAACGTACAAACTTAAACAGCGGACTGTTCTCGCGTCTTGTACAGTGTAGGTCAAAAGTTCATAAACGAAGGTCTACATTTCAGTGCCTCTCCATATTAAACTGGTTAAATGTACATTAATTTAAGCGTACCCTGCGAAACATGAACAGTGTTTATCCTACATGTTGTTATCCGAGATCGTGATGACCGACCGTAACATGAGACTTCTCCCGCTTACATTGTGATCTGTAAACCCTCGCTTCCAGTTACCCACCGTATTTATTTTTAAATATTTCATAAAGCCCAATTTATACTGCATCGAACCTACGCCATAGCCTACGCAGAAACGCACAGGCCTGCGCCGTAACCTATGCCGTACCTGACGTGCACCTCTCCAAAAACCTAACAGCGCGTCAATTCTACACGGACCGCAAGCGCTGTGATTGGTCTGCTAGAACCCCTCCCTCCGTATGCACTTGAGTTTTGTGTGCGTTTATGAGCACTGTAATATAGTTTAATGTCACACCTTATTTAAAATAAAACAAAGCAAAGAACAAGTGTCTTATAATTTATTATACTATAGCATTATACATCAGTAGTTGTCTGCAACAAACAATGTTGATCTGCCGTGGTACACGTACTTGTGGAAACTGAAAGAATGCCATCTTCTTCTGTTCCGTTGTTGTCCCCCTTTTTGTTGTTTTAAATAATGATTTAGTGATTTGATATTTATTTACCGCCGTCACGGCTATGCTTCTCTGACGAGCCGCTATTTCTTCAGCTTTTGCCGTGGTACTGCAGGGTTCACAAGCAACATGCCCGTGGACACTGCAGACTATCGGTCCGCATGTGTACTGCACGTCGACGCGGACGACGACGCAGAAGTATAAATGAAAACCGACACACAGCTTACGACGTAGAGGCTACGGCGTAGGTCCAACGCAGAAGTATAACTTGGGCTTAAATCCCTCCATGGAATATTTAATTCCAATTCGGTGGCCTTCCGTGTCCAAAATTGTGCCAAAACATCGTGGGACAAGGTTTTCACACTGTAGCTGTCATTGAAAGACAGTGAGCAACTCCCTTTGCTTGTCCGAGGGAGCAACGGTAACTAAGGGGGGCTTACCGATAGGTCAATTATGATCATTTTGGCTCACATTTAACAAAACACTAGTAATTCACTATCTCAACAAATTAGAATATGGTGACATGCCAATCAGCTAATCAACTCAAAACACCTGCAAAGGTTTCCTGAGCCTTCAAAATGGTCTCTCAGTTTGGTTCACTAGGCTACACAATCATGGGGAAGACTGCTGATCTGACAGTTGTCCAGAAGAAAATCATTGACTCCCTTCACAAGGAGGATAAGCCACAAACAAAGAAGCTGGCTGTTCACAGAGTACTGTATCCAAGCATGTTGACAGAAAGTTAAGTGGAAGGAAAAAGTGTAGAAGAAAAAGATGCACAACCAACCAAGAGAACCGCAGCCTTATGAGGATTGTCAAGCAAAATCAATTCAAGAATTTGGGTGAAATTCACAAGGAATGGACTAAGGCTGGGGTCAAGGCATCAAGAGCCACCACACACAGACGTGAGAAGGAATTTGGCTACAGTTGTTTTATTCCTCTTGTTAAGCCACTCCTGAACCACAGACAACGTCAGAGGCTAAGTCCTGGGCTAAGTCCTCTTTTCAGATGAGAGCAAGTTTTGTATTTCATTTGGAAACCAAGGTCCTAGAGTCTGGAGAAAGGGTGGAGAAGCTCATAGCCCAAGTTGCTTGAAGTCCAGTGTTAAGTTTCCACAGTCTGTGATGATTTGGGGTGCAATGTCATCTGCTGGTGTTGGTCCATTGTGTTTTTTGAAAAGCAAAGTCACTGCACCCGTTTACCAAGAAATTTTGGAGCACTTCATGCTTCCTTCTGCTGACCAGCTTTTTAAAGACCAGCTGATTTCATTTTCCAGCAGGATTTGGCACCTGCCCACACTGCCAAAAGCACCAAAAGTTGGTTAAATGACCATGGAGTTGGTGTGTTTGACTGGTCAGCAAACTCACCAGACCTGAACCCCATAGATAATCTATGGGGTATTGTCAAAAGGAAAATGAGAAACAAGAGACCAAAAAATGCAGATGAGCTGAAGGCCACTGTCAAAGAAACCTGGGCTTCCATACCACCTTAGCTGTGCCACAAACTGATCACCTTCATGCCACACCAAATTGAGGCAGTAATTAAAGCAAAAGGAGCCCCTACCAAGTATTGAGTACATATACAGTAAATGAACATACTTTCCAGAAGGCCAACAATTCACTAAAAATGTTTTTTTTATTGGTCTTATCAGAATCAGAATCAGAATTAGCTTTATTCGCCAGGTGTGCGCAAACACACGAGGAATTTGTTGTGGTTTTAAGGTGCTCCTGGTACATACATACATACATACATACATAAATACACATGAGAACAGAAAAAAACATTTAAATAGTAAGACTTAACAATGGATAATAATCCTAATAATAATAAGTATGAATCTGGAACAGTAGATTTATGTACAGATTTGTGCATTATTTACTCTATATACAGCTGTATAGATAAACATATGTATGTGTATTTACATAATACTTGAGAGGGAGGCAATAATTAAAGATGGAGAATGAATTACAGAATGAATTACAGAACACAGGTAATGATCCACGTGTTAGCTATTTAAGCTGGAGATGGCATGGGGAAAAACTGTTTTATGCCTAGATGTTCTAGTTCACAGAGATCTGTAGCGTCTGCCTGAAGGGAGAAGTGCAAACAAGTTGTGTCCGGGGTGAGAGGGGTCTTTGATGATGTTACCTGCCCGCTTTCTTCACTCTGGAGTTGTACAAGTCCTGAAGGCTGGGCAGGTGCACACCAATGATCTTTTCTGCTGTCCTAACAGTCCGTTGAAGTCTTCTTAAATCTGATTTGCTGGCTGACCCAAACCAGACAGTTATGGAGGAGCACAGAACCGACTCAATAACAGCTGAAAAAACTGTTTCAGCAGCTCCTGTGGCAGGTTGAACTTTTCAGCTGACGAAGGAAGTACAACCTCTGCTGGGCCTTTTTCACGATGGAGTCAATGTGATTGTCCCACTTCAGGTCCTGAGAGATGGTGGTGCCCAGGAACCTGAATGACTCCACTGCAGCCACAGTGCTGTTCATGATGGTGAGTGGGGGAGAGGAGGGGTTTCTCCTGAAGTCCACTATCATCTCCACAGTTTTGAGCGTGTTCAGCTCCAGGTTGTTGTGACTGCACCAGACAGCCAGCTGCTCAACCTCTTGTCTGTAAGCAGACTCGCCGCCGTCGTGGATGAGGCCGATGACTGTGGTGTCGCCTGCAAACTTCAGGAGTTTGACAGAGGGGTCTTTAGAGGTGCTGTCATTTGTGTAGAGGGAGAAGAGTAGTGGGGAGAGAACGCAGCCCTGAGGAGCTCCAGTGCTGATGGTGCGGGTGCTGGATGTGTGTTTTCCCAGCCTCACTAGCTGCTGCCTGTCTGTCAGGAAGCTGGTAATCCACTGACAGATGGAGGTGGGTACAGAGAGCTGAGTCAGTTTGTTCTGAAGGGTGTCTGGGATGATGGTGTTGAAAGCGGAGCTGAAGTCCACAAACAAGATCCTTGCATAAGTCCCTGGTTTGTCCAGATGTTGCAGGATGTAGTGCAGTCCCATATTAACTGCATCATCCACAGATCTGTTTGCTCGGTAAGCAAACTGTAGGGGGTCCAGCAAGGGTCCAGTAATGTCCTTCAGGTGGGCCAACACCAGTCTCTCAAATGACTTCATGACCACAGACGTTAAGGCAACAGGTCTGTAGTCATTAAGTCCTGTGATTTTTGGTTTCTTGGGTACAGGGATGATGGTGGAACATTTGAAGCAGGAGGGGACTTCACACAGCTCTAGTGATCTGTTGAAGATCAATGTGAAGATGGATGATAGCTGGACAGCACAGGCTTTGAGGCAGGCTGGAGAGACACCGTCTGGGCCTTTGGCTTTCCTTATCTTCTGCTTTCTGAAGACTTTGCATACATCATCTTCACAGATCTTGAGTACAGGCTGAGAAACAGTAGGGGTGAGGGAGGGTGAGGGTGTGAATGGCTGTGCTGTGAGACGGTCGGAGCGGGTGTGGGGTGTCAGACCAGTCTTTTCAAACCTGCAGTAAAACTCGTTCAGGTCTTCAGCCAGTTGTTGATTGGCCTCAGTGCTGGGGGATGGGCTCTTGTAGCTGGTGATGGCTTTCAGGCCTTTCCACACTGATGTAGAGTCATTGCTTGAAAGCTGTTTTTTTAGCTTTCCAGAGTAGTTTAATTTTGCCACTCTTATCTCCCTATTCAATGTGTATTTTGCCTGTTTGTACAAGGCTTTGTCCCCACTCCTGTAGGCGTCCTCTTTGGCCTGGCGAAGCTGTTTGAGTTTTGCACTGAACCAAGGTTTGTCATTGTTAAATGTTAAATAAGTCCTGGTGGGTACACACATGTCCTCACAGAAACTGATGTAGGACGTCACGGTGTCACTAAGCTCGTCCAGATCAGTAGCTGCAGCCTCAAAAACACTCCAATCAGTAAGTTCGAAGCAGGCCTGTAAAACCTGCTCTGCTTCAGAAGTCCATCTCTTTACAGTTTTTACTACAGGCTTAGCAGATTTGAGTTTCTGCCTGTAGGCTGGTAGGAGATGAACCAAACAGTGATCAGAGAGTCCCAGCGCTGCACGGGGAACAGAGTGATATGCATCCTTTAAGACAGTGTAGCAGTGGTCCAGTATATTTCTGTCTCTGGTGGGGCATGTGATGGGGCATTATGAAGTATTCTAATTTGTTGAGATGGTTTGGTTTTTGTTAAATGTGAGCCAAAATAATCACAATTAAAAGAACCAAAGACTACTTCAGTCTGTGTGCATTGAATTTATTTAATACACAAGTTTCACAATTTGAGTTGAATTACTGAAATAAGTGAACTTTTCCACGACATTCTAATTTGATGCACCTGTATTTACCAAGGGTGCCAATTTTAGTGAAGGGCACTGTAAATTGCTTATGAGTTTGTATGACAGCAAAAATCGCACAGTGCACGCCCGGCCTAAGTCTCCGTTCTGGAATCCCAAAGCCTCTCATGGTTTTGAATGTCTGAAACATGCCTTACATCACCGTACCTATCTTGGTCCATCCCAGTCCTGACAAACCTTTTGCTACTGAAGTGGACACATCGACTACAGGCATGGGAGACGTTTTGTCTCAGATCCATCTATGTGCCTTCTTTTCATGGAAAATATCCCCCACGGAGCAAAACTATATATTCTATATATAGTCAACCAGGAGCTATTCTCCATCAAGTTGGCTCTAGAAGAATGGCATCACTTGCTTGGCTTGAGGGTTCCCGTCACCACTTTCTAGTCATCGTAGATCACTGTATTATTATTTTTTTTAATTATTATTATTTACCATTGTTGTATTGTCCAGGGTCCAAAAATATCAAAGCTCACCTGAAACTCTCTGAGCCCATTGTGTTTCCATCTCTGTCAATCCACACCTCAGCATCCAGCAAACTCTCTTGCTCCTCTATGAGAAGTGCTGGTGGCTGTGTATGTCACAGGAAGTGCAAGGACTTGTAAGTGTCTCATAGCCAAGCCTCCACACTACTTACCATCAGGCAAACTCCTCCCGCTGCCCATACCACACAAACCATGGACACATCCAGAAACTGACTTTCTGATCTCCCAGACACTTGAGGATTAAATGGGTTAAATCCTGCATCTGGGTTCATTATCATCATAAGCAAGCTGAATGTAAACTTTACCATTTTTGAGTGGTATTTAGTAGGGGCTGTCCCGCAATAGTCGACTAAACGTTGATCGATGAGAAGAGGCTTAGTCGACCAAAATTTTATTCATTGGTTAGTCACAGAAAAATAAATAAAATTTTGTTATGTTAAATGTTATTTTAAATATGATGACCAAAATATATATTTTGTGGTAAACAAACACTTATTTAAAATTAAAAGAATCCATTAAAAGAGACCACTATAACTAGTAGATGGCAGGAGAGGAGCACTTATTGGCTAATTAGTCATTAATTCCAACTTTTTTTGCTTTGTATTTTTATATTATAGAATCACTAATATAAAGTATTAAATCATCATGAAATCAGATTTTGTCAAAGTTTTACACTTTTTTTTGTGTATGAAGTAAGAAAAGTCAGAAAGTGGCTTTAAAACCATTTTTGTTACTTGAATTTGCACATAAAGCAAGTAAAGAGCACTCCTTTTATAATCACTGAAGTTGTCTGTCATTTCAGTATAATACAATAGAATAGAATAATAGTACATTTAATAACAGTAGAATATATAAATTACCCATAAAACGTACAATTTTTAGTAACCTGCATGTATTCATTGTATTTTTAATACCCCCACACACCACCTCCACAGCGCTACCAAATCTGCTTCTGGCGGCACCATCTGTAGAACTTAGTGGCACTAATGCCACTGCTCTCAAATGTTAGTCTGGAGCCCTGAACTATAAAGGGTATACTTTTATTTGTGTACAGTCACAACATCAAGAAAATGTTGTGCTATTGTAAAATAAAGAAGAAAAAAAAACAGGATGTGCTTTCTGCCGTCTCAGTCTGTGAACTGGAGCGCTTCACAAAAATGAACCAAAACTCAGCCCATAGGTTGCTTGCCACACAGATGTGATAAATATACTTACAGAAAGCTTGAAATGTCTACTTTAAAAGTAACCAATTCAAATAAAATATAAATACTTTCTCATTATGTAATCCATATTAAAAGTGCATTTCTCTCCAAAGGTATGTCTACTGTACTGCAAAGATGGCAAGTCAGTATTTTCAACTTCATCTTTGCAGCCTGCAAAGGCTGACGTTAAAAACAATAGTTTATTATTAAATAATTAAAATATCCCCTTGCTATTTTTTTCAGACACATTGAGAGCCACCCAGTAAATATGTAATTAAATTACTATCGGGACAGCCCAATAGTAGTCAACTTAAGATCATCTAAGTCTACTCAACTGTGCTATTTTGAGACACCATGAATATTAACTAAAATGCACTTTTAACATACTATCTTTGTATTTAAAAAACAGTTTAAGTTGGAAATTTCATTTATTCTGAAATTAATCATTAATTAAAATAGTTGTTGATTTTGTTGACTAACCAACAATCGAGTCAAGGTGAACAAAAATGAGATCATCTATATTTATTTCTATGTTTGCAGAGCATCTGTCCCAAAAGTCATCCAGATCATTTTCAAAACCACAGCTTTTTCTGAGATTTCTATGAGATTTCTTCTTCGTTCACATGCAAACGCAGTATCAAGTTATTGAAAGCTAACCTTTTTGAAAACACCTGTCAGTGTAAAGTTTTTTTTCAGAAACTCCGGTTGCAGTGTTGTTGTGTTGCTGGTGAAACTGGAGGCTTATGACATCGGAGTATGTGTTTTTTAGGTTACAATTGGCCAAAATGGCTTTACAGTAAGGGTTATACCGCCACCTGTTGGTTTGGCATGCTCTTGACAGTGCTTCATAGTGTGTTTTTGTGTTCTTGTGCTTCATAGTGTGTTTGTCTCATGTGAATTTTTTTTTTTTTATGGAGGAAAAACTAATTTATAAAAATACTTGTGTACGTGTGGACTAGGCCTTTTTGGATTAAGCCATATGTCGGCTTTGTATTCTGTCTTGCGTTCTGGCTGTATGAGCATTTATTATCCTGATAGCACACATAGATTACAGAGACGTCTATCTGATGACTTCATTTACATCTGCGAGATGTATTTTTTAGTCTTTTCTCATCTGCAATCCATCTTTAAGAGACGTTTAGAAAATGTCTTTAAGATGTTTATGATTTAGAACGTATGTAAAACTGACACCTTAAAGACATTTATCAGATGTTTGTACACAGCAGATGTTTTCCAGATGAAGCAATCATTAACAAACATCTTGCAGACGTATGTGTGCTATCTGGGTAGTGAATATTACTGGTCACACAGCATGTTCGTATAGGCTTCAGAAATATATCTTGTTTTTCAGTCTTCATCTCTCCTCATATTCGATTTTAACACAGTTTGTATTTATTAGGTAAGGTAAGGAACTCAAGTGTATCTGTATATAGTGCTTTTCACATATGCCAAAATTCAGTTTCACTTTCCTGGGCAATGCAACACTAAATATAAATGTCTTGCCCTTGCAGAAGATAAGATCGGTTTTCCAACATTTTGTTATTATTGTCAGTTGCTTTGGAATATCAGGAAAAGTGAAAAATGATTGCACGATTTGAATGGAAGCAAGACACCAACCTGATGCATTATTTTGGCAGTGGGTCTGTAGATGTAGCATTTCCGCATGCTTTAAATCAGACACCGAGATTAAGTAGTTAAGATGCATAACATTTAAAGTGGTCATGACATGAGAAATCAAACTTGCCTTCATCTTTTGGCATATAAGATGTCTTTGTACTAACAAAACATCCTGTAAGTTTCATAACTTAAAACATCCTCATCATTATAAACAGCATGTATTTAATCAAGCTAAAAAAAAAACAGCTTGTTTGGATATGAGGTGGCTTTTAACATCACAAGGGCAAACACATGACTGCATCCAGAGCAAGACATTGACAAACAGTTATACATCTCAGAAGAATTGATTCCAGATTTCTGCCTAGGTACATGTCACCATAGGGAAAATGTCCCACCCATTTGTGACGCTCTCTGCCCTATTAGCATGGTCCGCCATTAATGTTTTCTTGCTGTAGCTGCTGGAGATACAATGTCAGCACCAAAGAGGCATTAGAAGTGTTGTGTTTTGGGATACACTAAGGAACATTGGAGTCTTTACAGGGGAAACCTCTGTCGCCATCTCTGCCGCTCCGAAAGCACCTCCTGCTGGCAGAGAATGAATTTACATTTTCAATAAGTTCATCTGATTTATGCAGCTGTAAGAATTACAGAACCTCAGACACTTTGAACTTCTGAGATGGACAACACCAACACGGTGTATTAACATACAGACATCAGTCTCCACATCCCACTGAGAGAAAATGCAGGAAAACGCCTCTCTCACATATGCATCAGTGCCTTTCCATCCCCTTCCTTCCCCTCACCCATCCTTCCCTTCACTCAGCTCACACAGAATGGTCAATAGTAGAATATAATGTTCTACATGAATGCAAGTGATATTTACAGTCATGTTTGGTATCATTTGAATTGTCTCAGGGCAACTGGTACAATGGTCTTATTCTTATAAGTAGTAAACTAAAAGGTAATACAGATCCTAAGAGTTTAGAGAGATTTTGCATACTGTAGAGGCATACTTGTCCCAAAAGGTGTTAACTCGTCAATGCAAATTCCAATCATTAGCTCCTGTCTCCATCTCGGGGGATGTTGGTCTTGGTCTGAGGTACTTAAGGAAATGTTGCAAAAGGATCAGGGTGATTCTGTAGCCAGAAGCCCGTAGTGTGGTGTGTCTCTATACTTCATACTATGTATTTCTATAAAGTCAGGTATGCATCATTTACTCGTAGATTTATCTTTGAGAATTCAATGTTTTGTATTGATATGATTTGATATCTCTGAATTGGCTATGTAATTGACATAATACATATTTACCTGACTGATTGTTACATTTGATCTTATTCTGTTTTACTCTGTAATTATTGACTCTAGTAGAATACGTTGTATCCTTGTTAGCGACATGAGCACCTGAATGAACGAGTAAATATAAAGTAAAGAGTCACTAGAATAATCAAATATCAGAAGAATACTAATTAGAAATAGACAAACAACCAATTTGCATTTCAACCTAAATTCGAGGTTATAATAGATTAGTTAATAAAAATGGAGTCAGATTTGAAATTAACCTAGATTTAATAACTTTGTGCGCTGAAAAGACTGAACATGCAGGAAACCTTCACCCACGATTGGATACCGTCCTTGGACCAAATTCGTGGACCTTACACAACACACATATTTTGCTTGTTATCAGAAATAATCTACACTAGAGGGATTTTGCTGTTGTTATTGATTCTATGTGGAAGTCTACAGGAAGTTAAGTTTGGGCCACAAAAGTGCGCATGCGCAGTAACGTTTATGTTGTTGCTGTTGAAACCATCTATATAAGGAATAAAACCATTCAAGCTCAAGCAGAGAAAACTAAAATAAAAAAGCAAACCGTGCTATAAATACACTCAAGTCGGCCTATGTTTATCATGCTTATATTGTTTCACATGTTAATGTTGGGAAAAAACAATATCTAAATCTTCTAGTGAAAGTTGGCTCCTCAGTTTGATAACAATAAGAATGATAAGAACAATAAGAACAGATGTTCCAGAGACACAAAGATAATGGTGTGCTAAGCAAAAGTTCCCTTTCAGTCGGTCACTTCGAGTCACATCAGCGAGCGACGAATTGGGATCTCGCTTCGATAGACCAATCTACTTCGAGTGTAAACTAAACAAGCCAATGTACATTGGCATGCGATGATCGTATCCAGCTGCCGCTGATTGCAGCGCGAGTATAATTAGGCACCGGGTGCAACGCATACTCAGTTTTTCGCTTCGGAGCCGAGCGGTTCTATTGTTCTGCTCTGCCTTTTCATCTGAGAGGAATTCTGACAAGTCAACGAGCACTATGGGGAAGAGGCTTCTTCAACGCTGGTGTTGGTGTGATGGCGCTGCAGCGGTGGTTCCCCTGTGTGCTTCAGCATTTGTGAAAGAGCTAATTTCCGTAAAAGAGCAAACACTTTTAAAAGATGTCATTTCACCCATGTGTTTCTGGATGCGGTCGTTTCCTGGCACTGGATGACGGTCACGATCGCTGCATCACGTGTTTGGACATTGAGCACACTGAGGCAGCCTTCGTGGATGAGTCATGCTGTCACTGTAGTGGCATGACCATTGCGACGTTGAGGCTGAGACTCCAGTACATCAAAAATGGTAGAGTCCCCTTACCTATGCCCCGATCTAGTCGCTCTTCTGTTCCGCAGAAGAGGGCTACTTCGGTGAAAAGTCAGGGTAGCCTGAGTATGGGGGTCTGACCGTTTCATTTGGGGTGCCTCCAGATGACCAGATGTCAATTGTGGCATCAGAAGGTGAGCTGGAGTCTGGGGATGAGGACTCGGCTGCACTTCCCCCTTCAGGGAGAGTGGGTTTGCCCGAGCCGTTGAGGTTAGATGATTGGTATCTTGGGGTGGCCCGGGCTGGTTCTCAGACCCCCGCCCCAGTGCCTTTCTTCCCAGAGGTGCATGAGGAAGTGACCAGATTTGGTGCCTCCTCCTCCCTCACTACCCTCGACGGTGGGGCAGCCAGGGGTTACGAGGCAATCCCCTCGGTGGAGCGTGCGGTTGCAATGCAATTGTGTCCAAGGAGCGCTTCCACCTGGAGGGGTAACCCTCGTCTCCCATCCAGGGCCTGTAAATTCTCATCCGTGCTTACGGCCAAGGCTTATGGTGCCGCTGGACAGGCTGCCTCCGCCCTGCACGCCATGGCACTCCTGCAAGTATACCAGGCCAAGGCATTAAAAGGAGTTGCACGAGGGTAGTTCTGACCCAGGATTGTTGCAGGAGCTGTGCATGGCAACGGACCTCGCCTTGAGAGTGACGAAAGTCACTGCGCGCTCCATAGGTCAGACGATGGCCAACAATGGTTGGTGGTCCAGGAACAGCATCTCTGGACCTGGCGGATATGCGGGAGATTGACAAGTATCGTTTTCTCGACTCTGAAGTGAGAAAAAAGCGGAAGTGAGAGAAAAGTATTAATAACATTTTAAATATGGATTTTTTTCTTACAAAACGCATTGATTCACTACAGGAGGCCTTTATTCAACCCCCAGAATTGTGTGAGGCATGTTTTATTACAGATGCACGCACTTTATTTGACTACATTTGGACTGTTGAACAAAAACACTCGCTTACTCCCATTCTAACGCTTGGAAGAGTCAAGGTAATTTTTAATAGAACTCCGATTGGATTCGTCTGAAAGAAGAAAGTCATATACTCCTAGGATGCTTTGAGGGTGAGTAAAACATGGGCTAATTTTAATTTTGGTGAACTAACCCTTTAAAGTGCACTTTTCCTTGTTTTAAACCCAGCCAAAAAGCCATGTGTTGACTTTGAAACAGACTTTAATTATACGTGATTAAAGCACGTGCAGCACGACAAACGTATACTCAATGCAGAAACATTCACCGCACTACTACAGACGCACCACTCCTGGAACGCACTACCTGACCGCAACCGCGTGCAGACATGTATTCTTCCTATGCTCTCAACATCAAAGTTACATTAAACATTGAAGATGAAGATTAACATGTAAATCCTTAAGTTTTCTCCAGGTCAAGGAATACACTGTGTCTGATATTCTCTTGATGCATAACATTATTGACTTAAATTAAGAGTTTTCATCATAGATTTATCATTACATTTCATTCTTCAGTCGTGGCTCATTGGGGCAGAGTCCCTTCAAATTATTCAGAAATTATTAAATTATTCAAATCTAGATTTATGTAAACCGTATCAATATAAATTGCAAATGTGCTCAGCATTCTGTAACAAATATTTTGATTCTCTATTTTAAGTCATAAAGTGAGCAGGACATACTTACATATTTAATGTAGGCTATGGCTTCGGCAGGCATGTATCATCATACAGTGTCTAGCACACTCTAGCTCTACAGTGCCCCTCAAAAATAAATGGAACAGCAGAGTGATCTAATTTTGAGCCGTTTGTCAGATTTTAAGACTGCTTCGTATTTTTCATGAATACTGTACACAAACCTCTTTCCAGACCAAGATGATATCAATCAGCATCAACTATGTGTGTATGCCTCCGTATTGGGTATATAACTAGTTTGCGTGTCTGTTTACTATGTAGTGGTGCATTGAAGTACATTATATCCTTATTGCAAACTTCTACATGTGAAGGCCTTTCTATAGTTCTGTTATGTTTTTATGTCTGTCCAGTCAATAGACATGACTTTTTCACTGAATTTCCTCCACAACTTGTAATATTCTTAATCAGTGTTCACACTTTGGAGGCTATAAATACATTTCTCATTAAACAATGCTTCTTCAATAGACATTTACATTTAGTCATTTAGCAGATCCTTTTATCCAAAGCGACTTAAAATTTACGGAATACATCAAGCGATCCATCTTAAAGAGGCAAATAGACAGTAAGTGCTCATAATACCAAGTTTCAGGCATTGCTCAAAAAAGTACAAGCTAGACTGGGGATTAAGTCAAGAGAAGCAAAGTTTTTTTTTTTTTTTTTTTTTTTTTTTAAGGATGAAGTCAGATGGTGATGAAAGAGATGAGTTTTCAGCTGTCACATGAAAGTTGTCAGGTAATCAGCATTCCGGATAGGGGTGGGAATATCATTCCACAAGCCAGGAATGGTGAATGAAAATGTTCTGGCAAGTGATTTTGGGCCTCTCTGTGAAGGTACCACAAGGCATCATCCACTAGTAAATCTCGGACTTCTGGAGGGAATGTAGAGTCGTAATAGTGAGTGGAAGTAGGTGCTGAGCCTGTGGCTGCTCTATATGCAAGCATCAATGTCTTACACTTGATGCGAGCCACAACTGGTAGCCAGTGCAGGGAGATAAAGATGTGTCGTGGGCCCTTTTGGGCTCGTTTAAGACCAGTTGTGCCACTGCAGCATGCTCCATTAGGAAGGGCTTTCTGATATTGTGCAATGCAAACCTGCAAGATTGAGCAGTTTTTGCAATGTGGTTTTTGAAAGTCAGCTGGTCATCAAAGATTACACCAAGATTTCTGACCAACCTTGATGAAGTAATTGTGGATGAACCTAGCTGGATGATGAAATCATGCTGTAGAGTTGAAGTGGCAGGGAAAACAAGGAGCTCAGTCTTTGCCAGGTTGAGCTGTAGGTGATGTTCTTTCATCCATGCCAAGATTTCAGCCAGGCAGCCTGAGATCTGTGCAGCTACCGTTGGATCATGTGGTTGAAAATAAAGATAGAGCTGTGTTTCATCAGGTTAGCAATGATAAAAGAAACCATTTGCCTGTATGATGGTCCCAGTGATGTAGTGTATATGGAGAAAAGGAGGGTGTCCAAGAACTGATCCCTGAGGAACCCCAGTGACCAGTTGATGTGCTTTGGATACCTCTCCTCCCCAAGCCACCCTGAAAGACCTACCTGTGAAATAGGATTCAAACCAGGGAAGTGGAATCCCTGTGATGCCCAGTGATGAGAGGGTGGACAGGAGGATCTGATGATTCACAGTGGCAAAAGCGGCAGATAGATCCAGAAGAATAAGAACTAATGATTTGGAATCAGCTTTTGCAGATTGCGCAGTGCAGTTCAGTGACTGACAGTAGCACAGATTCAGTTGAATGGCCAGTCCTGAAATCTGACTGCTAGCTAAAGTTCAATTAGGTCGTAAGGAATTGTTGTCAAATAAAAGAGTTCTTATCCTTCTGCAAAGATATTGTTCCACAAGGTTTATTTATCAATCTTCATTCTTTGGTCCATGCATTCTTGTTTCTTATTTTAACTTATGTCAGTTTTTCCCCTGCCATTTTATATATATATATATATATATATATATATACCGTATTGACCCGAATACAAGACGATGTTTTTTTCCTTGGAAATGCATCTGAAAAAACGCGTTCGTCTTATATTCAGGGTCTAGACTTTGACATGTCAATAATACACCCACAACAATAGGTGGCGCCAAAAACGAATAAAACGAGTGTGCCATGAAATATGTAATGTGTGTTGTAAAGATCGCGAATGAAAACAAATGAAAAAGAAAAGCTTACAGCAGCATGATCGTGAGTCATGTTAGCCTGATGGGAACAAACTTCCTCTGTAAGTGATTTTAAAACATAAGACAGTACCCAGATTTGAAGACTACAATAAGATTTCACGTCTACTGATAATAACATTTTGGTAGGCTACTATGAGATTGATAGCCTAATTGTTATATAATTCAGATGGGCTACCTGTTATTTCAATGGTATATCAAAATGTTCCAATGTCATTGTTGGTACATTTTACCAGTATTTACCATACTTTCAAAACAAAAATTAGAATTGGAAAAATATGCAATATGAAAATAATTTAAGAATAAATGTGTTTTACAGAGAGAGAAAAAAAAAAGAAAAAAAAAAAAAGATTTGGTTTTCAAAAAGCCTTTTTTCAACAGGTAAATCTGGAAAAAGGGGGGTCGTCTTATAATCAGGGTCGTCTTATATTCGGGACAATACGGTATATTATATATATATATATATATATATGCATGCAGATGCTCCTGATATTAACATGCTCACAAATGGTTTTTTTTTTTTTTTGGTTGTTTGTATTTTATTTTATTGAATCTGATACCTGCACCACAGATGAATCCTGATGTCTCTTTAAACTGTTTTCCTCTGAGAGTGCTGTACCAACATCAGATGTTCAACTACACTGATATTCTATGGTAAAACAAGCTCCTTACTGATTATGTTTTTTATTCTTGAATCCATGGAAAGAAGTAGAAACACTTAAAACACTTAAATAACGCACGTAAATATCAGGTATGATTTACTTGTTTCACTTATTGAACATAATCTGTTGCAGGAATGACTCAAAGTCTGTTCACATCTCTATGGTTATCAGTGTGCACAAAAATGGGTCTTTGACCTTCATTGTGTATGTTTTGATTATACTGTGTTGTAAATAAAATACAAATAATAATAAAAAAAAAAAACTTTTTTTAAATCTTCTCACATTCTCTCTTACCTTAAGTTACAGTCACACTGATGGGCCATAGTTAACACTCTCTTGAGATCAAAAGAGGCAAGTAGAGTGTGGAAGTCTGCAGCCTGAGGTGTATCTAGGTGGATGTTGAAGTCTCCAAGTATAACTAAGGGGTACCATCCTCAGAAAAGGTTGAGAGCAACACATCTAATTACCTAGTTACCTAGTGGTCCTGGAGGTCAATAAACAACTACAAAATGGATTTTTAGAGGGTAGGTAATAGTAACGAATGTGATTCAAAGGAGCTGTTGATACTCAGAGATGGTAAAGGAGTAAATTTCCAATTATTAGAGATGAGCAGACCAGTACCTCCACTTCGTCCAGTCAAACGGGGGGTGTGGGAAAAGGAGAAATTATTGGAGAGTGCTGCAGGTGTAGCATTGTCCTCTGGTTTGATCCAGGTCAAGTCAAGTCACCTTTATTTATATAGCGCTTTTAACAACACCGATTGTGTCAAAGCACTTAACAGTATCAAATTGGAGGATAGAGTGTCAGTAATGTATAATTATAAGATTAAACACTCAATTTTCAGTTAATGGCATTCCATTATTGAATTCAGAGATGTCATTGTTTAGCTCAGTTTAGTTTAAATAGTATATGTGAAATCAAATTGACGATAATTGCTAGAAATTAAGTGTCCCCAACTGAGAAAGCCAGAGGCGACAGCTGCAAGGAACCAAAACTCCCTCTGTGACAGAATGGAGAAAAAAACCTTGGGAGAAAACAGGCTCAGTTGGGGGGCCATTTCTCCTCTGGCCAGACATCCAGGTCTCTGTCAGGGCCATGAGGTTCAGCCTTGAATGACTAGTAATGGAAGTAATGAAATCAGCTTTGTTGACAGCAGACTGACAATTCTAGAGACCAATAGAAAAAGAAAGTAGTGTATTAGCAGACATAGGCAAAGTGCGCAGGTTGTTAGGATTACGCTGCCTACAGTGTGTGATGCGTGGTTTGCGAGTGGTATTGACAGTAGTGATCTGAAAACACAGATCACATAGTAAGAATTGGTTATAAAAACTAAAACAGAAGTGAAACAAGTAGTAGGAAAGAGGATAAATAAAAAGCGATACTTAAAATATGTCACGTCAACCACCTGAAAAGCAGACAAAAATATCAGCGTTTTTTAAAACTGCACATTTTGTAGTTAATTGACTCAGAAATAAATGTAATAAAATTAAAATAATCCGATGTTTAGTTCAATATACGGTTCAAATAATTGTTCAGTTGTTATATTTACTGCTGTCAAGTAATACAGTATTACAGAGTAATACCGTACTGTGAATAAATTTGGAGAAATTTAGCAATGAGCTGGATAGATGATATATCCATGGGTAAGCAGTTAGTGATCATGTATCTGCATAAGTGAGGAGAGTAAGAGTTGGGGATGGAGGAGGGTAAGCGCATGTCTGTGCAACAGACTATGGCAAGTGTGAGTACGGATGAACTTATATATCTTATTAATTGTAGTGGGAGGATTTACTATCAGCTGAGCGTCAGCTGATGCTTCAGGCACGCCGTGCTCTGCCTGAACTATGCTTGAGCTCCATTCATCGCTAAAACTAGATTTCTGTCAGGACCACTCTGTTTGAGTAAGATTATTGTAGAGGTCCTGAACTTTATATTTGGCGGCAGGCTTCACTCTGAAGGGTTCCGATTCTGAACTATCCACAGGCAAACATCACTGAGGTTTGAACCCCTCAACACAAAGACGTAGTAGTTTGGCTCAAAGATAATTCAGGGAGTGCACTCTCTGAATGGTTAGGAGAGGTGGCATGCCTTAATATTTAAAGAGAGTAGCTTCTTACTCTGCAGAGATTAAACCATTATCAGATCAGGTCACATGTTGGCGCGATGGGCAACAAGACGTTCCAAAGTATTCAATCCATGGCCACATTATCCAAATCTTGACATTGCATGCCATGTCTTCCAGGTCTCTTGGAAAGCCTGTCTCTATGTCTCCATTGATCTTCCTTATTCACTGTTGATTCAGCCTATGTCCCTCCATCAGTAACCACTATGCTCACAAGGTTGATAAACTTCTGTACTCCCTCAATCATCTGTCCTCGAACCATCAGTGGAACTTTAGTTTGTGTACCTCCCACTCTCATCGGTTGGTCTTTTGTGTTCAACTTCCCAGCCTCTGTGTTCAGGCTGATTGTCACTTAAGAGAATATTCTCATCTCAGCTTGTGAAGATAGTATATTTTAATTATGATCAGGAAAGCTGATCTCTGATAAGACAACTGGTGAGGATAAACTAGAAAATGTATGTATATCAAACATAACGTTGAATAACTCCATGAGAGGAAGAAATAATGCTCGAGTTATATTCCCCCAACAAAATGAAGTACACAGTTAGCTGCTTGAAGCTAGGCAAACATAGTCTCCTTAACGCAGGCATAGAGGGACTGAAGATGATGTTGTGCTAGCATGAATAGCATTATCACACTATTGTTAAATGAGCGATTTTAGAATAATTACAAATGTTGCTACACCCACCTGCGACCCTAGAGAAATGGTGTAAAGAATGAATAGGCTAAATATCTGTTATTGTGGACCCTCTTAAGTTGAAATCAGACTACTGCACAGTTGAAAGGAAGTCACATGTAGCGAGTGAAATGTCCGTGTCAAAGTCCCTTCTAGGCGAGTCACTTCACGCGAATCAGTCCTTGAAACGCCTCTCACGCGCTGCTCGCGCTATTATTACAAATCTCCACGTGAGACACGCAGCATGTAAACGCCCACACCACCGTAAACAAAGCAGCAACGCGTTCATCTCAGATACTTTTCAGTTTTGGAAGAACACGCTGTGAGGAATAAGCCTTGTATTTACCTCAGAAACGTGCTGAGAGGAAAAAGCCTTGCATTTACCCCCAGAAGACGTGCTGAGAGGAAAAAGCTTTGTTTACCTCACAAACAGAACGCGAGCGCAGCTGGAGCCGGCAGAGGAGATATTTTATACCGAGTAAGTAATGTTTCTTATTGGCATTCGATAATGTGTTGTTGTGACAAAGTTGAACGCAATTAATAGTTGAACTTTTCCCAAACTATAACTCCAGTATTAAAATGTGTAAAATCGAGTGTAACATTTTGAAATATGATGGGCAACCTTTCATTGCATCTAAATGTTGCACGACGTGAGGATAGTTATGTTCTATGCTTTATTTATTTTGAATAGTAAAAATATGAAGGCCTATATATTATAATAAATATAATGTACTGTTTTTGCTGTACTTTGAATCAAATAAATGCAGGCTTGGTGAGCTGAAGACACTTAAAAAACAAAAAAACATTACCAGTCAAATTATTTAAACCAGTGGTTCCCAAACTGGGGGGCGCGACCCCTAGGGGGGGCGCGGAGTTATGATAAGGGGGGCGCGGCAAGGCTAGTGTACATACAGTCAGTCGATATTTATAGGGACGCACCGAAATTTCAAAAGAGAAAACGGTCCAATGAGCGAAAATATCTGCCGCCGCCCGGCAGTATTCAGCGCACTCTCTCTCTCTAATCACTGCCGTCGTGACACTCCGCTGAATATTCCGCTCTATGAATGTGCGCAAAGCAAAGTCCTCTCAAATAACGCGCCAACAGAAAATTTCAATGTATACTTGTTCCTTTTTGCAATAGCGCTATTGTGATGTAACATGCTGTAGTACAGATGTACTGCACAACGGTGGTAAAATGAAGCCACCCTCTCGTGACGCGATGCTCTGCTCACGTGCTCTGATAATAATAGATTTGTAGGACTATAAAAAAAGTTATATCCGATTCGGTTTCATAGAACTGAATAAAAATAATATATTGATTGATATTTAATATCAATAGGCTATATTTTCTGTCCAATTTTGTGTTACTTTCAATAAACGTGGTTATTTTATTGGCTTGTGATTTTTAAATTCAGTATCATTAAAATTGAGTTAAATTAAAAAGTCTTACAAAATGACTTATTTAATAAAATAATAAATAATTATTACAAAGCAGTTTTGGTTTCGCCATTGATGTCACCTCTGATTCAACAACAAGGCTTCAGTTTAAGTCCAAGGCATTGGCTGCATTTTGGATTGGAGTGGAAAAGGACTACCCATTGCTGGGCAGGAGAGCCCTGGCAATACTCCTTCCTTTTGCCACATCCTACCTATGTTAGATAGGGTTTTCTGCAGTTGCCTCAATCAAGACAAAATACAGATCAAAGCTGGACATTGAAAATGAGCTAAGAGTGGCAGTCTCACAGCTGCATCCCCGATTTGAGAGGATCTGCAGCACAAGGCAAGCCCATCCCAGTCACTGAAAAGACTGTGGGACTAGTAAGAATAAGTCTAAATCCTGCAGTTCAAAAATGTTCATTTTTGACAACAAAGAGAAAATCTGTTGAAATGAATACTGTTATATAGTTAAAAATAATAATAATAATAATAAATAAATGAATAAATAAATAAATAAATAAATAAATAAATGTTGAAGCTGCATGCTTTACTTGTAATGCTTCTACTATTGACTAGTTCCTTATTTAGTTTTTTTTTTTTTTTTCAGTAAGTTGTCACACACTGAATTTGTGTTAATTACCATTAATGAATTACAATGTTTCAAACAAATCCTCCTGGAGGTGTGTTTATGTGTATGTGGGGGTGGGGGGGGGGGGCCTTCATTTTTTTTATTCTGCAAAAGGGGGGCCCGGCATAAAAAGTTTGGGAACCACTGATTTAAACAGTAAGATTTGTAGTGTATGTATTGTCACCATGTTTGCTTTGTCTTTGTCCGTTCATTGTGTTGCTCACATCTGTTTTGTGTTTTATCATGCAGTTTCTGCTGTCTCCCGTTTTCCTGGGTTCCAGTTTCCTGCCACTATTTTGGATATTTTGGATGTCTTGACTCCTATGTTGTTTATTTGTTTGTTTGTTTCTAATAAACTGTTTAACTGCACTCACAAGTGAATCACAAGTTATTTTATGTGATAGTTATATGTATACACATTTCTTTTTTCCTCGCATTCTTTCTTGTAGCAATTCCCTCTCAGTCACACACCTGACTGAATGGCTCATTATGGAGCGCATTATGCGGGCCTTTGTCTTCTCAGGTGTGAGTCACAGCATTATCCAGGATAGTTCACGCCCTCTCGCATAGAACCTTTCTACTCAAAAAGTGACTTAGAAAATTAATCAATATATTGTTTTCTCTGAATGAGCGAGTTAGATTATTTTCAGATCATTTTGGAGCAAATATTCTAGGCTACAAGATCCAGTTCTCAAAAGTCTTGTGAACAAATGTTCTGTATGTGTTTTATGGCCTTATTTCAGTTACTTTAAAATTTAAGTTTTTTTCTAACCACGCATAAACGTCGTTTTCTCAAAAACACAATCACGTATGTACATGCTGCTCACATATTATTGTAGCCCAGTTTGTGCTGAATACAGTGTTTTTAGACTGAAAAAGCAACTGAAAAAAGCACAAATGTCAGGGCATGTCAAAACTTCTCCAGGGCCCCAAAACACCCTCAGACCCCAGAGAGTTAAGAGATCCTTTTAGCCTTTTGACATTTGCATGTAATTCACAGACCTGGCCCCACATTCTACCTTTATATGGGTGCTAAATTGCCAATGGTTGTTTCCCACTATCTAGAAGATGGTAAACAGATCAACTCTCTGTTCTCTCCATCGGACTTCAAACGCATTCCAAAGAGAACTAAATGACCCTCGGTACCAGGCACCAACAGCCTGGCTGACCAGTGGACTACCTCCACGATTATAATACACATAACACACACACATAGAGACATTTTCTTTATTTAGACTATAATTAATCGGTCACAAATGTATCTGGTATATGCATGTGTTGTTTGTTTGTTTCCTTATTATATGAGCCTAGTTACCACTCGTTATTTGTATTGGTTAAGCTCTAAATGCTCATATTCAGGTGTATGAATGTATCTCGGGTTTAATATCTTCTAGATGTTTCTTTCTTGGTATCAAAATGATCTGCTCTTTATTCCTCAAACAATGATGCACACTATGTGATCGTGAAATGCATCATACTATTTTTACTGTACTGTGGGCAAAACTACACCGATTCTTCAGACCAGTCATAAAACATGCAAATGAGGTGTCAAGTGGGACAAAGAAACACTTTCCCGCTAAAACTATGCACCTTGCTATGGGTCAAACTAAACAAGATGGGTGTTACAGGAAAACCAGACAAAACTTCTCCCATACCCAAAAGAGGTTCTTCTCTTTACTTTCAGTTCCCGGGAGACACACATATCACCTTGGAAATCTCGCGACTCCCCTTCCAGGGGGAGTTCGATCTTCTGACAGTTTTAAGTTCAGTAACTTTGTCGATTCACTTCGGACCAATCAACCCATGGCTGGAATGACGAAGCTTTCACTCCTGAAAGAATTCATCAGGAATCTACGCTTTATACACACACCAGGACACTTCACTCAGCACCAACAAAACCTACTCTTGCGCGCGAGCGCTCCCTCCCTCTCTCTCTCTGTCTCTCTCTCTCTCTCTCCATGCTTTCCTTATGTTGGCATATATGTTTAATGTTTGTAAGTAGTAGTGTAGTTTAATAAACATCCATATGTATTCACGCTTGAATGTCTGTTTGCTGCTCACAGAACGAGGTCACTTTAACGTTCTGGTTTTGTTACATGCTCTGTGGGCAATGTATTCGTAAGGAAATAATTTTTCGTGGCCAAAGAAATAATTTTCCTTAGAGTCAATAGACGATTAAAATTGTCTGTACTGCGGACGAACAAATCATTTTATTGTACTATCAATGCTACAGTTAATTCCTGAAGATGAATATAATTGACAATAACCTGTTATGATTAATTATGTTCATCTCACATTGAGCTAATTTGCAACAAGATGCTGCAACAGAAAAGGCCCTGTCTCCTTTTGAGACTTCGGAACAACTAGCTGGAGTCTTTGTGCAGATCGTAAGGACCTGGATGATGTATGCTGCTGAAGAAGTTCACTAATATAACTTGGTGCCAGTCCATTTAAACTAGTGCTGTCAATCGATTAAAAAAATGTAATCGCGTTAATCACAGTCATGGACTGTGATTAATCATGATTAATCACAAATTTAAAATACTAGGATTTACCTGTAAATGTGTTGAAATAAAGAAATGCATGACAAACTAGTGAAACAGAACCTTTCACACTTCCGCCAGGTATGAGATATAATCCTTATTATTCTTTTATCATTATTCTTTTGTTTTTATTCAGCCATTATCAGCCTTTATACTGGCAATAAAATGTTTACCAAGCTACATCGCTTCAATCCCAGTATACATTTACCCAACTATTATCAAAAGTATTTCTAAATAAATACAACAAAACATTTTCTTGTGACCTTACGTGAAGTATTATGACAAAATGCATTATGAAGAACTGGACCTGTTCTGCAGGTGCATTAGAGCTAATATTAGCATCATGCGTCATAAGACAATTTATGAGATTAATAGTACACTTTTACTCAGAACTCACTTCAAACCACCATCGAGTGTTTGTAATAACTTCCTTTTGCGATCACATGTGGAATTTGGTCGTTTACTGTTGTTAAAATATGCTATTTATAGCCTTATATATCGCTGCCCAAATTAGCATAGATGTACACATTCTCTTATACAAATATCCTATCGTAATCGTGTGTTTATTATCTTATAAAACTCACGTTGTTTGTGATGTTACAACCGCCTCTCCATTCTTAAGTTGCCAGAGATACATTCCAAGTATAATACACATTAGTAAAAGGATCTATTTTAATATATATTTGTCTATATACACTTTGGGCAGCCGTGGTACATTATAAAAGTATTAGATTAGATTAATCGCATGCGTTAACGTTGACACCCCTAATTTAAACCTTTAAAAACAAATAATAATCTACCACCTCTAACCACAGAATTAATGTGCTTATCAAACTTTAACTCTGCGTCAAAAATGGCTCCAAGACTCTTTGCATGATTATGTACCTTAGATTTAAATGAACCTAATTGATTAATTATGGGTTCAGAAACACTCGGAGGGCCAAACACTATCACTTTGGTCTTTGATTCATTCAAGTGAAGAAAATGTCCTGCCATCCATTCCTTAATATCATTAAAACATGCAAAAAGAGACTGTAAAGCCAAATTATTCCCCATTTTTATAGGCAGATAAAGCTGTGTATCATCGGCGGTAAAGATGATAGCATAAATTATGTTTCTGACAGATAACAGCCAAAGGAAGCATGTCAATGGAAAATAACTCCGGACCCAATATTGATCCTTGGGGAACCCAACACTTCATCAGAGCAGAAGAGGATAAGAAATTTCCTATTTCAACAGAAAACGTTCTCCTGAAAGATATGAACTAAACCAGTTAAGAACATTACCTTGGATCCCAGCCCACAGTCGTAAATGCTCAATCAGTATTTCATGTATTATAGTGTCAAATGCAGCTGTCAAATCAAGTAAAACTAAAATTGCACACTTTCCCGAATCAATAGCCAAAAAGAGATCGTTAGACACTTTAAGAAGGGCCAATTCTGTGCTGTGCTGGGCGTTAAATCCTGATTGGAACTTATCAAAAATACCATTTCCATTTAAATGAGTAGAAAGCTGTTCAAAGACAACCCTCTCTAAAAATTTTGGCTGAAAAGACCATTTTGAAATTTGTCGATAGTTCTTTAAATCAGATGAATTGGACTTTTTTAAAAGAGGTTGCACCACAGCATGCTTAAAGCAAGATGGCACAACACCACTCAACAAAGTTCACTATTGACAAAAGATCTAGGCCAACCATGTCCAATACCTGAGTACGGAGACGTGGAGGAACAATGTCTAAAGAAAACTGAGTGGGCTAAGTCCACCAAATCAGGTAATGAAATCGGTTTAAACTCATTTAAATAATGTACTAATGAGGGTGGGATTATACAATCAAGGATAGAGTCTGGAGGCAGAATACTAGCTCTAAGAATATCAATTTTGTTCATAAAAAACTTTTCACACGTTGTCTGACTGATATCAAGACCAGTAGCTATCTCAGGGTTTAAAACTGAATAAATTTCTTTAAATAACACTTTGGGGTTATTAGGTATCTTTCTTATGAGATCAGAGAAATATTTTGTCTTTGCAGCTTTAACTGCCTTCTGATACTTAATCATAGCATCTTTCAATATATCATAAGACACCTGCAGCTTATCTTTCTTCCATTTCCTCTCTGCTTTTCTCCACATTAGTCGGAGGCTACGGGTATTATTATTAAGCCATGGTTGTGATTTCACTTAGGATTTTGAAAGGAGCACACAAATCCAAAATAACATTACAGGAGGAATTCAATCTTGACACTGAATCATTTATACCTGAACCAAAAGACATAGGAAGATCTGAAAATACAGTATAAGCCATTGAAAACTCACTGGCCATTGAAGATTTCAAAGAACAAACATATCGACCTGGAGGCTTACAATTTAAAAAAGAACTGGAAATTGAAATACTAAAAACAACTAGGTTATGATCAGAAAGACAAGCATCCTCAATATCTACATTCAAAACTGAAACACCCAAGGATAATATCAAATCCAAAGTATGTCCAAGTCTGCGGGTAGGACTTGAGACAAATTGTGTGAAATTAAATGAATCAATAAGATGTACAAACTCTTCACCATGGGCTCTTTGGGACAACAGATATGCAAATTAAAATCACCAAGTATTAAAATCCTCTCAAAACTCAGTACAATCGCAGTTAGGAACTCTGAAAATTCATGAATAAACAGTTTGATATATTTCGGTGGTCTATATATAAGTGCACAAATAACCGGACAATATAAGTCTATTTTAACTAGCTGCAACTCAAAACTAGAATAATCATGTACTACTAATAGACAACATTTTAAAATATTATTAAATATAGTAGCCCCCCCCCCCACCCACCCACCGACCAAATCACCGACGCTGAGCCAAGTTTCTATCACAAGCAAAAGGTCCAGTTCCCGAGAAGAAATAAAGTCATTTAATAAAAAGGACTTGTTTGAGATGGATCTAGCCAAGTGTTATTGTCAAGTGTTCATGAGATGGATTGCCTAAGGGAAGAAACTGTTCCTGTGCCTGGCCGTTCTGGTGCTCAGAGCTCTGTAGCAATGACCAGATGGCAACAGTTCAAAGAGGGAGTGTGCTGGATTTAAGGTGTCCAGAGTGATTTTTCCAGCCCTTTTGCTCACTCTGGATAAGTACAGTTCTTGGAGAGTAGGGAGGGTTGTACCAATGATTCGCTCAGCAGTCCGGACTACCCTCTGTAGTCTTCTGAGGTCGGATTTGGTAGCTGAGCTGAACCATATATTTATTGACGTGCAGAGGACAGATTCAATGATGGCAGAGTAGAACTGTTTCAGCAGCTCCTATGGCAGGTTGAACTTCCTCTGCTGACGAAGGAAGTACAGCCTCTGCTGGGCCTTTTTCACAATGGACTCAATGTGATTGTCCCACTTCAGGTCCTGAGAAATTGTGGTGCCCTGGAATCTGAATGACTCCTCTGCAGTCACAGTGACTCCACTGCAGTCATGATGGTGTGTGGGGGGAGTGCAGGGGGGTTTCTCCTGAAGTCCACTATCATCTCCACAGTTTTGAGCATGTTAAGCTCCAGGTTGTTAAGACTTCACCAGACAGCCAGCTCCTTAACCTCTTGTGTGTAGGCAGACTCGTCACTGTCCTGAATGAGGCTGATGACTGTAGTGTCATCTACAAACTTCAGGAGCTTGACAGAGGGGTCTTTAGATGTGCAGTCATTCGTGTAGAGGGAGAAGAGTAGTGGGGAGAGGACGCAACCATGGAGGGTGCCAGTACTGATTGTACAGGTGCTGGATGAGAATTTTCCAAGCTTTACTAGCTGCTGCCTGTCTGTTAGGAAGCTGGTGATCCACTGACAGACAGAGGTGGGGACGGATAGCTGAGTTAATTTGGGCTGGAGGAGTGATGGGATGATGGTGTTAAAAGTGGAGCAGAAGTCTACAAACAGGATCCTTACATAAGTCCCTGGTCTGTCTGGATGTTGCAGGATGTAGTGCAGTCCCATATTGACTGCATCATCCACAGACCTGTTTGTTCTGTAGGCAAACTGCAGGGGGTCCAGTGATGTCCTTCAGATAAGACAAAACCAGTCTTTCAAATGATTTCATGGCCATAGACGTTAGAGCCACAGGTCTGTAGTCATTAAGTCCAGTAATTTTGGGTTTCTTTGGGACAGGGATGATGATGGAGCGTTTGAAGCATGAGAGGACTTCGCATAGCTCCAGTGATCTGTTGATCTTTATGAAGATGGGGGCCAGCTGGTCAGTGCAAGTTTTCAGACAGGCTGGTGTCACACCGTCTGGGCCTGCTCTGCTTCATTAGTCCATCTTTTTACAGTCCTTAATAAAGGTTTAGCTGATTTCAGTTTCTGCCTGTAGGTAGGCTTGCTGCAATAGACGGTGTTGGCGGTGATACCGATGTTAAACCGCAACACTGTTATGTCACTTGCCCACGGCACTGTCATTTTAATATTTCTAGTAATAAAAATCATTTAGTTCAGTTAGAGAACAGACACTACAATTAAAAACTGAACGCAGCAGCTCAATAAAGCGTGCCGAACAACAGTCACATCATAGATTTCATTCATGTGGAGAGTGAGTCGAGCTGATTGACAAGAAGAGTGGGGTGAGACGGACAAGATGATTGCGGAAGATTTAGTTTCAAAACGAAACACAAAAGCGCTTGTTTGGCAATATTTTGCATTTTGAAGGTGTTTCAAGGTGATTTTGGAAGTTTTTTGGAACATTCGTTTCTTATTTAATTGGTTCCACAGTGTTTGCTGATTTTCAGTTTTGTATAGGCCTACCTAGGCTATTTAATCTTTGTATAAGTTATTTGTTATTTTATATTAGGCACAGCCTATAGAATGGTGTATTTTGATTTGTTTTGTTAATAAAAGTTCTATGATTTATATATAGGCAATGTTGAGTTTGAAGTTGTATTCTGTTGATGCTTGAAATGAGGCCGAATTGCCGCTAGTTCGAAAGTGAAAGTAAAGTGTCTTTGGTCGCCTCTATGGCATCAATTCAGCCAGGTTTCTGTGAAACAGTTTGAAAAATCCTTATTTGTCCGGGAGAGCAGAAGAAGTTTGTCTGTTTTGTTGGGTAGAGAGCGAAGATTCGCCAGATGGATGCTAGGAAATGGCGTTCGAAATCTGCGCTGTCCAAGTTTCACGAGCGCGCCGGCTGAAGCATCTGAACAGCGCCGGTGCCCCGCCAACTACAACGTTCAGCAAAACGTCCGAATAATCGAAATCCAGTAAAAGATTTTGTGGTGTGCTCTGCCGAATGTTCAGCAGTTCATCCCTGGTAAAACTGATCATGTTTGAGAAACAAAAAAACAAGAAAAAAAAACTTTTTCATAAAAAGTCTGAAATGCTGTTGTATAAGATTTTTGTTTTGTGAAAACCTGTATCTGAACTGTAAATCATGTAATTTTATGGCTTAATACTGTATGTTACCATAGACATGGTCCAACCCCGCTCATACTGTGTTCATTTTACTTCTGCAGCTCTTAAAATGCCTTAAATTATCTTTTTCTTTTAATTCTGCAGATACTTTGTAAATAGTGAAATACATTTCCTTCCTTCATATTTGTTGATATTTGTGTATTGAAAATATTTTTGATTGACAATACTCCTATCTGATTTTCTATTAAAAAAAAATAAATAAATAAAAAAAAAAGGTATTTTTTTTTTTTTTATTTGGGCTAGTTAAATTTTCGGCTACCAAAATTTGAAGAGTACCTGCCCGAAGGGCTACCAGGGATTTTGAAAATTTGCGAGCCCTGCAGCTGACTGTTTACTCTGTCAGTATGAGTCAGTGTATGGTTAAGTGTGTGTGTGTGTGTGTGTGTCTATGGTACAAAGAAACGTCAGTTTCTCATGAAAAGCAAATAGAACCCAGCTCCCATGAGTACATCACTTCTGTCCCACTTAAAACACCCTAAAACACACACACACACACACCTCTTGGATCCATATCTCCGTCTCTAAAGCAATGCCCCACTTACCACCCTTCCTCCTGAAGTAGGAGAGTGAAATATTTTAAGTATGTGTGTGTGTGTGTGTGTGTGTGTGTGTGTGTTTGTGTGTTTGTGTTTGCAGATGAGTTGATCTGACTATGTAAAGACTACAGTATCTTATCCATCAAACGTTTACATTATTAATAAACACTGCAAGAAAACCTGTAAAGAATCAAAATAATTTTAAAAACTGTCAAAGCTAATAATAATAATAATAATTATAATAATTATTATAATATAATAATTCTCATGTTGTAGTGTCTGCTATCTCATTATATAAGGATAATTGAACCTCATATGAACTTCACCTTCAGAGCTGCTGAGAGTCACTTCACCAGAATTGCATTTGATAAAACTACTGTCAAATTACACACTGAAACTCAAAGGTCTTCATTACAATTTGCCAAAATAACAAGTCACAATTATTTGTATAGCACCTTTAACAATCCAAATTGTGTCAAAGCAGCTTTACACCAGCTTGATATAAAGCTGGGTGGCTTTATATCAGCTTTACAGTATTTAGACGGTGAAATAGTTTGTCGAAATAGTGTCATTCTTCTCTGCCCAGACAAAATCAGCAGTTTAAATCTAGGCTAAAGCAGAGTCAGATTGTTCAAAGGACTCATCTGGTTCCTGTGGTCTTGTCCCGATGGCCGTCTAGGAGACAGGGTCTTCACTGGGGATCAGTCTCTGGGGCTCATCTAGTTGTCCTCGTCTCCTCTGACGTTCAGGGTTGTAGAGGTCATCCCTAGGTGCTGATCCACCATCTGATCTGGATACGGACTGGATCCGGGTGGCTGTAGTGACCATCTGATCTGGATACAGTCTGGATCTGGGTGGCTACAGTGACCTCGGAATAAGAAAGAAACAGACTAATACTAGCGTAGATGCCATTCTTCTAGCGATGTAACAAGTACATCGGGTGTTTTGGGAAGTGTTCCCGATTCCGGTTGACCTAATTAATGCAGCCTAACAATTCTTTAACGGATTTGAATTATAGAAATACGATAGTGTATTATGTGTAAGCCAGGTTAAAGAGATGGGTCTTTAATCTAGATTTAAACTAACAGAGTGTGTCTGCTTCCCCAACAGTGTTAGGTAGATTGTTCCAGAGTTTGGGCGCTAAATAGGAAAACGATCTCCTGCACACAGTTGATTTTGATATTCTAGGTATTATCAAATGGCCAGAGTTTTGAGATCACAGCGGACGTGAAGGACTATAATGCGATAAGAGCTCACTCAAATACTGAGATGCGAAACCATTCAGGGCCTTATAGGTAATTAGCAAGATCTTAAAATGTATACCATGTTTATGAGCCAGTGCAGTGTTGACAGAACCGGGCTAATGTGGTCATATTTCCTGATTCTAGTAAGAACTCTAGCTGCATTTTGAACCAGTTGGAGTTTGTTTATTAAACGTGCAGAGCAACCAGCCAATAAAGCATTACAATAATCTAGCCTCGAGGTCATGAACGCATGAATTAATGTTTCTGCATTTGACATTGAGAGCATGTCAAGAGATATATTTTTAAGATGGAAAAATGCAGTTTTACAAATGCTAGAAATATGTTTTTCAAAGGAAAGATTACTATCAAAAAGTACGCCTAGGTTCCTAGTTGATGACAAAGAATTTACAGAGCAGCCATCAAGTATTAGACAGTGATCTAGGTTATTACATGCAAAAGTTTTTGGTCCAATAAATAACAAATCTGTTTTCAGAATTTAGCAGTAAGAAATTGCTAGTCATCCAGTTTTTGACATCAACTATACATTCCGTTAGTTTTGCAAATTGGTAAGTTTCATCAGGTCGCGAAGAAATATAGAGTTGGGTATCATCAGCATATATGGCGTTATTTTACTGCCAAATGTTGAGAGCGCATTATTGTAGCGCGAAAGCACATAAGCACATCTCTCCGCTCGCACACGGATTTCCTCTGCTCTAGCACAAACCCGGACGTGCGCGCTCAGATACATGCTGCTCTCGCTCAGAGACAGTGAGCGCTTAAAACATGTCTCTCCTCTCTCTCAAAGTGTGCGTGTGCTAGGGGTGGGCGCTATTCCTGTATTAACGTGACTACCGGTATTCAGTGTTGCCAACTTCTTTCAATGGAAAGTAGCTAAAGCCAGTTTGAAAAGTCGCTAAATGTCGCTAAACGACGTCATACGCTAATTAGCATATTCATGACGTCATCACGTTGTATTGCCTTTTACATTGTTTGTCTCTCTGTGCTCACATACTGTATTTTAATGCAGCCAAATTAATAATAACTGTTTTCATTTATATATTTTACTGTTTCTGATATCAGACAAAAGAATAAAATATGAAATAGTGACTGAAACGCTGCCCTTTAAGACTAACGTTACATCTCCCTTTCAAGACAAAATCTGCACAAAAATCCTGATTTATAATTGAGCCGTCTTCTGATTAAATCAAATACACAAAAGACGAGACAATTTCTGTGCTGTGATATTGGCTATATTTGCATGTAAAATTAGAGAAACAACATAATATCTATTTTAACTGAACGCGCTGCTCCTCTCAGCCGCTCGCTGAACAGAGCAGATGCAGAGAAAGAGGTGTGTACGCGCTGACCTCGCGCCGTTGCGGCAGTCCGAGCGATCACAGAGACTCGCTAAGGTTTGTCCAAGAAGTCGCTAGATTTGTCGCTAGTCGCTTTTTTGGAAAAAAAGTCGCTAGGGGGTCTGAAAAGTCGCTAAATCTAGCGACAAAGTCGCTAAGTTGGCAACACTGCCGGTATTATGTTGTGGCATGATATGGATTTTGCTATACCGTGGATACCGTTACATATTCATGGATTTCATTGGATGGACAGACAAAGATTTTTTTCCCCACGGTCGTTACCAGTGTTGCCAAGTCCGTGGTTTTTCCGCGGAATTGGGCTACTTTAACACTATTGCCGCGGGTTGTTTTTCATGTCCGTGGGTTGAAACGACCCAAATAACGTAATATTTAGCCCCTGGAATGCGAATTTTACCGGAGGCTCCCCGCCGACAAACGTGTATTTTACCCCCCAGAATGCGATTTTTACCGGAGAAGCCCCCTCGAAATGCGGTTGGGCTAGTTTTGAGTATCAATTGGGCGGGTTTTGTTGTGAAAACCTGGCAACCCTGATCGTTACTGCGTCATCAGAGAGAGAGAGAGATGCCCCGCTTGATCGGATATAAATCAGAACCGGATAGTTTTTGGTCCAAACACAAGATCGGCTTTTTGGAACTGCACACAAACTAGATTACAATAATTTCCCAAAATGTAATTTGTGTGGTAATATTACTAAGTCTGTAAACGACCGTTAACACAGGACAGAACATGGACACAAAGAGAGATAATACTGTAGCAGGCAGCGCAATATCACTGTTCACAATGCTCGAAATATAGGAAGAAAAATATAAATAATGAATTGGGGGGCAGGGGGTTAATATGAAAGAGTATCTGAAGGGAACTCTCTTCAGAAAACTTTAGAAGGCATTTTCTCTGTCTCTAACCTCCGTGTTCATAAGCGCAGCGCAGAGCAGCTTTATTTACAGCGGTAATCAAAAAATAAAAGTGTAACAATGCCCATTCTTGTGTCAAATCAGACTCCTGTTAATTTGTTAGGAAGAGGTGCATTATGTAAATTGGGCCTACAAATTTGGTGTTCTCCAGAAGGAGTCTATATAGACACAATAGGAATAGAAACTCAGATGATGGTTGTAGAGCCAAAAGCAAATGTTTACTGGATAGGGCAGATAGAACAAGATGTAAGACAAACAATTAATAAATGGGGAAAATTTATTGAGGCACAGATTCCAGAAGCACAGTTACCAAAATCAGAATTTCATTGTACAATGATATATGATCCCGAAAGAGATAAAAAAAAAAAACTGGAAAAGAAATGGCAGGAAGAAACTGAAGGGCAAAAAATTGAAATAATCTCACAGTACATCATAATAGGTAATCAGGGAGCCGCTCTAAATATACCTGAATGTGAATTTGTGAAAAAATGGTTCAATGTAACAGATTCTGTACCACATGTGTCTTTATATGTAGGAAAAAAATTGCAAGCAAAAGATTTAGGACCAATGATGAAAAAGGCAGAACAAAGCAAATGGGAACCAACAGAACATCCATTGATTTTTCATTCAGCTGACAAGAATTATATCAAAATTTTGTGTGCAACCAGTTTGATGGGAATTCCTCAAGAAGTAGTTATCAATCAAAAGAAACATATACAGATGACTACAACATCCGAATTGATAGACACTACTGACACTGAACTATGTAAGGAAGTAGAGCGTCAGGTACCAACTGAACTATGGTCTCAACATGACGCAGACATAGGTATAATAAAATCAGCAAACCCAGTGAGAGTACAACTTAAACCAGATGCACCTCTGCCCAGAAAAGCACAATACCCTTTACAGCCTGATGCTGAAGCAGGTATAAAAAACACTATTGAAGGTTTAGTGAAGGCATGAGTATTAATAGAAACAACTAGTTAATGTAACACTCCAATTATGCCTGTAATCAAAGCAGACAAAAACAGATGGTGTCTTGTTCATGATCTACGAACAATCAATGATATAGTAGAGGATTTGCCAGATGAAGTACCAAATCCGCACACGCTACTGACGAATGTCCCTCCTGATACAAAATACAATAGCCTCAGGATGTCAGGTAGCAGTATTAGCACCTATAGTACTTATAGAACCTCAGCCTCAGTTGGATGATATTATTCGAACTCAACAACAAGCAGGCCCCTATGAACACTCGATGTGGCACCAAAGGGGAGCCAAAAAAGACACACAACATATTTGGCGTACACATGAAGGACAAATTGTTGCCCCAACTTCACTTTTGAATATTTTCATTTCAGATGCGCATGGTTTTGACCATTGCGCAAGGGGGGAAGTGATAAGGAAAATTAAACAGCAAGGATATTGGTCTTCTTATTTACATGCAAGGGTAAATGAATTTCTGGCCACATGTGAAGTTTGTGCCAAAAACAATGTGAGGAAAGGAATAGCGACACCAATAGGCCATATACCAGTACCAGAAGGGCCATTTAACTCTCTGGGGTCGACGGTATCGCCGGCGATACCAGATAGGTTTTTTTAAGATGAGTGCAAAAGACACTAAAAATACTCTGTTGATTTTGGTCACACAAATAAGTGTTATACATCAATCGAAACTGTTAAGTGTCTACTTTTTTTTTGTGTACACTCACAATAACACCACAACTTTGTACTTTTGGAAAAATAATAAAATAAACAGGGTGTGCTCTCTGTCTTCTCCGCGAACTGTTTTTAGAAATGTGTCACTAAAATGAACTGTAACTCAGCAAATACTCAACACAGAGACATGGGAGTTATATCTATAGAAAGCTTGAAGTGTCTACTTTGAAATGAAGCAAGTCTTATCGAAAACAAACATTCTGTGATGAAGTAATCCGTATGAAACCAACACGATGTTCAGTCTGTCCCGTCTGACTCATTATCTCTAATGTGATGCCGCTCATATGTAAATAGCCGCGTGGTACGTGCGCACGTGCAAACGCCCAACACAAACAAAGAGGAGATCCTCATCGCGGCTACTGTTTGTTTCTGGAAGACGCGCTGAGTAAAGGCAGGATTTCCCTCGAAAGAAGAATACGATTTCATCCAGTAGAGGAGAGCAATCTGATGAGTAAGTAATGTTTCTTTTTTGCATTAGTTACTGTGTTATTGTGACATAATTGAACAGATTTACTAACAGTTAGCTGGGTTTTTCCCAAACGACAACATGATGAATGCTACACGTCTAAGAATGTTTAGACCATGTTTATTATTAATACTCTGTTCACAAATATATTTTAATAGCGTGCTAAACAATAATAATTAGTTTCGCAGATATAAAATATCATTTTTTATAGTACAAAGTACATCCTTTTATTGTACAAAGCATGCTTGAGTCTGTGGCTACATAATCATACCATAGACTACTATTAAATCATACATACTAGACTGTATGACTACAAAATCATAGTTGGGTTTTTCCCAAACTATAATTCCTGACTACAGTGTTTGAAATAGTGTAAAACATTTTGAATATGATAGGCAATTCACTGTATTTAAATTTCTTACGGCGCGATGATGTTTTCATGCTCTATATAAAACAATAAAAGTAATATGAGTGTACACTGTAACATGATGAATGCTACGAGTCTAAGTATGTTTAGTACATGTTTATTATTAATAGCCTACTCTGTTCAGAAATAGATTTTAATAACGTGCTAAACAATAATAATTAGTTTCTCAGATATAAGATTTCTTTCTCTTTTTTTTATGATAGTACAAAGCATGTGTGAGTCTATGGCTACAAAACATATATATATACAGATGTTCCTGATATTAACATGCTCACAAATGTTTGTTTGTTTTTTTTTGGTTGTTTGTATTTTATTGAATCAGATACCAGCACCAGATGTATCCTGATGTCTCTTCAAACTGTTTTCCTCTGAGAGCGCTGTACCAACATCAGATGTTCAACTACACTGATATTCTATGTTAAAACAAGCTCCTTTTCTACTGATTATGTTTTTTTCTTCTTGAATCCTTGGAAAGAAGTAGAAACACTTAAATAAAACACGTAAATATCAGTTATGATTTACTTGTTTCACTTGTTGAACAAAATCTGTTGCAGGAATGACTCAAAGTCTGTTCACATCTCTGTGGTTAGATCAGTGTGCACAATAATGTGTCTTTGACCTTCATTATGTATGTTTTGATTATACAGTGTTGTAAATAAAATACAAATAATTAAAAAAACCCTTTTTTTCAATCTCCTCACATTCTCTCTTACCTGCCTCAAAGTCACAGTCACACTGATGGGCCATCAGGGGAGGGCCCTTTGTCTCTCAGGTGAGACTCACTTAATATTCATGGCCATTGCCACTCCCTCGCACATAGACCCTCGATCACAAAACATGTCTTGAAAATTTTAAATCAATATATTGTTTTCTGTGAATGAGTAAGCAGAATGATTTTCACATAATTTTGAAGTAAATATTCTAGGCTACAAGACTTATTACTCAAAAGTCTTATTCAGAACTATTTAGTGTGGGTTTTATGGCCTTATTTCAGCTACATTTTTTCCCCAAAACTTACTAACCACGCATAATATTTTTTCTAAAAATGCAAACATGTACATCCATCTTGGTCCCATATTATTGTAGTACAGTTTGTGCTGAATACGCGTCGGCGTGCAGTACATATGCGGACCGCTTGTCCGCAGTGTTCACGGGCATGTTGCTTGTGAACCTGCAGTACCACGGCAAAAGCCGAAGAAGCAGCGGCTCATCTGAGAAGCATAGCCGTTACAGCGGCAAATAAATATCAAATCATTATTTAAATCTACAAAAAGGAGACAACAACGGAACGGGAGAAGATGGCATTCTTTCAATCTCCTCAAGGACGTGTACCACGGCAGATCAACATTGTTTGTCGCGGACAACTAGTGATGTATAATGCTATAGTATAATAAATTATAAGAAACTACGCCAGACCCTGGAAGTGAACTGAGGCCCTCGGTCGGAGACAATATCTTCGGCAGGCCAAAGTTCCGGAAGACATGTTGGAAGAGAGCTTCCGCAGTTTCGAGGGCTGTGGGTAATCCTCGTAAGGGGATCAATTTGCAGGCCTTAGAGAACCGGTCGACCGCAACGAGAATGGTGGTAGATCCGTTGGAGGGTGGTAGGTCTGTGGCAAAGTCAACTCCGATATGGGACCAGGGCCGGCGTGGGATCGGCAGGGGACCAGTTTTCCTCGGGCAAGTGACGGGGTCGAGGTGATGGCACAGACGGCACAGCCTCGGACGTAACGGGCAACGCCCTGGTTCATGTTGGGCCACCAGTACTTGTTCGAAGGAGCGAGAGAGTGCGTTTGTGGCCGGGTGGCGGATCCCGGAGACGTGTGTAGAGAGTCCAGAAGGGGGAGACGGAAGGTGGCTGGAATGTACAGCTTCCCCTCTGGAACTCCCGGCGGAGCAGGCTCAGATTGAGTGGCAGCACGGATCTGGTCATCCACCTTCCATATGATGGGGCAAGCGAATATTTTGGGTGGCAGGACTGGTTCTGGATGTTCGGGTGATGGGTCGGGCTGGTGCAGACGGGACAGAGCATCGGCCTTGAGGTTCTTGTGGCCGGGACGATAGGTGATAGTGAATTTGAATCGAGTGAAGAAAAGGGCCCAGCGGGCTTGTCGGGGGTTTAGGCGCTTGGCTTCGCGAAGGTACTGGAGGTTTTTGTGGTCAGTAATCACTTCAAACGGATGTTGTGCGCCTTCTAGCCAGTGCCGCCACTCCTCCAGTGCTAGTTTGATTGCCAGTAATTCGCGGTTCCCGATGTCGTAGTTTTGTTCTGCTGGGGACATCTTCTTGGAGAAGTAGGCACAGGGGTGAAGCACTGGAGGTTCGCCTTTTAGCTGCGACAAGACCGCGCCAATTCCCACCGTCGAAGCATCCACTTCCACCACGAAGCGTTGATTGGGGTTTGGATGGGTGAGTGTTGGAGCGGTGCAAAAGGAGGACTTTAACCTTTGGAAGGCTTGCATCGCTTGAGGCGTCCAGGTAAGGGATCTCGGTTTTCCTTGGAGGAGAGAGGTTAGAGGAGCTGACAGATGGCTATAATGGGCTATGAAACGTCGATAGAAGTTGGCGAACCCGAGGAACCGTTGGAGCTCCTTGATAGAAGATGGTTGTGGCCAATTTTTACGGCTTTCACCTTGGCTGGATCCATTTGTACTCCATCCGCGTCGATGATGTATCCCAAGAAATGGATCTTTGTTTGATGGAATTCACATTTTTCGAGCTTGAGATACAGTTGATGCTGGCGGAGGCGTTGGAGAACTTGGGTAACATGGTCTTGGTGCTCCTCGAGGGTGGAAGAGTAGATCAGGATGTCATCGATATAAATGAGGGTGAATCGGTTGAGCATGTCCCGGAAGATCTCGTTCATGAAGTTCTGAAATATTGATGGAGAGTTCGAAAGGCCATACGGCATAACCTGATATTCGTAGTGCCCGGTGGGCGTGATAAAGGCTGTCTTCCATTCATCTCCTTTCCGTATTCGGATTAAATTATAGGCGCTGCGGAGGTCGAGTTTGGTGAAAACTCGGGCCCCACGAAGTTCTTCTAAGGCAGCTGGGACCAGTGGTAAGGGATAGGCGAATTTGACTGTTTGTGCGTTGAGCGTTCTGTAATCTATACATGGGCGGAGGCCCCCGTCCTTCTTGGCGACAAAGAAGAAGCTGGAGGCTGCGGGAGATGTGGAGGGACGGATGAACCCTTGCTGTAGCGCCTCTCTCACATATTCTTCCATGGCGATGCGTTCCGGGATTGAGAGGGGATAGACGTGACCTTTAGGCAGTTTGGCCCCGGGTAACAGGTCAATGGTGCAGTCCCAGGGTCTGTGCGGAGGAAGACGAGTAGCGGCCGTTTTGCTGAACACGTCTTGGTAAGGGAGGTAGGCTCTGGGAATCTTGACCGAGGTAAGTGTGGTAGGGCTCTCTACGGTGGTGGAGTTGAGTGGGAGAGATGGTACGGACTGGCGAGGTACCGGGAGACTGGGGAGACACTTTTCAAAGCAGGAAGCACTCCAACGAAGGATTTCTCCCGAACTCCAATGCAAGTCTGGATGATGTTTTACGAGCCAGGGACGACCCAGCACCACATCCACAATGGCTTCCTCCAAGATGAGAAAGGAGATTTGTTCCTCGTGAAAGTGTCCAACGCGGAGCGTGACCTCTGGAGTGTGGTGGCGTACCAGCCCTTTGCTCAACGGTTTGCCTTGTATGGTGGAAATCCGGTAGGATGTAGTACTCCGGAGCCGGGGTAGTTGGAGTTGAAGGAGGCTGGCCGAAGAGATGAAATTTCCTGCGGCTCCGGAGTCAATGAGGATTTTAACTGGAAAGGATCGGTTCAGGTAAATGATTAGAGCATCACTATGTGGAATCTTGGAAACCTCAGGGTGAAGATGGACCGTACTCACCGTGGAGTTCGCGGGGCGAACGGGGCAGGCTACCAGGGAGTGACTTCCCGAGCCGCAGTACATACAAAGATTGTGGGTTCTCCGGCGGGCCCGTTCCTCCGGAGATAGGTGGTACCGGTCCACCTGCATGGGTTCCGGTACAAGTGGGACCGATCCTTGTGAGGTGGTTGCTGGGGTAGTCTCCGAACGACAAGCATTTAACTGTTGTGAAATGTGCAACGATTTCTGGAGAAAGCCCTCCAAGCCCACTGAGTCTTCAATAACAGACATCTGCTGTTTTATGGAGGGTGTAAGACCCCGTCGATAGGCGGCGAGAAGTGCTGTCTCGTTCCACCCACTGCCGGCGGCTAGAGTGCGAAATCTTACGGTGTAATCATGGATGGACATGTTGGCTTGTCGTAACTGAAAGAGCTCTTCGTGAACGGAGATGGAGGAGGCTGTATGGCTGAACACTTCACTGAAATGGTCGGTGAAGGCACCCAGTGACCGCACGACGGGGCTGTGTGAATTCCAGAGCGCCTCAGCCCACTGTAGGGCTCTTCCGGACAGCAGGGACATGATGAAAGCTATCTTTGCCCGATCGTTCAGGAATTGGTGAGGTTGAAACTCAAAGTACAGGGAACACTGAAGCAAGAAGCCACTACAGGTGGCCGCATCGCCGGAGTAGAGGGTAGGTTTGGCCATTGGGCACCCGGAAGGAGATGGGAGGGCCGGAGGAGGCTGGAGGGCTCATGGAGAGCGTGAACTAGTTCGGTGAATGGGTCCGGTGTTGGAAGAGCTTGGTCTTCCATCTCAGTTTAACAACGTCCAATTACTCCTTTTGAGGGGTTGGTCTTCTGTCAGGTTTGGACGGAGAGGCAAACACAGGGTTAGTGGGAACACACTTCTTTTATTTCCTTCCCACAAACATAAACTGATCCCGAAGGATTTCAAACAAAACGTAACTAAAAACAAAGGGGTCCTTTAACTCAGTGACTTCGTCCAACTCAAAGTGACACTTTTGTGATCGGTCGGTCGGTGAGGCTTACAGGACGGAGGATCCAGGCAATCCAAGAGGTGAGTAGGGAAGTGAGCCAGGCTTACGACCTTGAGACCAACCAACGCAGGAATGTGGTGAGTGACTTGATATAGCGAGCAGGTAAGTGATGACAGGTGGTAATCAGTACTCCGGTGATTGCGAACGGGTGTAGGTGGTTGGTGTGGATGACGCTGTGGGCGGATCTGTGACAAGAGGAGAGCAATCTGATGAGTAAGTAATGTTTCTTTTTTGCATTAGTTACTGTGTTATTGTGACATAATTGAACAGATTTACTAACAGTTAGCTGGGTTTTTCCCAAACGACAACATGATGAATGCTACACGTCTAAGAATGTTTAGACCATGTTTATTATTAATACTCTGTTCACAAATATATTTTAATAGCGTGCTAAACAATAATAATTAGTTTCGCAGATATAAAATATCATTTTTATAGTACAAAGTACATCCTTTTATTGTACAAAGCATGCTTGAGTCTGTGGCTACATAATCATACCATAGACTACTATTAAATCATACATACTAGACTGTATGACTACAAAATCATAGTTGGGTTTTTCCCAAACTATAATTCCTGACTACAGTGTTTGAAATAGTGTAAAACATTTTGAATATGATAGGCAATTCACTGTATTTAAATTTCTTACGGCGCGATGATGTTTTCATGCTCTATATAAAACAATAAAAGTAATATGAGTGTACACTGTAACATGATGAATGCTACGAGTCTAAGTATGTTTAGTACATGTTTATTATTAATAGCCTACTCTGTTCAGAAATAGATTTTAATAACGTGCTAAACAATAATAATTAGTTTCTCAGATATAAGATTTCTTTCTCTTTTTTTTATGATAGTACAAAGCATGTGTGAGTCTATGGCTACAAAACATATATATATACAGATGTTCCTGATATTAACATGCTCACAAATGTTTGTTTGTTTTTTTGGTTGTTTGTATTTTATTGAATCAGATACCAGCACCAGATGTATCCTGATGTCTCTTCAAACTGTTTTCCTCTGAGAGCGCTGTACCAACATCAGATGTTCAACTACACTGATATTCTATGTTAAAACAAGCTCCTTTTCTACTGATTATGTTTTTTTCTTCTTGAATCCTTGGAAAGAAGTAGAAACACTTAAATAAAACACGTAAATATCAGTTATGATTTACTTGTTTCACTTGTTGAACAAAATCTGTTGCAGGAATGACTCAAAGTCTGTTCACATCTCTGTGGTTAGATCAGTGTGCACAATAATGTGTCTTTGACCTTCATTATGTATGTTTTGATTATACAGTGTTGTAAATAAAATACAAATAATTAAAAACCCTTTTTCAATCTCCTCACATTCTCTCTTACCTGCCTCAAAGTCACAGTCACACTGATGGGCCATCAGGGGAGGGCCCTTTGTCTCTCAGGTGAGACTCACTTAATATTCATGGCCATTGCCACTCCCTCGCACATAGACCCTCGATCACAAAACATGTCTTGAAAATTTTAAATCAATATATTGTTTTCTGTGAATGAGTAAGCAGAATGATTTTCACATAATTTTGAAGTAAATATTCTAGGCTACAAGACTTATTACTCAAAAGTCTTATTCAGAACTATTTAGTGTGGGTTTTATGGCCTTATTTCAGCTACATTTTTTTTCCCCCAAAACTTACTAACCACGCATAATATTTTTTTTCTAAAAAATGCAAACATGTACATCCATCTTGGTCCCATATTATTGTAGTACAGTTTGTGCTGAATACGCGTCGACGTGCAGTACATATGCGGACCGCTTGTCCGCAGTGTTCACGGGCATGTTGCTTGTGAACCTGCAGTACCACGGCAAAAGCCGAAGAAGCAGCGGCTCATCTGAGAAGCATAGCCGTTACAGCGGCAAATAAATATCAAATCATTATTTAAATCTACAAAAAGGAGACAACAACGGAACGGGAGAAGATGGCATTCTTTCAATCTCCTCAAGGACGTGTACCACGGCAGATCAACATTGTTTGTCGCGGACAACTAGTGATGTATAATGCTATAGTATAATAAATTATAAGACACTTGTTCTTTGCTTTATTTTAAATAAGAATGTGCAACATTAAACTATATTACAGCGCTCATAAACGCACACAAAACACAAGTGCATACGGAGGGAGGGGTTCTAGCAGACCAATCACAGCACTTGTGGTCCACGTAGAATTGACGCGCTGTTAGATTTTTGGAGAGGTCCACGGCGCAGGTTACGGCGCAGGCCTGTGCGTCTCTGCGTAGGCTACGGTGTAGGTTCGACGCAGAAGTATAAATTGGGTTTTAGTGCTGACTGCAGATAAAGTCCTAATTGCTGGTGATTTTAATATCCATGTTGATAATGAAAAAGATTAGTTGGGATCAGCATTTATAGACGTTCTAAACTCTATTGGTGTTAGATAGAACAGAAGACTCAGTTCTCGTTATCTTTTAACGATTCATTCAATTCAAGTCAGCTTCAGCGAATAAGAGATTTGTTTGTTTACTTGCTGTGAGTTGAAGTTGAGTTGAAGGCTGTTCTTAGGGGTTGCTTGAGGGAAGCCCTGGACTTTTCCTGCTGACGTGTTGTTGTCGCGTGACATCACTCGGGATTCCTCCTTTTGGATTTGATGGCTTTCTGGTAGCGTGCAAATAGCGAGTTTGAAGTTCTTACGCAGCAGCTTTGCAAGTTTTCTTTGGTCAGACGTGGCCAGGGTGTTGAAGTCTTTTAGATGATCAGCCAGATGTTTCGCAGCACGATCGGGGGGGCAACGCCCAGACTTTCAGCCAAGTTTCTTGCAGTTTCACCAGTTTCACCACCTTTCTTTTTTTCTTTTTGAGCTACTTTTCAAAGTTGGGGTGTCTGTTTTTATCGGACAGAATTAAGTCCATCCTATTCACTGTCTGACCCAATCACATTGTCTCTGTAGGGCGGAGCCCCGCCCAACACGACTTCTCTTTCGTGCATACATTATCTGCTAATAAATATGTCACATGCCAAATATCCTAGCAGATTTCTATAAAGTGTTATAATCATACCTTATGATGCTAAAAGTCAGCATTCATCCTTTTCAATGTATTGGAATCAGCATAAGGTTTAAATCAATATCAAACATGAGGTACTTATATTGAATACCTATAATTTTACCTACTAAATGGGTTAAGTCATAGATTAAAATATCCTAAGTTCTGATTCGTATATGTATTGTCTCTTGGGTATATTGCTTTTAATAGCAGCAGTCTTTTCTGGATTGTCCTTTTGAAGATCCTTTGTCCATAAAAGTTTGTGTGTTCTTTTCCTTTTGGAGAAGGAGAGAGAAAAGGCGCCTTCCTTTTGGAATGCAGGAGACCAGAGCTGAGGTCGTGAGGTCATGAGGAGTATCACGTTGTGTGTCTCTGGTGATCTTCTTTGCTGAGACGAAGTTGTAAGTCAGTCAATTTTTGTTTATCGGAAAGTAGTTTATGGTAAGCGGGGGTCGCAGTATCGCGAACGCTCTGGTTCTGAAAATTCTCCAAAGGAGTAATTATTAGTTGTTAAACCCCAAACAGATGTAGCGCGGACCGTTCATCCTCACCTTATCATGTTTTACGAGTCTCTCGAGGTGGTAAGGAGAGTATGGCCGGACGCTAGTCATAGAACTGAGGCCTTGTGTTTGTCATTTGCTCATTTTACGAGCTGATGAAGTTAGATTAGTTCCAGTGGAATGTTCTTAAGTTACTCATGTGTGTGCGTTAGTTTCGACCAGGTTCTACAGTAGGGAGGAGAGAAAATTGTTCAACACTCACCCGGTTAGTAATCTTGGTGTTCCTCCGGGCCTTGTGTGGACATGCTATGCTGTGGTGGCCTGTTTCACCGCAGTAGTAGCACAGATTGCGTCAACGTCATCAAATTCTCTCCTCTTCAGTGAGTCTAGAGAAACCCAGTTGCATGGGCTCCTGGCTAGGCATTGAAGTAGGTTGAGGAACATGGCAGAGCTGGTGTGTGACTGGAGCGCTGGCCTGTGATGGCTGGACAATTTTTCTCTTGGGAGCATTACTCATAAGGTTATCGATCTTAATAGCGAGAGTCAAGGTTCAAACTTTGTCGAAATACAGCCTTTAACGAGATGTCATTCCATCCACTTTAGGCAGCGCGCGTTCTGAACTCTATAGCGTAATCTGCAGCAGTGCGGTTACCTTGAGACATATGAAGCAATTGTGTAGATATATACTTGCCCTCAGCGGGATATTCAAACACATAATGTAACCGTTGAACAAAATACTCATAGGAGGTATGAAACCGACGATCTGTCTCCCAGATTGCTGCAGCCCAATCTATCACTTTACCAGAAAGCAATGACATTAGGAAAGCACATTTCTTCTCATCTGAGTAAAACTGTTCTTCCTGGTTACCAAAAAAAAAAAAATCTCCACTTGACGAATAAAGCCCCGGCATTGCTCAGCTGAACCATTAAATTTCTCTGGCATAGCCAGTCTTACCGTCTGTGGGGTGGGAGAAGGAAGCGATCGAATGTAATGGGTCAGATACTCATTCGCAGACTGAAGCTTGTTGAGCTGTTCTTGGTAACCCTTGAGCACTTCACTTTGATAAGCAAAAGCAAAAGCTGGGAAACTTCTGCTGGATTCTTAGGTGGCGAAGTATTCTGTAATGAGGGAGAAGCTGATGCTGCATCAGAATCCATTTGCAGAAGTTTAATGAGGAACCATACAACAATCCAAATCGTTAGGCAAAAATCAGAGTCGTGGTCACAGGCAAGGAGTCAAAATCACAGTATACAGTCCAACTGGCAAACAAACAAGAGGGCAATCCAAAAGGCAAAAATCCAGAGAATTAGGCGAAAAATCATACATGTAACAAACAAAACAAGTCAATGGAAACGCTCGGTAAGGCAGTGAAACTGGCAATACTTCGCAAGGTCTTTAGCCTGGCCGTGCTTAAATGGCTGCCAAGCAGGAAGTGATCACAGAAGCAGCAGAGGGAGTGGTACCAGTCAGTACTCGGGCGAGGGCTCCCTCTGCTGGTGTGGCGTTACACTTATCTCAGTTCCTCAGCATATCCAATGGCTCAGAACAACTTGATTATGTAACAGAAACTATGGACTCTCTCTTTTCTAGCACTTTAGATACAGTTGCTCCTTTACGCTTAAGGAAGATTAAGGAAAACACACTCGGGCCCTAAAGAGAGCAGCCCGGAAAATGGAGCGCAACTGGAGAAAAAGGTATTTTGTATTGCTTGGCGGGAAAATACTCTCTCCTACAGGAAAGCCTTAAAAACTGCTAGATCTGCTTACTTTACATCTCTTTTAGAAGAAAACAAACACAACCCCAAGTATTTATACAATACAGTGGTTAAATTAACAAAAATATATATCATCAGCAGGTGCAGACATTACCCAGCAACGCAGTAAGTAATGACTTTACTTTATTTCCGAGATCGAAACTATTAGAGATAAAATTGTAACCATGCAGCTGTCAGCCACAGTATCACATCAGATAGTGCACTATAGATCCCCTGAGGAACAATTCCACTCATTCTCTTCTATTGGAAATGAATAATTGTATAAACTTGTTAAATCATCTAAACCAACAATGTGGTGGTTCTCACTTTTTCTATGAAGAATCACTCTTGAAGTCTTGGGGTTTTGATGCCAGAAGAGAGACTTTATTATAATCAGAGACAATAAGGCCGAGTAGACACTGCAGTGAATCCTATCTAATCTGTGTCCATCTAGCCTTTTTATACAGTTTTTCTTTAGGCGTGTTCAATACATTTCATACATTGCCATTTTAGCTTTTTTGGCTATGTCTCCAGCCTGCCACTCAAAAGCAGACAGGAGGCCTTAATTTTGTGTTCCGTGAAGGTAGGGGCCCCCTCATATATTTTGTGTAATGTCAAAACAGGATATGCAGCTTTACCATATGTTCGCATGTTCCATTCATGCAGGCCTCTACACAGGCAGATACAAGATTATATTAGTAGAATAACTTGATACATAAATGGCTTATATTTACATTGATTATACTTGATTATTTTATATTTTGATGAATAAAACTCTTTGTCATTCCCCCCTTTGAGAATTACTAAGTCTCACCTGTATTTGTCTTTACCCAGAGTGCAGTTTCATAATTCAGTCTCATCAGTTATCACTACCTAGTGACTAAATTAAGACACAGTTTTATTATGTAACAGCATTCTGGCGGAGCCGCAGGACCAAACCTCTCCCCCATACTTGACTAGGAAGGAGTAAAAGATCCTGTCTCCGTAACCCCTTAATTCCTCTGGGGTCTGAGGTCATTTTGGGGCCCTTGAGATGTTTTGACATGCCCCGACATTTGTGCTTATTTCAGCTACTTAAAACATACTATTGACCAACATGTAATTTTTTTTGTATTCAGCACAAACTGTGCTACAATAATATGTGACCAAGTTGGATGTACATGTTTGCATTTTTTTAGAAAAAAAATATTATGCGTGGTTAGTAAGTTTTGGGAAATTTTTTTTAGCTGAAATAAGGCCTTAAAACCCACACTAAATAGTTCTGAATAAGACTTTTGAGTAATCAGTCTTGAGATTGAAAAAAAGTTTTTTTTTAATTATTTGTATTTTATTTACAACACAGTATAATCAAAACATACATAATGAAGGTCAAAGACACATTATTGTGCACACTGATCTAACCACAGAGATGTGAACAGACTTTGAGTCATTCCTGCAACAGATTTTGTTCAACAAGTGAAACAAGTAAATCATACCTGATATTTGCGTGTTTTATTTAAGTGTTTCTACTTCTTTCCAAGGATTCAAGAAGAAAAAAACATAATCAGTAGAAAAGAAGCTTGTTTTAACATAGAATATCAGTGTAGTTGAACATCTGATGTTGGTACAGCATTCTCAGAGGAAAACAGTTTGAAGAGACATCAGGATACATCTGGTGCTGGTATCTTATTCAATAAAATACAAACAACCAAAAAAAAACAAAAAAAACATTTGTGAGCATGTTAATATCAGGAACATCTGTATGTATATATATATATATATGTTTTGTAGCCATAGATTCACACATGTTTTGTACTATCATAAAAAAAGAGAAAGAAATCGTATTTCTGAGAAACTAATTATTATTGTTTAGCACGTTATTAAAATCTATTTCTGAACAGAGTAGGCTATTAATAATAAACGTGTACTAAACATACTTAGACTCGTAGCATTCATCATGTTACAGTGTACATTCATATTACTTTTATTGTTTTATATAGAGCATGAAAACATCATCGCGCCGTAAGAAATTTGGTTACACTTTATATTAGGTGGCCTTAACTACTATGTACTTACATCAAAAAATAAGTACAATGTACTTATTGTGTTCATATTGTATTGCAAAACACTTCTGCTGCTATTGAGGTGGGATACAGGTAAGGTTAGGGACAGGTTTGGTGGTATGGGTAGGTTTAAGGGTGGGTTAAGGTGTAAGGGATGGGTCAACAGTGTAATTATAAATGTAATTACAGAAATTAATTACAGATATAAGTACATATAGGTATTTTTAAAAATATAAGTACAATGTAAAAACATGTATGTACACAATAAGTGCATTGAATCAAATTATTAATTTAAATGTAAGTACATAGTAGTTAAGGCCACCTAATATAAAGTGGGACCAGAAATTTAAATAAAATGAATTGCCCATCATATTCAAAATATTTTACACAATTTCAAACATTGTAGTCAGGAATTATAGTTTGGGAAAAACCCAACTATGATTTTGTAGTCATATAGTCTAGTATGTATGATTTTATAGTAGCTTATGATATGATCCTGTAGCCACAGACTCAAGCAAGCTTTGTACAATAAAAGGATGTACTTTGTACTATACAAAATGATATTTTATATCTGAGAAACTAATTATTATTGTTTAGCACGCTATTAAAATCTATTTGTGAACAGAGTATTAATAATAAACATGGTCTAAACATTGTTAGACGCGTAGCATTCATCATGTTGTCGTTTGGGAAAAACCCAACTAACTGTTAGTAAATCTGTTCAAGTTTATGTCACAATAAAACGGTAACTAATGCAAAAAAGAAACATTACTTACTCATCAGATTGATCTCCTCTACTGGATGAAATCGTGTTCTTCTTTCGAGGGAAATCCTTCCTTTACTCAGCGCGAACAGTAACAGTAGCCACGAGGAGGATCTCTTCTTTGTTTGTGTTGGGCATTTGCACGTGCGCACGTCCCACGCGGCTATTTACAGAGGGGCGGGATCACATTAGAGATAATGAGTCAGACGGGACAGATTGAACATCGTGTTGGTTTCATACAGATTACTTCATCACAGAATGTTTGTTTTCGATATGACTTACTTCATTTCAAAGTAGACACTTAAAGGTTTTTATAGATATAACTCCCATATCTGTGTGCTGAGTATTTGCTGAGTTACAGTTCATTTTAGTGACGCGTTTCTAAAAACAGTTTGCGGAGACGGAGAAGACAGAGAGCACACCCTGTTTGTTTTCTTATTTTTCCAAAAGCACAAAGTTGTGTTGTTATTGTAAGTGTACATAAAAAAAAAAAGTAGACACTTAACAGTTTCGATTGCTGTATAACACTTATTTGTGTGACCAAAATCAACAGAGTATTTTTAGTGTCTTTTGCACTGATCTTAAAAAAACCTATCTGGTATCGCTGGCGATACCGTCGACCCCAGAGAGTTAAAATAAAACAATGTTATAAGCATGAGCGTGCAATTGGTTCAGCGCTTGCCTGTGGTTGTCACAGTTATGTAGAAAACAATAGAAGTAAACATCAAAACATAAAAATGTAACATCACAAAAATAGCATAGTTGATCTTCAGCCCAGACACGTAGAGGGCCACCCTTGGGCAGAGGTTAGGCTAGCACTTACACCCAGGGTATGGTTCATCTTTATACTACTTCTTCTTCGTCCTCAGTTGAGGAACTAGAGTCTCCATCACTTGTGAATGTTTGTGACTTCCAGTTGAGTGCATAAGGCCAGCCCTGGTAATGTACATTTTGGTTGCTCTTTAATTTCCATTTCTCATCGTCTTGACATCTTAGCATTTCCATTTGCTTAGCTGTGGCTTTGATAACTAGTGACCTCAGCATTGGAAGTACACAGCAAAACAGTAATCCTCCTATCAATACTGCAACTCCTAAAAACATTCCTAATTTAGCTAACCATGCTCCCCATGCTCCTAACCTTAGATCAAACCAAGCCCACATTTTATTATCTGTCCCAGCATTAAATTTGAGTTCAATCCTTCAATTTGGTCATTACTTCAGTGAATGCTCCTTCTGGAGCAGTATTATTTGGTATAAAAGTACAGCATTGATCCCCAAACATAACACACACTCCCCCTTTTTCAGCTAACAAATAATCCAAAACTATTCTGTTTTGCCATGTCATTCTGCTTGTTGCATCCAATTGCTCTCCTAAAAGTGCTAAGGCTTCATCATTGTAATTAATATATCTTTGCTGGTTGTAATATATATAATTGATCCGTTCTGTATTTTTATTTTGCGTAATCCAAATGAATATTGATTCAAACCCTGATTTAACTTCATCTCTTGCAAGGTATACCTCTTGGTTGACCAGTTGAATCTATATCAACTTGCAGGGTCTTTTTCATAGGCTCTTCTCGATCTGGATTTTTCTTCTCTTGTTGCTTCCTCTTCTAGAGAGATGTGACTCATTTTATGTGTCAGCATAACCCTAGTACATAATCCTGACCATTTTTCTGGTAATGTTGTCAAGAGGCCATATTCTAATCCACACATCCACCATATGTCTGCCAATGCAATATCAATGTCATCAAATATAGGTGGTGGGCCTTCTTTTATCACTAAATAGTCATCTTTACTTCATGGTATTTTCCATATCTTGCTACATTTCCCTTTAAATCTTCCTATGTCAATATTTCCCTTCTTTTCATAACATTCAAATTCCTGATCTGCCATTAATTGTATTTTTCCTTGTGGCTTTTGTATTTTTATTTTCTGTACTATTGGCCATTTACGGGTACGTATGCACTGTAATTCAGTTGCTTCTCTGTAGTTTGTTGTAGACTGGAGAAACTGGCACCAATATGGGCAAAATGCCATTTTTTGGGTACAGTTTCTAAAGACATTTATCTCTCTGCCTCTTTCTTTATAAAGCATTTCCCTCCCATTCTTACTACATCTAATCCCATTGCATTAGATAGTCCTGGACATTTCTTAAACCATTCATCATGAAATATGCTGCAACTAGAACTGTGTATAGGTATTGGTACAATATATAAAATTGGTCTTGCTTCAAAGCAAACTGCAGTTTTCCCATTTCTCTTTTTCTGCTGTGTAATTTACCCATTTATACCAATTGTTGTCTTCTGCCTTTTCCCATAATATATCTGAATTGCCCATTTTCTTGTAAGTAATGTTATAATTGTCATCTACAATGTGTCTATTTTGTCTAGATATTTTTTCCTCCTCATCTAGTTCTTGTTCATTTTGGATTAAGTTAAAGCCACTGCTAGATTCATTTGAGGGTTGAAAAGTCAATTCTCGGGGAAGTCTGGGTGCTGTTGGTTATCGCTTGTGTTTGCCAAATTAGATGCATTAGGCATGTGATGATCATCAGATGTGCTGTCAGACTTATTCGTTCTCCTCTCCTGTTTGTCTGACAGGAGAATGTTTGCTCCTTGTACATCTGTTTTTGAGCTTTCATCAGTTTGTACTTCATCTTGTGTCACTTGTCTTTCCTCGTCCCTTTCTCTTGAATTATTGGCTTGCCTGTTTCCTTCTGTTTCCGTCCGTACTTTGGGAACTTTAGTACAGTGGTTTAGATGATACCAGGTTGTACTTCCCTCCACTTGGACTGCAGTTGGAGTAGCTCTCGCTACTTTGTAGGGTCCCTCTCTCCTGGGCTCATTCCACTTTCTCCGGAATACCCTCAGGTATACTTGTTCACCTGGAACAATTGGACATTCCGGCTCTGTTTCCTCACAGGGCTCTTTTCTTGTTTCCTGTAAATAGATAGTTTTATGTATGGCAGGTAATTTCTTCATATATGATCGAAGTTCCATTTGCAATTGCTCTAGAGGAGGTCCTTTGTAGGGACCTCTACAATATGGCACAGGCATGGGTCGACCCGTGAGCATTTCATGCGGTGTTAAGTGCATGTTTCTGTTAGTTTGCATGCGATAGCTCATTAGTGCAAGAGGTAATGCGTCAATCCAGTTAAGTTTAGTACTTTGGCATATTTTGTTTAGTTTGGCCTTGATGGTTCCATTCAATCTCTCTACTGCCCCTTGTGCCTGAGGATGGTAAATGCACCCTAGTCTCTGCTTTATTCTTAATTGTTGCAGTACTTGTTTTACAGTTTTTTGTATGAATGCCGATCCATTATCTGAACTTATTTCTGATGGTATTCCAAATCTAGGAATTACTTCTCTTAATTTAATTACTGTTCCTGATCCCTGATCTGCTGATGGTACTGCCTCCACCCATCTGCTAAATCTGTCTATGATTACAAGCTTATACCTTTTACCTGGTACTCGCTTTATCATATCCACGTAGTCCATTACCAAATGCTTAACCCTCTGGGGTCGACAAACGCGTATATGCGTTTTGAGGCAGATTTTCCTTACTCTGCCATTTTTGATCGTACAGATAAGAGCAATACACCATTCGAATCTGTAAGGGGTCTACTTTTATTTGTATACACTCATAATAACAACTAAACTTTGTGCTTTTGAAGAATAAAGAAAGCAAACAGGGTGCGCTCTCTGTCTTCTCCGTCTCCGCGAACTGCTTTTTGAAACGCGTCACTAAAATGAACTGTAACTCAGCAAATACTTCACACAGAGACATGAGAAATATATATATATATATATATATATATATATATATATATATATAGAAAGCTTGACATGTCTACTGTTAAATGAAGTAAGTCTTACCGAAAACAAATATTCTGTGATAAAGTAATCCGTATGAAACCAAGGACATGTCCAGTTTTTCCGTCTGGTCTCATTATCTCTAATTAGGTCACGCCCACGCTGCTCGCGCTTTTGTTATTACAAATCTCCACGCGAGCCACATGTAAATGCCCACACCACCGTAAACAAAGCAGCAACGCATTCATCTCGGATACTTTTCAGTTTTGGAAGAACACGCTGTGAGGAATAAGCCTTGTATTTACCTCAGAAACGCGCTCCGAGGCGGCGGTGTTCACTGCGATTCTCCCGAGGCCGCGGTGTTCGCTCACGATCCTCCCGAGGCGGCGGTGTTCACTGCGATTCTCCCGAGGCCGCGGTGTTCGCTCACGATCCTCCCGAGGCGGCGGTGTCCACACGCAAAGCTCCCGAGGCGGTGCCCGCTCACGTTCCTCCCGAGGCGGCGGTGTCCACACGCAAAGCTCCCGAGGCGGCGGTGTTCACTGCGATTCTCCCGAGGCCGCGGTGTTCGCTCACGATCCTCCCGAGGCGGCGGTGTTCACTCGCGATTCTCCCGAGGCCGCGGTGTTCGCTCACGATCCTCCCGAGGCGGCGGTGTCCACACGCAAAGCTCCCGAGGCGGTGCCCGCTCACGTTCCTCCCGAGGCGGCGGTGTCCACACGCAAAGCTCCCGAGGCGGTGCCCGCTCACGTTCCTCCCGAGGCGGCGGTGTTCACTGCGATTCTCCCGAGGCCGCGGTGTTCGCTCACGATCCTCCCGAGGCGGCGGTGTTCACTGCGATTCTCCCGAGGCCGCGGTGTTCGCTCACGATCCTCCCGAGGCGGCGGTGTTCACTCGCGATTCTCCCGAGGCCGCGGTGTTCGCTCACGATCCTCCCGAGGCGGCGGTGTCCACACGCAAAGCTCCCGAGGCGGTGCCCGCTCACGTTCCTCCCGAGGCGGCGGTGCCCGCTCACAAAGCTCCGAGGCGGCGGTGTTCACTGCGATTCTCCCGAGGCCGCGGTGTTCGCTCACGATCCTCCCGAGGCGGCGGTGTTCACTGCGATTCTCCCGAGGCCGCGGTGTTCGCTCACGATCCTCCCGAGGCGGCGGTGCCCGCTCACAAAGCTCCGAGGCGGCGGTGCCCGCTCACGTTCCTCCCGAGGCGGCGGTGTCCACACGCAAAGCTCCCGAGGCGGTGCCCGCTCACAAAGCTCCCGAGGCGGTGCCCGCTCACGTTCCTCCCGAGGCGGCGGTGTCCACACGCAAAGCTCCCGAGGCGGTGCCCGCTCACAAAGCTCCCGAGGCGGTGCCCGCTCACGTTCCTCCCGAGGCGGCGGTGTTCACTGCGATTCTCCCGAGGCCGCGGTGTTCGCTCACGATCCTCCCGAGGCGGCGGTGTCCACACGCAAAGCTCCCGAGGCGGTGCCCGCTCACAAAGCTCCCGAGGCGGTGCCCGCTCACAAAGCTCCCGAGGCGGCGGTGTCCACACGCAAAGCTCCCGAGGCGGCGGTGTCCACACGCAAAGCTCCCGAGGCGGTGCCCGCTCACGTTCCTCCCGAGGCGGCGGTGTCCACACGCAAAGCTCCCGAGGCGGTGCCCGCTCACAAAGCTCCCGAGGCGGTGCCCGCTCACAAAGCTCCGAGGCGGCGGTGTCCACACGCAAAGCTCCCGAGGCGGTGCCCGCTCACGTTCCTCCCGAGGCGGCGGTGTTCACTCGCGATTCTCCCGAGGCCGCGGTGTTCGCTCACGATCCTCCCGAGGCGGCGGTGTTCACTCGCGATTCTCCCGAGGCCGCGGTGTTCGCTCACGATCCTCCCGAGGCGGCGGTGTCCACACGCAAAGCTCCCGAGGCGGTGCCCGCTCACAAAGCTCCCGAGGCGGTGCCCGCTCACAAAGCTCCGAGGCGGCGGTGTTCACTCGCGATTCTCCCGAGGCCGCGGTGTTCGCTCACGATCCTCCCGAGGCGGCGGTGTCCACACGCAAAGCTCCCGAGGCGGTGCCCGCTCACAAAGCTCCGAGGCGGCGGTGCCCGCTCACAAAGCTCCGAGGCGGCGGTGTTCACTGCGATTCTCCCGAGGCCGCGGTGTTCGCTCACGATCCTCCCGAGGCGGCGGTGCCCGCTCACAAAGCTCCGAGGCGGCGGTGCCCGCTCACAAAGCTCCGAGGCGGCGGTGCCCGCTCACAAAGCTCCCGAGGCGGTGCCCGCTCACAAAGCTCCGAGGCGGCGGTGTTCACTGCGATTCTCCCGAGGCCGCGGTGTTCGCTCACGATCCTCCCGAGGCGGCGGTGCCCGCTCACAAAGCTCCCGAGGCGGTGCCCGCTCACAAAGCTCCCGAGGCGGTGCCCGCTCACGTTCCTCCCGAGGCGGCGGTGTCCACACGCAAAGCTCCCGAGGCGGTGCCCGCTCACAAAGCTCCCGAGGCGGCGGTGCCCGCTCACAAAGCTCCCGAGGCGGCGGTGCCCGCTCACGTTCCTCCCGAGGCGGCGGTGCCCGCTCACGTTCCTCCCGAGGCGGCGGTGTCCACACGCAAAGCTCCCGAGGCGGCGGTGCCCGCTCACAAAGCTCCCGAGGCGGCGGTGTTCACTCGCGATTCTCCCGAGGCCGCGGTGTTCGCTCACGATCCTCCCGAGGCGGCGGCGCCCGTTCACAAGGCTCCCGAAGCAGCGGAGCCAGCCATTGCCCGTTCCAGGTTGGCAGCTCCACACACACTGCTGTGGTGGCCGCTGGTTCTGCCCTGGGTCCCCATCCCGCCGGCGCTGCCTCAGTCCCCAGGTCCCCCACCAGCACACGGACCTGGCCCCCCATCCCCCCCCCCTGTGTTTTCTGTTCGGCGCTCATTTGTCTCACCTATGTACCAGGTAATGCCTGTGACTTATGTCTGCCCTGTGCCTCGTGTATGTCTTGTTTTCAGTGCTTGTGTTTACTTTGGCTTTTTCCCCTTCGGGGTGGTTTCATTTGTGTTTTGGTTTGTTTTGTGATTTATAAATAAAAGAAACTCCATTTGCCAGCATTTGAGTCTTCGTCTCTCCCGTCCCATGACAATCCTTTTGAGAGATGATCTAAATATTTGTGAATTGGAAAAAGATAAAAACTGACAGGCTTGTGCTGCAGTTCTATCAATGTTTTGCCTACCAGGTCTTCAAGCCAATCACGTGACTGAAAACTATGAATTCTAATAAAAATAATCCAAATCACATGAAAATCACACACAAATCATATGCAGTCACAATCATATGCTTATTGGTCTCACGTTTCATGTGTAAAAATGTTTCTATGTACGTAAGCGGAAGTTTGTGGAATTCAGAAGGGACAGGGCAGGTTAAGAACATATGGCATGGTAATATCAGTGATGTATTTGCAGTGAACGATCTTGTCATAACAACAAATACACAGTTATTGACAGTGCTAGAAAGAGATTTGCATGTGCACCCCTAACAAAGGGGTGCATGTGTAAAATCAGAATTTTAAAAGTACAGAAATGACCAATTATGTGGGGTGTAACAGAAAAATAAGTAATTTAATGAATTACTATTAGCAGGGAGTAATAAGTTATATTATTACTTTTGAAAGTAGCAGTAATTTAAAAGTTACATTTCACTAACAAGCCCTTGATATCAATTGACAAAATGCTTGACAAAAATCAGTATTCGCTTTTGTTGTACAGTAGAGAACACTGTAGACGATTGCTGTAGCAAAAAATTGCTGTAGTAGAAGTCATATAGCTTTGGAAAAATAAAACTGCGACAAATCTGTAATCTAGGTTACAATAAATGATCTGAACCATTTCTATGCATTAGATCTTATTCTTAAATCTACTGTAGGTTTACAAGCACAAACATAGACCTACCCAAACCATATGCGAGCCATAAATCATTTTTTAAAACCGCTCCAGGGAATGTCTCCATCCACTCCAGCATAGTCCCACTCCTGATTGGCATCACACAAGTCGGTGAAAAAACACACACAAATCATCCTCTCAAGACTAGGCTCTTTAGGAGTGGCACAAGGCCCACATGGATACATGCATTTTTTGCACAGCCAAGCCTATAAAGTAAGAACTAACAAATAAAAGGGTAGACAGTTCTGAAGTGAATTCATACTGGTAAGAGCACTGCTTTACTCGTTCAAGTTGCTGAATGACTTTTTAACACTATAAAATTTCACCCATATGTTTATTTATAAACAACAACGGGTTAAGACTCATAAAATCCATTCATGATTTTTTTTTTCTTTCTCAACGGTGTCCATATGAGATGATCATCTCTAAACCTAAGAATATCCGTATGAGATGATCATCTCTAAACCTAAGAATATCAACAAACATATCTTATATTTGTAGTTTAATCATAGTTTCACTTCTGAGTAAATATTTTTTGAGTAAATCAGGATATCCTGAGAAAAAAAATGTTGGCAAAAATATTATTCATAGAAAATAATCACAAAAAAGTTTTTTTGACAGGAGGTTGGAGGGGAGGGACTGAAAAAGAAGAGGACTTTGTAATGTTAACGAAACAGGAAAATTGTTTAAGAGGCAGATCAAGTATATTGTAAACTATAGTATATTGTATGCTATTGTATTATATAAGTGTATATTGACAAACGAGTTTAAAGACACCTTTTTTCGTTTGGAAGTGATAAATTATTCACAATTGCTTACAATATTAAAGTCCCCATGAAATCTAAATGTTTTGAATGTTTTAAATAGTTTGGCTTTTAGTATGAATATGCACATCTTATGCGTATAGCCAGCTTATAGCTTATGTGCTCCAAAACAATGACAAGGTTCACATTTAGAATATATATGCATTCAAATTTCACAGTCACTCTATGCCACCAACACGGAGCAACAATTTTGACATCATTTGGCACTTCAGCTTCAAATCAGATATTCTGTCCAGTCAACTGCCATCTCAAATCTGAAGAGTTAAATAGATCATTTTATTTGTCCTCAGAGAGGAAATTCATTTTCATTCATTTTACAACTTTGCTAGGCTGTAACAAACACACACTCACATACACTGCCTATTTTTAAAGGGTTGGTTGATTGCTTTTATGGGGTGCAGTCTAACATGTGTTAATGCTTTGTTTTTGTTTTTTTAAAAACATATTATTTTTCACATAATTTACCTTTATTCTACACCGCTCTGTTCCTTCTCCTATGAATGCTCTGATGATTTCCTGGTGTTATGAAACCCCTCCCTCAGAAATACACAGTGCACTCAGATTGGTTAGCTGGCTCAGTGCGTTGTGATTCGTTAAACTGCCTAGTGCACGTTCAGAAATGTCACGCCCCTCACCTCAGTGGCATGTGCTCAGTGTTGTATTGTAAACAAAGGCATTGTCAATATTGCTTATCAATTTGCCTTACTGAGACCCAGAGAATATTAGTAAAGAGGATTGTGCAGAACCTGTGCAAGCACAGCTCTTACAGGATGTTTCAGAATGGTGTGTTTTTTTGTTTGTTGTTGTCTCATACTTTTAGATAGGCTGTTATTTGTAAATGGTACTGCTTATGTTAGATTCTAATACAGTTTTATCCTGATTAAAGCTTTAATAAAGCAGAATACATGATTGCACTGTAGCATTTTTGTAACAGAAGTGTTTGCCAGCAAGTATTGCTCACTACCACGGCAGCTGCGTGCACGTCTATGTTTAACGCTTTTCGTAGCTCTGTGAAAAATATCTGTCTGTCTATATACATAAATTGTATAACTGGAACACAGTTCACTGATGGAGCTGACGAGCTGATGAACTGAATCAGGTGAGAGAGAGAGAGAGATGCAGAGCAGTGTGTGTGCAAAACAGGGGGACGCAAGGAACAGGATTAAGAACCACTGCTTTAGAACATTGATTCTGAAGCTTGTGAATCCATTAGAATCGTTAGAAGACAGAATCGTGATTCATATATTAAGTTTTTCGTGCACTCCTAGTTTTAATGGCATGGCAACAACTCTTCCTCTTCTCTAAAGCAACGCAGCATGGTTCCTTTGTTGCATGTTCCAGAGAGCGGGGTTTACAGCCTTAACTGTAGGCATTAGACTGCCATAATTTTAAAAGACAATATCTCTGTTTGCATTGAATTTTCAGCGTTGTAACTTAATGCCATAAATCATTTTTTAAACTGCTCCAGGGAATGTCTCCATCCAATCCAGCATAGTTTTTTCACCAGTCGGTGAAAAACACACACCAATTATCCTCTCAAGAGGCTCTTTAGGAGTGGCACAAGGCCCACATGGATACATGCATTTTTTTGCACACCCAAGCCTACAAAAGCATTATGTAAATTTCAGGGTTTGTGATGTCACAACCCGGGAAGTAGCTTGTTGTAGTCCCTATGAGCCATAACTGTAGACATTAAACTGCCATAATTTTAAAAGACAATATCTCCGTTTGCATTTAACTTTCAGTATCGTAACTTTGCAGATATTGTTTATGCTCAAACAGCAACATTACACACTAACTAAAGTTAAAAAAGTGATATCACAATCACCCACCCCTTTAACAAAATGTGACGCCTTCTTTGATGTGCCCTGCCCTGAGTGGATCAATCTACTAACAGGGAATTTAAGTATAAATATTTGATGTTTAATTCATCACACACTAGTTTTGCTACAGATAACTATTATACTGTTATTTTAGCAACACCCTAGCAACCACTTAGAACACCTTAGCAACTGACTAGCAATGCTCTAGCAACCACCCAGAACAGTCTTTCTCAATTGTATCAGTTCTTTCTCTGGCGTCATCATCATAATCCACATGAGCTTTGTTGACATCAAAAGGAAATTCTTTTAACCAAAAAATCTTTGGTTTGGAGTAATGCTTGTGGATCATCTGTTTACATTTGTTTGAGTAGGTTGACATGGGCGCTAGATGAAAAATAAAATGAGACCCACCTTCTCCCTGTTCTGTGAAAACTTGTACAAAAAAATCCCAGTAACCACACATAATGGACACAAAAGCTTTGTTACACTGAGCTCCCCTTACAAAAGCCTCTAGCTGAGGTGTGTGCTTTTCAATAAACAGTTATTTGGGGCATCTGGCACTTGGATATGACCTGAATGCATTTGACATTGCTAATGATGAATTCTGAACATTTGGGTTTTGAGTACATTTCTCAAATGGATTAATGTTGTGTATATCTCTCAGCTCCAAGTAAGTAAGAAGTACCATGACATTTTTATGTACACATATATCCTGCTACTGATCTCAAATGGCCTGCTTCAGTTGGGTCATGATATGGCAAATGCTATTCTTCTCCCTAATGAAATCCATCCAATACAATATATATATAGCATATATAATAATAGCATTAAAAGTTAGAAAAATAACCAGCTAGTGTGTGTCATGTCTGCATAGACTGGCATCTCACATCTATGAGTTATGGAAGTCGTTGTGAACCATACAATTAGTGCAAAGTTAAAGGCATGAATTATCTTATAAAAACAGATTTTTCTTTTCTTTCTTTTTTTTTTGGAGGAGGGTGGTGTAAATCAAATCAAAATGAATGTTTAATGGCAACAAGTTGACGTTCAGTCGAGAGGCTGTCAAATTTTGTCATTTGCTAGTGAAGCCTCTCTTCCATTGACATCTATTCAAATTATCTGTCTTATCTGTCTTTTTTTAAAAGCCTTTAAAAAAATCTACCTTAATGCATTTCACAACACTTTTGCTTGTGATTCGTATTAAGCAGGGTCAGGATTAAGTAGGGTTTTACCTCAGCAAAGTCTCTGAGAACCTGACAATTTATGGAGAATCCAGTTAGTTTGCAGGTTCCTGATGGTTTCATTCTTGGTTTAACACCTAATTCTTCACCGTAATTCTTAAAGTCTTGTTGTACTTAATATATTTTCTTCTCAACCTAGTTTTGCATCCCAGCTGCCCCAATGAGCATTTATTCTCCAATGTTCACACCTCAATTTAGCAGTTTGTATTGCATCCTTCTCATGGGCATATAATAAATTTGACATTTCAGTGCGAGTTAAATCTCTGGTTCCCTGATAGGAGGGAATAAGACAGTACGTCAATAGTAATCTATTCATCTGGAAATATGCAACAATTCTGAATTCTGATTCTGAATTATGAAAGAAATCCCACTGGTACTTCTTCAAGATTTTTTGACAAACCTTAAATGAACAAGTAAAGTCAACACAAAAGTGACATTTTCAATAATTTCAATGCAATTGTAACCTTACAGTCTACATTGTGTTAGCTGGTTTGATACCATTAGGACTGGTTCGCACTGGGTAACAATTGCATTGACATTTGAAACCTATATTATGTCAACAGGTAAACACAAGTAGCCACACTAAACTCCAAGTACATTCTACATACACTTAACCCTCCATAAAACCACACAGCGGACATTGGAGATGCGCGTGTCCAGTTAAACCTGACACAAATGTTGCAAAGCTTCAGTATGAGTACGCATTATACAGATACACTGTATTTCCAAATAATGCAGTGCTATGACGTCACGCACCTCTATCCATCTCTGCGCCTCGCGAACAGCAGCTTCGGGCGCCGGTTCGGGATGATGATGATGAGCCTGCTGAAGAAGATGCCGTCCTGCATCCGAACCTGAACTTGCCATTTAGAAGTGTTGGCTTAATAAAAACCCACCTCACGCCCGATGAGTGACAGAATGTCACGCAACTTGCCAGGTTAAGTTATTTCAGGTCTCTGTTTGTGTCGTGACGCAGACAGAGCTGCGCTGCTGCTGCACTCGCGGATAAGATGAGAGACGTCAGAGCGCAGCCGACCCGCGGTGCGGCTGAATTAACCAATCACAACGTACCATCGCGTCCCAGCACGGCCCACCGGCCCAAACAGCCAATAATCTTGTGAGTTGAACTTCACTTCCCCAGCACCGCCCAGCCCACACGCCTACTTTACACACCCTGCTCTTTGGGCCTAATGTCATAAGAACTTTCTTAAATAGGTAATAAACACATTTTAAGACCATAAAAGATAATGTCAAAAATTATTTGGACACTTAAGTAACTGTAAATACCATTGCATTAGATTACAAACAAGCTTTAAATTACAACTTAACAAACATTATTATATTATATTCTACGTCATAAAATTTACATTACAAACAGTAAACCAACCGATTAATGTTTATTTTGTTACTGGTGATTGCTGGTTGTCCTTTGTAAACAACATCATAAAATCAGATGCTCATATACTCAGATACAATAAAGATAACTTTGTAGCACTGTCATAAAATGGACCAATAAATATTAGTTGCGTTTGAACTGATGTTACTAAATAAAATCGTTTACTAGTGATTCTATAAACCAGTGACTATTGTCATTTATTAACCTCTAATTAGATCTTGAACCATACAGTATTGCCATCTAGGGGATATTACGGGCTACTAACGCGTCTAAAAAATGAGCAGAGCTTTGTCTGGACGTTGTCTTTGATTGGTAAAACAGATGCGATTAGTTTGCATAAAATTTAATGTATTTTGCCACTTCTTGCCGTTATTAGAGACAAAATTATTGTCACCGTCGTAACACCAACTGTGTTGTCAAGCCTATTTATGGCGTGTTACTTTTTTAAGCGCTTATTAGTACAGACCAATAGTCGTGGTAACTGAATAATAGGGTGAATTCGGGTAATCTGGGACACCTAATCTCCAGTGTGTTTATTTCCTGTTCTAATAAAATTTAGTCAACAGGACTTTTACTATAATTTTAGCATGGATGTCATGTGACTGAAAGCACATGACTTCATGTGGGTGACTCCACAGAAAGGGGCAGGGCACTTGTCAATCAAGAAGCTCCCCTGGGAATTGCATGACAAGGTCAAAGGCATGGGATTCTGACTAGATAAATGTTAAGGACATAAATCTGTCATAAATAAGACAATGTTCCTAATTGTTGTCAAATTATGTTTGTGATCTATTCAAGCAACAAAATGTGTATTAAAGTGTTGAAAATGTGTTTTATTTTTATTTTTTATTTTTTTAACATTCTTTTGTTGTCCCACATTATCAAATATGATTGAGAATGTGGGACAGCATGCTTTGGGCAATCTGGGATAGTCTTCAAATGTGGGAAATATGCATTTAGGGACTTTATAAATCTAATGACATGGGCCAATATATGCCATAATGAGAAATGGGTGTTAATGCTGGAGGTTATAACATTTGCACAAGTTCACAGTAGCTAGCAGCTAGCTAAACCAGCTAGCTAGACAGATGCTACAGAGATGGAATCTGGGAAACGTATTCCAATAGCAAGCGAAGGTATCAGGATGAAGTAAACCGTTAATTTCATTTCCCAAATTCCAAGTTAGTTTAGTATATACAATACAATACAATACAATACAAGTTTATTTGTATAGCACATTTAAAAAACCACTGGTGTTGACCAAAGTGCTTTACAATTAAAAAGACAAGCAAACACAAAGCATTAAAGCACTAGAAACACAATTGAATTATGAACCTAAAATAAAATTAAAACAAAGTAGAGGAGAAATGCTGGAATCAAAACCGGTGTGATGTGTTCACTTTTACGCTTCGCTTTTAGGAGCCGGGCTGCAGCATTTTGTACTAACTGTAAGCGTGTGACACGTCTGAGAGGCACCAATGTACAAAGAGTTACAATAGTCAAGTCGGGATGTTACAAATGCATGCATGACAGTTTCAAAGTTCTTACCAGACAAGAAAGGCTTAACCTTTGCTAAAAGACGAAGATGATAGAAATAAGACCTAACCACAGCACTTATCTGCTTATCAAATTTAAGACTGCTATCAAACAAAAACCCCAAATTCCGAACACAGGTGGTACTGTATGGAAACAGAGTATCAAGATCAACATCGTGAACACTATGATCATTTGAGCCAAACAAAATAATTTCAGTCTTACTCTCATTAAGACTTAAGAAATTACTAGCAAGCCAAAGTTTCAGTTCGTCTAAGCAGTCTAATATAGACTTAAAGGCAAGCTTATCGTCACGCTTTATAGGTAGATAAATTTGTGTGTCGTCAGCATACAGATGAAAAGATACACCATGTCTAGATAAGAGAGAACCCAAAGGTAGCATGTAGAGATTAAACAGTACCGGGAATAGATCCCTGAGGGACACCAGAAGTTAAGTGTATAACGGAAGAAGAGTGGTGTCCAAGGCAGACAGAGTAACTCCTATTAGTCAAATATGATCGAAACCATTAGGTTACATAGGCACTGCACCCCGAAGGCCCACACATGCTTCTAGATGTGATAGGAGAATATTGTGATCAACCAGGTCAAATGCAGAGCTACGGTCTAGCAGGACCAAGGCCACAGACTGCCCAGTATCAGTGGTAAGCAATACATCATTCATGACTCTTAAGAGGGCAGATTCAGTACTGTGACGGGCTTTAAAACCAGACTGAAATTTCTTGTGTATATTGTTATCATTCAAAAAAGACAAAAGTTGATTTAGGACCACTTTTTCTAAAAATTTTGATAGGAAAGGTAAATTTGAAATAGGGTGAAAATTACTCAAAAGCGTAGAATCCAAATTAGTTTTTTTAAGATGAGGCAGAACAGAAGCATGTTTAAGACAGTCGGGTACGGTCCCAGTACAAAGACATTTGCTGATAACAGACAACAAATCAGGGCCAATAACATGAAAGACTTGCTTAAAGAAATGTGTGGGAATTACATCCTGAGGGCAAATAGTAGGTTTTAAAGATGCAACAACCTCTTTAAGAGAATCCAAGGTGATAGGCTCAAAGACAGACCATGTAGAAGAGCAGAAAGGAACATCAAGTGAAGTATAGGCTGACAAAGTCAGTAGAGATTTAATTTGTACAATCTTATCATTAAAAGATCTCGCAAAATCCTCACAAAGAGAATCAGATACCTCAGGAAAATGATTAATAGTATATACAACGGTTTAAATCACTGAGCAGGAGGGGGATCTGCGCCCAGGCCAGTTCACAATGTTATGTTCACAGACGCGCACGCACACACACACCCATACACACCCACACACACAATATCCATGGCCTTTAATTAACTCAATGAAATGTATTACAAAATACAATGGTACCACAGCATCAGGAAAAGAGATGGCAACAGAAAGAGCGAGGAAGAGAGAGAGAAGGAAATAAGAGAAATACGAAGAAGCTAAACCAATGGAATGAGAGAAGAATGAAGGGAGCTATTGTTGATATTGTGTTTGGCATGCATAAAGTATGGTGAATATAGGTTTTTTTAGGCCTAATACATATGTCCCATATTACAAAGTGACCTGTCCCAGATTTTCAAATTCAGGCAGAATTTTATTTAAGTTTTTTGGCACAAAAACACTTAATAGGTGTGGCATGTCTCCTCTGGGCATAATATCTACATTATTTCTTCTGGTGTGGTTAGAAAACATCTTAGGGATTTCAGAAAAGTCTAATGTGTTGATCTAATGTGTTAGATAGATATTAAAATAAATCGCAGAAGTTAAAATTGCAAAAAATTGTCCCAGATTACCTGAATTCACCCTATTTAAAAATATATTTCATAGAGATTACAGAGGCGACTTTCTTTTCTTGTGTCATTGCTTGGAAGTAATACATTTAAAATATTATATGCTTTATATGCTATGTCCAATATAAAACGAGTTCAGAGACTTCAGTGCAAAACTTCAGGAACGGGGTTTTATTTTTTATAAATTTTAATTTGTTCTCCAAGTACTAGAAATCTGACTGTCCGTGATGAAAAGCAGGCTGTGCTTCTGGCTGCTTCATTTAACTAAACACAGCAAAATCTACAGCAAAATCTCGTTGAGTATGAATGCGATCCAGACTTCATTCTTTATGTTCCTTTTGTAATATTGTAGAAGAATCTTGTCACGTCCCTGGACTGTCTTGTGTGTGTTTTGCTCCCCATGTGTGCCCTGTGACCTAGTTTCTGTCTCCCCTTGATTGGTTAATTTGATTCCAGGTGTGTCTCCTTTAGTTCCTTGATTGTCCTGTCTTTAAAACCCCAGTCCTTTCAGTTAGTGTTTGTCGGTCTTTGAAAGTCATCCTGTACGTCAACCCTGCCTGTGATCTGTGTTCCTGTCTGTATATTAAAACTCCCGTGTTGCTAATTCCTCGTCTCCTCGTTCCTGGTTCCCGTGCTCCCCCGTGAGATGTGACAGAAAGACCGACCTTAACAAAGTAACCTCCGCATTTTTCCCTCCGTTTTGTTTTCTCGTTTTACCCAGTGTTTTTTCTTTCCGTTGTGTTCGATGGATCCCTATGTTCGGCCCGAATTCCTCCTCCTCCTGCTGGAGCAGGGGGACAGATCTCTCGAGGACCACACCAGACTATTCCTGATGATAGCTAATGACACCAGCTACCCGGACGGCACGCTCTGCTCATTCTACAACGCCAGTCTGAACACCGCGTGCAGAGCGCTGTCGTCCGAGGATGGTCCTCGAGAGGATTTCGCCGCCTTCGTGGAGTGGATGCTGGTGAGAAACGGATCACCCCTCACCGTCTCTTCCGAGGATGATCTCGCCAGATCCACTCCAGACCCAGAGCCCAGCCCACCAACTCCCAGCGGTACGGAGCATCAGCCCGAGCCCACCGATGACGGAGAGCCATTGCCCGCTGCGATCTGCGAGCCAGCGCGAAGCCGAGCGACTGAGCGGAAGATCGCCCCGGAAGTTGAGCCCAACACGTCAGATCAGGTGCGAGAGCCGGCGACGGTGCCCATCGCGAGGGAGCCAACCGTGGACGGTGTGAGCGCGGAGTGGAGCTCCGCCCCCTGCATCACGGCTGAGGATGAGCTGATCATCTATCTGGGGCTGCTGGACATGGAGGAGGATTTACTGGACTGGGAAACGGATCTGGAGGTCAACGTTTCCCTTCACCAGCCGCCGTTCGCGGTCCAGGAAAACCCGCCGGCAGAGAGTATGGCAAGCCCGCCGGCAGAGAGTATGGCAAGCCCGCCGGCAGAGAGTATGGCAAGCCCGCCGGCAGAGAGTATGGCAAGCCCGCCGGCAGAGAGTATGGCAAGCCCGCCGGCAGAGAGTATGGCAAGCCCGCCGGCAGAGAGTATGGCAAGCCCGCCGGCAGAGAGTATGGCAAGCCCACCAGAGCCGGCCCCTCGCAAGAGCCCGCCAGTGCCTGCCCCTCGCAAGAGCCCTCTAGAGTCTCCGCTGGTTCCGTCCAGCACAGCGCTTCCCGAGCGCCCCCCAGTGCCTGCGCCAAGAAGGCGCTCCCAAGAGTCTCCGCTGGTTCCGTCCAGCACAGCGCTTCAGAGCGCCCCCAGTGCCTGCGCCAAGAAGGCGCTCCCAAGAGTCTCCGCTGGTTCCGTCCAGCACAGCGCTTCCAGAGCGCCCCCCAGTGCCTGCGCCAAGAAGGCGCTCCCAAGAGTCTCCGCTGGTTCCGTCCAGCACAGCGCTTCAGAGCGCCCCCAGTGCCTGCGCCACGAAGGCGCTTCCAAGAGTCCCCGCTGGTCCCGTCCAGCACCGCGCTGCCAGAGCGCCCCCCAGTGCCTGCGCCACGAAGGCGCTTCCAAGAGTCCCCGCTGGTCCCGTCCAGCACCGCGCGCTGCCAGAGCGCCCCCAGTGCCTGCGCCACGGCGCTTCCAAGAGTCCCCGCTGGTCCCGTCCAGCACCGCGCTGCCAGAGCGCCCCCCAGTGCCTGCGCCAAGAAGGCGCTTCCAAGAGTCCCCGCTGGTCCCGTCCAGCACCGCGCTGCCAGAGCGCCCCCCAGTGCCTACGCCACGAAGGCGCTTCCAAGAGTCCCCGCTGGTCCCGTCCAGCACCGCGCTGCCAGAGCGCCCCCCAGTGCCTGCGCCACGAAGGCGCTTCCAAGAGTCCCCGCTGGTCCCGTCCAGCACCGCGCTGCCAGAGCGCCCCCCAGTGCCTGCACCAAGAAGGCGCCTCCCTGTCTCCGCGCTGCAAGAGCGCCTCCCTGTCTCCGCGCTGCAAGAGCGTCTCCCTGTCTCCGCGCTGCCAGAGCGCCCCCAAGTGTCCGCGCTTCAAGAGCGCCCCCCAGTGCCGGCCCCTCGCAAATGCCCACCCTCCCACCCGCTCCTGCCTCCTCCACCGCTGTCGTCTGGCAGCCCCTCTGCTCGCCCTCAGCCCACCATCAATACGGTGCGAGCCCCACAGGACTGCCATCCTCCAGCATCGCCGGGGCTGGAGTATCCCTCACCTCCGCCTCCAACCTCCTCGGCCCGGACTCTGCCTCGGCCCGTTGACCCAGCGGCTCCACCTCGGCTCCTAGCTCCCTCGCCTCCACCGTCACCCGTCGATCCTCCAGCTCCGCCTTGGTCGGGCGTCGACCCGCCATCGCCTCAGGACTCCGCTCCTCCGGCTGCACCTCGTCGCTCCGTCCCACCGGCTCAGTTGGGCTCCTTCCTCCCGCCAGCTCCACCTTGGTCCTCAGTCGCTCCGGCTCCGCCGCGGATCTCCGGAGCTCCGCCTTCGCCTCGGTCGCCAGAGCACTCTGCTCCACCTTGGCCCCCCGGATCCTCGGCATTCCCCTGGCTCGTCGGCTCTCCGTCTCCGCCTCGGGCTCCTCCACCACCTGCTCCGCCGCCGTTGGTCGGCCCCCTGGAGTCGGAGGCCATTCCTCCTCCATGGCTCCTCCCTCCGTCGGCTCCACCGTGGCCATCATCATGGCTGTGGCCTGGGTCCGGCCAGGCTCCTCCTGCTCGGGTCCCTCCTGTCTCTTCCCTGGCTCCTCCCTCCTTCGTTGCCTCCCTGGTCTCTGTCTGCCGACCTCCTCCCGGTGGTCCGTCCTCCTCCTGAGCCTCCGCCATGGTTCCCACCCGTTTCCCCCCCTCTGTTGTTCCACGGTGCGAGGACGCACCTTCCGGGAGGGGGGAGTAATGTCACGTCCCTGGACTGTCTTGTGTGTGTTTTGCTCCCCATGTGTGCCCTGTGACCTAGTTTCTGTCTCCCCTTGATTGGTTAATTTGATTCCAGGTGTGTCTCCTTTAGTTCCTTGATTGTCCTGTCTTTAAAACCCCAGTCCTTTCAGTTAGTGTTTGTCGGTCTTTGAAAGTCATCCTGTACATCAACCCTGCCTGTGATCTGTGTTCCTGTCTGTATATTAAAACTCCCGTGTTGCTAATTCCTCATCTCCTCGTTCCTGGTTCCCGTGCTCCCCCGTGAGATGTGACAAATCTATTCTGCATCTGTTTTATCATTGCCCATTCACTAAGTCTTTTTGGTCAGAATTTACCATGTTGGTCAAGTCAAGTCACCTTTATTTATATAGCGCTTTTAACAATACAGATTGTGTCAAAGCAGATTTACAGTATCAAATAGGAAAATAGTGTCGGTAATGCAAAAGGACAATAGTAAACACTCAATTTTCAGTTAAAGGCAGTTCATCATTAAATTCAGTGATGTCATCATTCAGCTCAGTTTAGTTATAATAGTATTTGTGCAATCAAGTCGACGATACAGCTAAACTAAGCAAGCCAGAGGCGACAGCCGCAAGGAACCAAAACTTCATCATTCTTTGTGGCTGTTGCCTCTGGCTTGCTTAGTTTGGGACACTTATAATTTCCAGCTATAACGTCGACTTGATTGCACAAATACTATTATAATTGAACTGAGCTGGTTGATGACATCACTGAATTTAATGATAAACTGCCTTTAACTGAAAATTGAGTGTTAACTATTGTCCTTTTGCATTACAGAATGGAGAAAAAACCTTGGGAAAAACCACGATCAGTCAGGGGGCCAGTTCTCCTCTGGCCAGATAAACCAGCAGTTTGTGCTGAGGACTCATCTGGTTCCCGAGGTTTGTCCCAATGGCCGTCTAGGAGACAAGGTCTTCACTGGGGTCTGTCTCTGGGTTTGAGACTGGGTTTTTCATCTAGTTGTCCTGAATCTGATCTCTGCTGACATTCAGAGCTGTAGAGGTCGTCTCTAAGTGCTGAGCCACCATCTGGGCTGGATACGGACAGGATCCGGGTGACTGCAGTGACCATCTGATCTGAATACAGACTGGGGGCCTCATTTATAAAGCGTGCATAAGCTTAAATCAGAAATGTGTTAGTGTGTTATGGGTAAGCCAGGTTAAAGAGGTGGGTTTTTCATCAAGATTTAAACTGACAGAGTGTGTCTGCCTCCCGAACAGTGTTAGGCAGATTATTCCAGAGTTTGGGCGCTAAATAAAAAAAGGATCTGCTGCCCGCAGTTGATTTTCATATTCTAGGTATTATCAAATGGCCAGAGTTTTGAGAACACAGCAGACGTGCAGGACTATAATGCGTTAAGAGCTCGCTCAAGTACTGAGGAGCTAAACCATTCAGGGCTTTATAAGTGATTAACAAGATTTTAAAATCTATACGATGTTTAATAGGGAGCCAGTGCAGTGTTGACAGAACAGGCTAATACGGTCATACTTCCTGGTTCTAGTAAGAACTCTATCTGCTGCATTTTGAATCACCTGAAGTTTGTTTATTAAAAGTGCAGAACAACGACCCAATAAAGTATTGGAATAATCTAGCCTTGAGGTCATGAACAGGTCATGGTATTCCTTTGTTGTTAAAAAATTGTACAATTTACAGAAACTATCTTTTTTTTTTGTCAGATGTTCTTTCTATGAATGTTAATCTTGATTATATTGTTTTATTACTCTGTCTTCTGGGTAAATTCCATCTTCACAAAGCCAGAACTATTCGTTTTTAATCCCAATTTTAGAATGTTTTCCTTTGATATAAAGTCCCCTTTTACTTCCTTTAAAAACGTCAAAACCTTTGAACTCAAAGGCTTCGAGAACATATTCTTGAGTCTGTTGTATGGATTGGCAGCTCTGACCACTTAACTGTACTACTTAGGCCTGCGTACAGGCTGCGGGTGAGAAGAGAGCCACCCACATTGAAGGAAATCAGAGTGTGGCCACAGGAGGCCATTTCATCCTTACAAGGTTGCTTTGAATGCACACAGTGGAGCATCTTTAGGGTTGCTGCAACATCTGGTGACTGTATAAACCTGGAGGAATATACAGGAGCTGTGCTGGGTTTTATAAACAAGTGCACTGATGATGTGACTGTTAAAAAATGTATCAAGGTGTACTCCACTAATAAGCCGTGGCTGACAGGTGAAGTTTGCTCCTTACTGAGGCTCCGCAATGCTGCATTCAGATCTGGTGACACAGTAGGGTATGCAAGAGCAAGGAGCAACCTGAAAAAAGGCATTCACCAGGCAAAAAAGGCCTTTGGGATAAAGCTGTCTACTCAGTTTACCAACAGCAAGGATACAAGGTGCTTATGGCAGGGATTTCAAATGGCCACTGGCCATAAACCTACAGCAAAGGCAATGGACAATGATCCTTCTCTTCCTGATGACCTCAATGAATTTTTTTCTCGGTTTGAGGTTAAGAACACCGGAGTTGCATACATGCAGGAAGAGCCTTCCGTTCGCCAGGCATTGCAGCTGACAGTGGACAGCGTTAGGGTCTTCACTAAGATCAACCCACGGAAAGCTGCTGGGCCTGACCATATCCCAGGTTGCGTGCTAAAAGGTTGTGTGGAGAAATTAAAGGATGTCTTTTGTGACATATTTAATATCTCTCTCAGCCAGGCCAGTGTACCCACCTGTCTAAAAAGCTCTATTATTATTCCACTTCCAAAAAAGTTCAATCCATCCTCAATGAACGACTATCGTCCAGTAGCCTTGACCTCCATTGCCATGAAGTGTTTTGAACGTCTAGTGATGAGTTACATCAGGTCTTGTCTTCCAACAAATCTGGACCCGCTTCAGTTTGCGTATAGAGAGAACCGCTCTACTGAGGACACCATCTCCACCCTGCTCCACCTCACACTGACACATCTGGAGAACACCTATGCCAGGATCTTACTAATGGACTTCAGCTCAGCATTTAATACAATCTTGCCTCCAACAACTGGTGGAAAAGTTGTTGCTGCTGGGTCTGGATTCAGGAGTGTGTAGGTGGATTATAAACTTTCTGACAGAGAGACGACAGACAGTCAGAGTTGGCAGTTTAACATCTAAAACAATAATTGTGAGCACATGTACGCCACAAAGTTGCGATCTGAGTCCTTTATTGTTCACGCTGCTGACATATGACTGTACTGCCAGTTTTAATAGCAATCATGTCATCAAGTTCGCAGACGATACCACTGTTGTCGGCCTTATTACTAATAATGATGAATCGGCATACAGGAAAGAGGTGGAGAAACTCACAGCTTGGTGCACAACGCACAATCTGGCCCTCAACACCAACAAGACAAAGGAGATGGTCATAAATTTCAGGAGGGCTGGCCAACATCACCATCTCCCTCTGACTATAAACAGCTCTGAGGTGGAGAGGATCCAAAGCACCAAGTTTTTGGGGATCAATCTGACGGACAAGCTGACTACCAGAGATAACACCTCAGCTGTTATCAAGCACAACAATGCCTTTCTTCGCAGGCTGAAGAAGGTGGAACTTCCTATCTCAGCCATGACCCTGTTTTATAGGGGGGCAGTAGAGTGTCTGCTGACCTACTGTATCTCGTCCTAGTTCGGTAGCTGTACAGCAGAGGAGAGACACAATCTCAGCCGGATTGTGAGAACAGCGGAGAAAATTATTGGTGTCTCACTGCCACAGCTACAAGACATCTACACAGAGCGCTGTGTGCGGAGAGCTGGTAGCATCCTGAAAGACTGCACACATCCATTTTATGGATTGTTCTCATTGATGCAGTCAGGAAAAAGATACCGCAGCATAAAAACCAGGGGCCTCATTTATAAAGTGTGCGTACGCTCAGATTTGATCGTAGAGTGTGCATATGCTTAAATCCACGCCAGCGCTCATATTTATAAAGACGGTCTTTGACGTGGAAAAGTGCTTAGTGTCACGTCAGGGTCAGAGCAGACGTACGCACTTTTTATTGTCGGAGTATTGCAGGTTTTTTAAAATGTGAGCTGTTCTTGCAGCTTGCTGTTCTAAATTATGATGACTGGTAATATTTTATATGTTAATGATATTAGTTAGGAGTCGTTTACAAGGCAGAGAGCTGAAACCATTCAGTTGCGCACAAATTGAAGATCATTTGCGATTCATAGATTTCACATCTGAAAGAGACGTGTACGCGCGTTTTCTGTTTGTACGTTCATTCTATGAATCAAACTCACGCATATTTAAGAAATGATCGTAAGATCAAATTTAGGATGGTTTCTGCGCAACATTTTATAAATGAGGCCCCAGAACTAGTTATTGAATAGCTTTCTTCCCACAGCAATTAGGCTGTTAAAACAGAGTTCGTGACTTTTTTGTGGTTTATTCTTTTTAACACATTAGAGCATTTTAAATAATTTTACCAGAATATTTATGCTTTAGTATTTTAAATAATTGTATTGAACTTATTTATATGTATTTATATAATGCACTGAATTGTAAGATGTGGACGTGTGAAACACAATTTCGTTTCTATGTGACACATAGAAATGACAAATAAAGTATCAAATCAAATCAAATCAAATCAAGGAACCTTTAATTTTTTATGATGACAAAGTATTATGTTTTGTTAACTTTTGTAATGCTTTTATAAGCTTTTGGGACATCTGTGTGTCGACCCCTTTTCTTTTCTTTCTTTATGTCAATTGTTGTTATTTCATTTGCAATAAAAAAAGAAAAAAATGACTTCATCCGTCATGTTGATGTTATCATGTGACCTATGACGTTAACAAGCGCAACAACTTAAAAGATATAAGCGACAGGTTTAGTTCATCTATCTGTAAATATTTGATGTTGATGAAATTTGCTCAACCCGCGCTTGTCTTTGTTTACTCTCTGTCTCACCCATGTTGTGCCTGTTCGCCAATGTTTGACCCTGCCTGTATGACCACGTCTTCTGTAACGGGACTGACGAGACGTGAGACGTGTGGATCCATGTGTGAGCTTTTATTGAGCAGAGACGTGGTCGTACAGGCAGGGTCAAACATTGGCAAACAGGCACAACATGGGCGAGACAGAGAGTAAACAAAGACAAGCGTGGGTCGACGATCGGCGAACAGTATCCAAAGGGGCTTGACAAGAGAGGTAATCCAAAACGTGAGCGAGAGTCCAGTCAGGGGAAAACACAATCCGAAAAAGCAAGACTAGGGAAACTAACAAGGCTCTGTAGGGCAGCGATAATGCAAACAATACTTGGCAGTGAGGCAGAGAAAGTCCAAGGCTTATAAAGAGTGTTCAATGGGTTTCAGCTGTGTAATCAGTGCAATGATCAGGTGAGTGTGTGATTGAGATGGCTGATGGGAAATGCAGTCCATTGTGTTGTGTGGTGTGAAAGTGTGGTGAGTGAGTGACCTCTGGTGGTGAATGAATGGAAGTTCACAGACCAGATTCGTGACAATATGTTATTAATTTCTTTATTTTATGTGTAAAATTGTTCATCTACATGCAAAACTGGCTTAAATCTCCTTTGTTTTCTTCTTTTTCTTGTTGAATTTCTCTCTTGTTTCATCCCTGAGGCTTATAAATAACAAAAACAACAACAAAAATTTTATTTTTTAATGCATTATGGTTATATGAATATTACGATTATTCAAAGATATTTAATCCTTTTTTTTTATCCCCTGTGTAAATAATCTCATACTATGACGTACGCACACCCTTTATAGTTAGGTTTTCTGTTTCTTGTCATTATGATTGTTCATTGTTAAATATACTACCATCTTTCCCTGAGCTTGTATGTAATAAGTTCTGCAGTAATAATAACAAAAAGAAAATAAGAGTGACAGGTGTACAAACACCTCATAGCATCAGTAACACGTTACACGACAACTCTACCTAGTACAGTTTTCCTCCGTGTTTGCAATATCTGCACAAAGGAGACATCGATCAGCTGCTCAAAGATCTTGCCTTTGGAGAAGACTGTTGATATTACACTCGAGGAATGTAAGTAATACTACTTAGAAATTATGATTACCTCAGAAAGCATTGCTAGCCCACCCCAACATTTATGAACAATAATAATGTTAAATTCTGACCAATAATTAATTACATTTTTTAGTAAACCAAATAAATTGTAATTAGTTTTTTCATATGCCGTAGCTGTCCATAACTACACACTAGACAAATGCAGCCAAGGTGAATACATCTCAATTTTCAGTCAAGTAATGAATTAATGCATATGTTAATGAAACAGGCTATATTTTATTTACTGAAAACAACAGGAAACATGAATAAATGAGTAAAAGAATAAATAAAAGTAACCATGACAATAAATAAATACAAGTCAACGACACATGAAACAAAGCTTCATTCAAACATTGTTCTGACAATCATGTTTTCACGGGCGGTGAACCCACATCCTACTGCCATCTCAACACAGCTGTGCCAGTTGTACAGCTTTATTCTGATGAAGCAGCTGACCACCATGTCTACCTTCACCTGTCTCTGCCCATCCATCATGTCCCTCATTGCTGCAGTCAGACTGGAATCTGATCGTGGATGAGAAAGCGACATCAAGGCTGAACCACACAATCTTGAACAAGAGCAGGAGAACATGTGCGGGACTCCATGAACACAACTACCTTTAAAACATTTAAACAGAGTAAAACGCTTTTCATCTCATGTTGCCAGCATTCCATTTCTTGCCAAATTTAATTTAATATGTTTACAACTGCATGCTAGTTTTTGATATAGCTTCATTACTTTTGTGGTGTAGTGAACTGGTAAGCAGAGGGTTGCTGGATCGATCAGTCATCACCACCAGTGTCTACTTCAGGTTGCTGCAGAGGGATTGGGCATCCCTGTAAGTCACTTTCGGATAAAAGTCTTTGCCAAATGAATAAATGTAAATGTGATTAATTGAAAATGCTTTTTTGTGTCTTGGGCATGAATGCTCAATAAAGGTACTTATTTCTTAAAGTTTATTTCTTCAAGGTACTACTATAATATAGATGCTTACACATATTTCATACAATTTCTATTTGGGGCTTTAAATGGTTAGTTCATCTAAATATAAATTCAGTCATTATTTACTCACCTCCATGCTGTTCAATTCTTGTGTGTGTTTTTATTTATTTTTGTTTTTTTTAACACAAAAGGCGATTTTGGTCAGGTTTCTCCTGCTGGTTGCTGGTTTCTATTCATACAATATCAGTCAATGGAGCCTGACTTTCAGAAGCTTCATGACATTATTTGATGATGCTTTTGAAGCTTCTGAAACTCGGGTTTCACTGAGGATGTGAATTTGGTCAAGTTTGTTCAGCTGGTTTCTGTTAGATGTTCTCGCTGTCTCTGGGGTCACTAAGGATGAAGAGACCACAGCAACATCCAGTCCAGATGAGGCATTAAGGGCAGGTGGAGTGATGGAGCATCTCATCCTGTCACATGTATGTTCCATTTTGGTTTAGTTTGTGTTTCTGTTCTCCTGCCTTATTTGTTTCTATGGTATTTGATTAATTAGTTCCACACCTGTTTCTGTTTCTCCCTGATTGCCCTCTCCTAAGCCCTGTATTTTGCCCTAGCTCCTCAGTTCTGGTATTGATGTTGTTTTGGATGTTTATCTCCTGGATTCTCCTGCCTGTGGATTTATTAAAAGACTTTCTTGTTTATTTGAACTCCTGTGTTGTGTGCTTTCCATAGCTACACGTGACACATCCATGGCACTGGACCATTTCCAGGATACTGCTGTGGACTTCTCCATCCTCACTGCTCACACAAGTCTGCAGACATTGCAGATCCTGCAAAGATGCACAAACACAATAGAAAAGCAGTCATTTTAACAGCACAATGTTATTTGATTTCTGTATTAGAAGTAACAAAATTATCTTACTTTATATTTTTGTTTCAGGTTTTCCTTTTTTTCCCACAAATGCCGCCGTCACCTGCTCCAACACAAAAACTCTGCATCAAATGTACAGCAATCGAGAATCGGAAAAGTGCTGTAATTAGCTCTGTTTGAAATTAAAATAAATAAAATAAACTACAACTTAAGATTTAATATGTTTCATTCATTTCTGAAGTGTACTCACTCAACGCCTTTAATAGCAGCATTCCTTCATCAGTCACTCTGCACCGGATAAACACTCTCATCTGTCCCTGTGACATCCAGACAAGAGTCAAGTTACCTTTGTGATTTATCTGCTCAATACTGCATTTACATGTTGAGGTAGTTGCTGATGTGTTAACTCGCTTTTTATCCAACACAAATGTTCCTCAATTTATCAACAATACTAATGGACAAATGAAATAGATAACTTATGTTTAGTTACTCTATGTAGATTTGTTTATTTACATTACTTACATTCATCTAAAGCACTGTTGAAAACAGTGAATTCTACATAATAGCACACATAAATCACTCACTCAGAAGTCTGTTCATGTTGTGATGTGCTCATCTGCAATTCTTTCATTCTGCTTAGAAGCTCTAACATAACTTCATGAGCATAGAAGTCCTAACATATTAAAATCTGTCTTTCTGCATTGCAAATAACATTTCCTTTCATATATTAGAAACATCTTTCATGTGGGCAAGTTTAATCTTAAAATTGCATGAACCAACTTTCTCTCACTGAGAAAGAAGCTTTTCAGCATCTGTGGCCTTGCTTTCTCTTCATTTGCTTAGTTGCACTAAACACAGCATTTAGTGTTCACAGAAGCTCCAAACAAGAGATTCTGTGCAATGAAGCTCTAACATAACTTTCTCTGCAAAAAATCTCTAAATCATGAAAATCTGTCTTCTGCACTACAAATTACATATAATTTCATGAGAAATAAACATTTTTCATGTACTTGAGCGTTACTCTTAAAATTGCAATAAGCAACTTTCTCTTACTGAGAAAGAAGCTTTTCGGCATCTGTGGCCTTGCATTGTCTTCATTTGCTTAGTTGCACTATCACAGCATTTAGTGAACTCAGAAGCTCTAAACTAGTGATTCTGAGCATTCAAGCTCTAACATAACTTGATCTGCAAAAAAGCTCAAAAACATGAAATTCTATCTTCTGCATTGCAAATTACATTTCCTTTCATGAGAAAGAAACATCTTTCATGTACGTGAGCTTTACTCTTAAAATTGCCTAAACCAACTTTCTCTCACTGAGAAAGAAGCTTTTCAGCATCTGTGGCCTTGCTTTCTCTTCATTTGCTTAGTTACACTGAACACAGCATTAGTGTTCTTCGAAGCTCTAAACTAGTGATTCTCTTCATTTGCACTATCACATGTAATTTGCAAATGCAGAAGACAGATTTTCATGAGTTAGAGCTTTTTTGCAGAGAAAGTTATGTTAGAGCTTCAATGCTCAGAATCACTGTTTTGGAGCGTCTGAGAACACTAAAAGCTGTGTTACTGCAACTAAGCAAATGAAGAGAATGCAAGGCCACAGATGCTGAAAAGCTTCTTTCTCAGTGAGAGAAAGTTGCTCAATGCAATTTTAATAGTTAAGCTCAAGTACATGAAAGATGTTTCTTTCTCATGAAATGGCATGTAATTTGCAATGCAGCAGACAGATTTTCATGAGTTAGAGCTTTTTTGCAGAGAAAGTTTTGTTAGAGCTTCAGTGCTCAGAATCACTGTTTTGGAGCTTCTGAGAACACTAAAAGCTGTGTTAGTGCAACTAAGCAAATGAAGAGAATCCAAGGCCACAGATGCTGAAAAGCTTCTTTCTCAATGAGAGAAAGTTGCTCAATGCATTTTTAAGAGTAAAGCTCAAGTAAATGAAAGATGTTTCTTTCTCATGAAATGACATGTAATTTGCAATGCAGAAGACAGATTTTCATGAGTTAAAGCTTTTTTGCAGAGAAAGTTATTTTAGAGCTTCAATGCTCAGAATCACTGTTTTGGAGCTTCTGAGAACACTAAAATCTGTGTTAGTGCAACTAAGCAAATGAAGAGAATCCAAGGCCACAGATGCTGAAAAGCTTCTTTCTCAGTGAGAGAAAGTTGCTCAATGCATTTTTAAGAGTTCAGCTCAAGTACATGAAAGATGTTTCTTTCTCATGAAATGGCATGTAATTTGCAATGTAGCAGACAGATTTTCATGAGTTAAAGCTTTTTTGCAGAGAAAGTTATTTTAGAGCTTCAATGCTCAGAATCACTGTTTTGGAGCTTCTGAGAACACTAAAAGCTGTCTTAGTGCAACTAAGCAAATGAAGAGAATCCAAGGCCACAGATGCTGAAAAGCTTCTTTCTCAGTGAGAGAAAGTTGCTCAATGCATTTTTAAGAGTTAAGCTCAAGTTCATGAAAGATGTTTCTTTCTTATGAAAAGACATGTAATTTGCAATGCAGAAGACAGATTTTCATGAGTTAGAAGTTTTTTGCAGAGAAAGTTAATTTAGAGCTTCAATGCTCAGAATCACTGTTTTGGAGCTTCTGAGAACACTAAAAGCTGTGTTAGTGCAACTAAGCAAATGAAGAGAATCCAAGGCCACAGATGCTGAAAAGCTTCTTTCTCAGTGAGAGAAAGTTACTCAATGCATTTTTAAGAGTTAAGCTCAAGTTCATGAAAGATGTTTCTTTCTCATGAAATGATATGTAATTTGCAATGCAGAAGACAGATTTTCATGAGTTAGAGCTTTTTTGCAGAGAAAGTTATGTTAGAGCTTCAATGCTCAGAATCACTGTTTTGGAGCTTCTGAGAACACTAAAAGCTGTGTTAGTGCAACTAAGCAAATGAAGAGAATCCAAGGACACAGATGCTGAAAAGATTCTTTCTCAGTGAGAGAAAGTTGCTCAATGCATTTTTAAGAGTTAAGCTCAAGTACATGAAAGATGTTTCTTTCTCATGAAATGGCATGTAATTTGCAATGTAGCAGATAGATTTTCATGCGTTAGAGCTTTTTTGCAGAGAAAGTTATGTTAGAGCTTCAATGCTCAGAATCACTCTTTTGGAGCTTCTGAGAACACTAAAAGCTGTGTTAGTGCAACTAAGCAAATGAAGAGAATCCAAGGCCACAGATGCTGAAAAGCTTCTTTCTCAGTGAGAGAAAGTTACTCAATGCATTTTTAAGAGTTAAGCTCAAGTTCATGAAAGATGTTTCTTTCTCATGAAATGACATGTAACTTGCAATGCAGAAGACAGATTTTCATGAGTTAGAGCTTTTTTGCAGAGAAAGTTTTGTTAGAGCTTCAATGCTCAGAATCACTGTTTTGGAGCTTCTGAGAACACTAAAATCTGTGTTAGTGCAACTAAGCAAATGAAGAGAATCCAAGGCCACAGATGCTGAAAAGCTTCTTTCTCAGTGAGAGAAAGTTACTCAATGCATTTTTAAGAGTTAAGCTCAAGTTCATGAAAGATGTTTCTTTCTCATGAAATGACATGTAATTTGCAATGCAGAAGACAGATTTTCATGAGTTAGAGCTTTTTTGCAGAGAAAGTTTTGTTAGAGCTTCAATGCTCAGAATCACTGTTTTGGAGCTTCTGAGAACACTAAAAGCTGTGTTAGTGCAACTAAGCAAATGAAGAGAATCCAAGGCCACAGATGCTGAAAAGCTTCTTTCTCAGTGAGAGAAAGTTGCTCAATGCAGTTTTTAAGAGTAAAGCTCAAGTACATGAAAGATGTTTCTTTCTCATGAAATGACATGTAATTTGCAATGCAGAAGACAGATTTTCATGAGTTAAAGCTTTTTTGCAGAGAAAGTTATTTTAGAGCTTCAATGCTCAGAATCACTGTTTTGGAGCTTCTGAGAACACTAAAAGCTGTGTTAGTGCAACTAAGCAAATGAAGAGAATCCAAGGCCACAGATGCTGAAAAGCTTCTTTCTCAGTGAGAGAAAGTTACTCAATGCATTTTTAAGAGTTAAGCTCAAGTTCATGAAAGATGTTTCTTTCTCATGAAATGATATGTAATTTGCAATGCAGAAGACAGATTTTCATGAGTTAGAGCTTTTTTGCAGAGAAAGTTATGTTAGAGCTTCAATGCTCAGAATCACTGTTTTGGAGCTTCTGAGAACACTAAAAGCTGTGTTAGTGCAACTAAGCAAATGAAGAGAATCCAAGGACACAGATGCTGAAAAGCTTCTTTCTCAGTGAGAGAAAGTTGCTCAATGCATTTTTAAGAGTTAAGCTCAAGTACATGAAAGATGTTTCTTTCTCATGAAATGGCATGTAATTTGCAATGTAGCAGACAGATTTTCATGAGTTAGAGCTTTTTTGCAGAGAAAGTTATTTTAGAGCTTCAATGCTCAGAATCACTGTTTTGGAGCTTCTGAGAACACTAAAAGCTGTGTTAGTGCAACTAAGCAAATGAAGAGAATCCAAGGCCACAGATGCTGAAAAGCTTCTTTCTCAGTGAGAGAAAGTTGCTCAATGCATTTTTAAGAGTTAAGCTCAAGTACATGAAAGATGTTTCTTTCTCATGAAATGGCATGTAATTTGCAATGTAGCAGACAGATTTTCATGCGTTAGAGCTTTTTTGCAGAGAATGTTATTTTAGAGCTTATGCTCAGAATCACTGTTTTGGAGCTTCTGAGAACACTAAAAGCTGTGTTAGTTCCACTAAGCA